>NC_090407.1:16414111-16764111 GCF_036365525.1 Heterodontus francisci | reverse complement strand
ATCAGCATTGGCCATCCTGAGGTTGTGAAATCGTTATGTAAAATCATAGAATGGTATAGCACAGATGGAGGCCATTCGGCCCATTGTGCCTGTGCCAGCTATTCAGTGGAGTTATCCAATTAGTGCCACTCCCCTTGCTCTTTCCGCAGAACCCTGTATTTTTCCGTCCAAATATTTATCCAATTCCCTTTTGAAAGTTGCTATTTAATCTGCTTCCACCGCCCTTTCAGGCAGCACATTCCAGATCACAACAACTCACTGTGTAAAACATGTTTCCTCACCCTCCCTTCGAATTCTTTTGCCAAACTCCTTAAATCCATGTGCTGTGGTTGCCACTGGAAACAATTTCTCCATCAAGGCGGCAAAGTCAAGAACTGATTTAAGGTGATTGGCAAAAGAAACAAAGGCAACTATTTTTTTAATGCAGCGAGTGGTTGGGATCCGGAATGCTCTGCCAGAGAGTGTGGTGGAGGCAGGTTCAATCAGGGCTTTCAAAAGGGAATTGGATAATAATCTGAAGGGAGAAAACATTTGTAGGGCTACAGGGAAAGGGCAGGGGAGAGGGACTAGGTGAGTTGCTCTTACAGAGGGCCAGCATAGACACAGCAGGTAGAATGGCCTCCCTCTGTGCTGTAACCATTCTATAATTTATGAAAAGCAGTCATAATTTTTATCCCCTCTGGCAAATCTCCTCTTAACCTCCTCTGTTCTAAGGAGAGCAATCCCAGCTTCTCCAATCTCTCCTCATGTAATCCTTTCCTCTCTTTATTTGTCTTTTGAAGGTCTACATGTGCAGAACTCCATCGAGATTGCAAATACCTTGACCATTAAAGCATTGAAGGGGCCTTAACTTCCTGGTGTGGTAATCTATGTGTCACTGCACCCTAGATACCACTGGATACAGCGTCTGTGTACCCCGGCCGGATGCAGCGTCTGTGTACCGGACACAAGAGAGACACCAACAAAACATCAGTACCTTATCACTCGCATCTGATGTTTTAAAGTTTTAAACTATAAAAGCTTTCTGTAAAAGTATTTTCCACCAATGGTCAACTAAAGGGATGTCCAAGTTGCAGCCTGAGGCCTGGACTAGCTCCCAAGGCCTGATACACTTGGCTGTCCAAGCCCAGGCAACTCAGCCTGCTGCATGTTTATATTTCTAATTCACTGCTTTATTCGGTTTGAAGGTTGTCGGACCTGGAGGTTTGGGAAGAGCTATTATCAGCACTATTACTTTTTTGGTCGCTAGCTCCTAAATCAAACTACTAGGATCTCTTAGTATCAGCAGCTAGAGATCTATGGGAATTAGTGGGGACAGGGATTTAAAATTTACACATGTCCCCAAGGCACATGTACATGACCTGTGGTGAATAAAAGGTTAGACGATAACTAGGGGGTTGCCAACCCTCCAGGATTTAAAGATTAATCTACAGGATACTGCTGCGAGCAAACAGGAGAAGAAAAGAAAATCGTAGAGGCATTAAAATAAATTGCATGTTTTCTTCATCTTCCCTGAGCAGTTTAGTTCTTAGTTATAAAAATATCGGAGATGGGGGAAGCAAGGCTGGTTGACTGGGTGGGGTGGTTGGAGGTCGAGCGATGAAACCTCCAGGAACACACCCAACCAGAGTTGGCAACCTGAACAATAGTGGGTGAACCTCACATCTGTCAACATTACCTGTGTTATTTTAGTGTAAAACTATGTTCGATTCATTTATATTACACACACACACAGACTCGGCCCATTGCACCTTAATCAGTGCTATCTCCACATTGCACATGCCCATTCTAATCCCAATGCCCTGCTCATTCCCTGCTTTTTCATCCTCAAGTGTTTATCTAATTCCCTGTTAAACATTGGGAGTGACTCAGCCTCGTGTGGTAAAGTATCTCATGTCCTAACTCCCATTACAGAAATATTTCTTCAATCACCTCTTCACATGTCTGGTCCTAATCCCTAAGACTGTCCAAGTGCTATTGATTCACAGATCAGTGGAAATAATCTTTTACTATTTACTCTCTCGACCGTTTCGTCATTTACAAGTACATCTCCTGCAATGTTAACATGAATCATAGGATACGCTGTCATATAACCAGAGGGGCATTTATACCGATTACAACACAACATTGACTTTTACAGTAACTGAATAAGGCACAATGACTTTCGTACAAAAGGTATTCATAGAATCATGGAATGCTTCAGCACAAAAGGGAGCCATTCAGCCCATCATGTGTGTGCTGACTCTTTCAATTAGTCCCACATACCTCCTACTCTTTCTCCTCAGTCCTGCACATTTTTCCTTCAGGTATATATCCAATTTCCTTTTCAAAGTTACAATTGAATCTGCTTCCATCACCCTTTCAGGCAGTGCATTCCAGATCACAACAACTCATTGTGTAAAAAAAATCCCCATGTCACCTCTGGTTCTTTTGCAAGTAACTGTGGCCTGTGCTTCAGGGGATACATAGCTCTGAACAAACACCTCTCTCTGTTATTCAGCTACGGTTTACTGAGGTTGAAAGGTGACCAGCCACCTCTGTCATTCTGCCTGACAGAAGTGATTTGCTCTGACAAGTTGCTTTTAGAAATCTTGCTGTCAAATGTCCATCTTCAGGCCCGAATGAGCACTATGTTTGATGTCATGTTGTACCAAAGGGGGTTGTGATGTTCCATCTGTGTTCTGACAATTCCTATACTGCAGCATTCATGTTACATCACGCTCCACATCATTTCATTCCAACTATATAAGTTTGAGATGCGTATGTCACACATTAAGTGGCACATTATTACACAGACAAATTTCAGCACCGAAAACAGCATGTTTATTAATTGACCTTACGATCTTACTCCAATCTGTTTACAGTGGCAGCATTGGCTCAATGCTAGCTATCTTGACTCGGAGTCAGAAAGTTGCAGGTTCAGTGATGGGACAGCGTAGCTTTACTCTGTATCTAACCCATTTTTTTTTCCTTTTCTTTTTAAGGTGGCCTTTATACCCCAGGCCCCTTTTATATTTTTCACATCGAGGGGGCCTTTATTCCTCCGGCCCCCTTTATATACACAATTTTAAAATAACTTTATTAAAACCAGATAAATAAACAAAACTCAAATTAAAATGCCGTTCTCGGCGTCGACGATGCACTCCAGTCCTTGCGGTGCCCACCGGTCGCGGAAGGCATCAAGCATACCGGCGGACACCGCATGCTCCTTCTCCAGGGACACTCGGGCGCGAACGTAACCGTGGAAGAGGGGCAGGCAATCGGGGAGGACGGAACCCCCGACGGCCCGCAACCTGGACCTGTGAATTGCCACCTTGGCCAGGCCCAGGAGCAGACCGACGAGGAGATCCTCCTCCCGGCCCAAGCCCCTCCGCACCGGGTGCCCAAAGATCAGGAGCGTGGGACTGAAGTGCAGCCAGAATTTGAGGAGCAGCCCCTTCAGACACTCAAAGAGGGGCTGCAACCTCGCACACTCCGTATAAACGTGGAACACGGACTCGTCCAGGCCGCAGAAAGTACAGGCGGCCTGGGAGTCCGTGAACCTACTTAAAAGTCTATTGCACGGGACTGCTCTGTGCAGCACCCTCCACCCCAGGTCCCCGATGTAAAGGGGGAAGACTCCCGCGTAGAGAGACCTCCATCGGGGTTTCCCCTCGCCGCCAGATGGCAACGCGGACCGCCAGGGCGTGTCCGGCCGGCTGACGAGGGCGAGGAAGTGGAGAGTGTGCAGGAGCAGCCCGTACAGGAAACCCCTCCGCACCGATTGGAATGGCACGGAGGGCATTTCCGAGAAGCGGCTCGGGTTGTGCGGGACCGGCTCCCGAGGAGGGTTTCGGGGCCTGGGTCTGATGAGCAGTTCTGGCCGAGCGGGGGTCAGCTCGGCCGGGATCGCTCCGCACTCCCGAGCCCCCTCGCCACCCGCAGTGAGGGGCGTCCCGGGGGTTTCAGCTACTCCTCCGCCCGCCGGACCGTCCCCAGAGTCGGCGTAAGCCGAGAGGATGACCCGCATGGCCGGCTCGCGCAGAGCCAATCCCGTCAACCTCCTGCGAAGCAGGCACAGGAAGGGCTCCACGCAGATGGTATACAATTGGTCGGACATGGGGCATCCCTGACGCACTCCTCTCCCAAAGCGAAGGGGCGCCGTCAAGGACCCGTTAACTTTGACTAGACACTCTGCGGCGGCGTATAAAAGTCGGACACGGGCCACGGAATGCGGCCCGAGTCCGAAAGCGCGCAGAGTCCCGAAAAGGTATTCGTGATCCACCCTGTCGAACGCCTTCTCCTGATCGAGGGAGAGAAAGGCGACCGACTGACCAGTCCTCTGGGAAAGATGGATCAAGTCCCACACCAGGTGGATGTTGTCTTGGATGGACCGGCCCGGGACCGTGTAGGACTGGTCGGGGTGGATCATGTGCGCCAGCATGGAGCCCAGGCGGGTAGACATAGCCCGGGCAAAGATCTTATAATCCGTGCTGAGGAGGGAGACCGGACGCCAGTTTTTAAGCAGGCGGAGATCGCCCTTCTTCGGCAGCAGGACGATGACCGCCCTGCGCCACGAGAGGGGCATCTCCCCGGTTGCCAGGCTTTCCCTCAGGACCCGCGCGTAATCGTCCCCCAGGACGTCCCAGAACGCCCTGAGGAACTCCATGGTCAACCCATCCAGCCCTGGGGATTTGCCCCTTGAGAGCTGGTGGAGGGCGCCAGTCAGCTCCGCCAACGTGAGCGGAGCCTCCAATCCTTCGGTGCCCTCCGGGCTGACCTGCGGCAGGTCCTCCCACAAAACTCTGCGCGCATCCTCGCTGGACGGATCCGGAGAGAACAACGCACTGTAATAAGTACGGACCAGGAGGCCCATTCTCTCCGGATCCGTGATGGAGGATCCGTCGTCGGCCAGCAGCTCGACAAGCTGCTTACGGACCCCCCGCCATTTTTCCAGCAAGTAGAAGAAGGGTGAGGCGCGGTCCAAATCTTCCAGGATCTGGATCCGCGACCTCACGTACGCGCCTCGGGACCCGATGAGCTGCAGGTCCCTCAGCGCGCCCTTCTTCTCTTTGTATGCCTGCTACAAGGCCGGGTCCGCGACGGCATGACCGAGGCGGGACTCCAAGTCGAGCAGCTCCCTCTCAAGGCGCCCGATCTCGGCCTCCCGCCTCTTGGTCGACCCCTTCGCGTACTCCTGACAGAAGACGCGGATGTGAGTCTTGCCCACATCCCACCATAGCCTCAAGGAGGGGAAGCCCCCCTGCTTCCTTCTCCAGTCGGCCCAGAATCGACAGAACGAGTCCCGAAATCGCTCGTCCTCCAGCAGCCGGTTGTTAAAGTGCCAGTACGCGGACCCCGCCCGCGTGCGCAGCAGAGTGACCTCCGCCCACACCAGGTGGTGGTCCGAGCACGGCACCAGCCGCATGGAGGCCGCCGAGACGCGGGAGACGTACGCCTGTGAAAAATAGAGGCGGTCGATTCGGGACCCTCCTCCTCCAGACCTCCACGTGAAGGCGCTGGAGTCGGGATGGAGATTCCGCCAGACGTCCACCAAGTTAAGGGAGCTGATCAGTCACCTCAACTTCTCCACCGACGCTTGGCCACGCTGGGGACCGGAGCGATTCCCCCACCTCGAGGGTGCAGTTAAAATCCCCCCCGAGGATGATGCACTCGCTGCTATCGATGGAGCTCAAGAGAGGCCCTGTGTTATTTCTGTGGAGGGGTGCCTTCTCCTCTTTGTCGCACTAGGGTGCGGAGACTCAGAGACCTGCATGTCATCAGAGGCCTCCGCCTCCGCACCCTTTTTTGCCTTTTTAGTCACCCTGGGCCTGAGCCCAGCCCTGGGACAGGTGGATTCCATGGGAATGGGCTTTGGGCTGAGCTCAGGCTCGGGTTGTGTCAAAGTGTCCAGGGGACGCGCCTCATGATGTTTCTTTTTTCCCCACGTCTTCCTTCCACTCGGACTGAAAACCACAGCCTCCGGAGCCGACTGAGCGGTGTCTATTGGATGTGTGGGGGGAGTGGGAGGAGGTGCTGTGGAACCACTCTGGGCCGCCGAGGTGGAGCTGGCGGCCGGGAGGTTGGGGCAGTTCTTACGAACATGCCCCACCCTCTTGCAGACGTGGCACCCTGCTCCATCCGAGGTCCAGAAGACGCGGTAGGCCGTCCCCTGAAACTCTATACCGAAGTGGCCCTCCAAGACCTCCTCCCGCGCCAGCTGCATGAATAGCTGGCGGCGGAAGGAGTAGACATGTCGGAGGCTGTGCTCCCGAAGACCGAGCGGGACTGGGGTGATCCCTGACCTCACTTCCCCCAGATGGTGAAGGTGGGGGAGGAGGAGCTCATCAGGAATGAAGGGTGGGACGTTCGACAAGATTACCCGATGCGCAGTGGCCCCCAGAGGGTCCACTGGCAGGAAAATCCCACCCACTGTGAGCCCCGTACTTAGGGCGAGGGACACCGCCTGCTCAGTCTTCAGGAAGAACAGAGCCTTCCCATACATCTTTGAGGCTGCAACAATGGCCGAGGGGCCGACAACCACGGCCATTGCCTTAACACAAGCCTCAATAGTCATATTAGGATGGGTGTAACTCTTCACCCCATGCTTTGATGTTAAGATTTTAAATGGTGACGGGGCCACAGGAGCAGCTGTCGCAGCTGTTGCAGCATAGGAGGGCCCCGCCACCGGAGAGGACTGAGAAGTCATGGGGTGGAAGAGTTACAAGCACTTTGTTGAGAGCAAAAATAAAGAAAAGAGCAAATACAATAAATCAAAAATGTAACACTTAAAGGATGTAGCACAGGGGAAGAGGCTGAGGGAGAGGAAGGCCAAGAGGAATCAGTCTTTGTTAGTATTGCACAAGTCTTGTAGCTGGTCTTCCAGTTGGGAGGGTGGGGTGATGTCTTCACCTGGGTCAGCTGTAAGCTGCCCAGGCACATGCCTCCTTCGATGTTCAGATAAGAAGTCTCTTCACCTGGGCAGCTCCAGCTGTCCCAGACTTAGTAGTTGGGGTGGGGAGAGAGCTCCCTATCCAAAGATGTTAAACACAGGAGCTCCCTATTGAACAATACAGCCCCACCCAAGGTCTTCAGGTCTCTTCTTTCCCCACCCCCAACAATCAATGAAAAAGACTTTCAGTACCAAGCAAACTCACAAAAAGAGCTTCTAGTTCTTCCAGTTCTCTGCCTTCCTTCCTTTGTTGAAATTTGGAAAAAACTTTTGTTTCAGTTTGAGTCTCCCTCTTGCAGCAGTCACACAGCCTGCAGCCTCCAACCTCTGCACACAGCCACAGTCAGCTGCACCTCATTGATGCACTCAGGCTCCCAAATCAGAGAGCAGCCAATCCCAGTGTTGTATCTGCCCTGGGAGTGTTTGATGGGGACAGTGTAGAGGGAGCTTTACTCTGTATCTAACCCATGCTATACCTGTCCTGGGAGTGTTTGATGGGGACAGTTTAGAGGAGATTTACTCTGTATCTAGCCCGTTCTGTATCTGTCCTGGGAGTGTTTGATGGGACAGTGTAGAGGGAGCTTTACTCTGTATCTAGCCCGTTTTGATTTTTTCTTTTTGTGTCGCAGGTAGTGAGAGAGGAGGAGAAAAAGAGACAGAGGAAGAGTGAGGCTGGCATTGGGAGATGGAGCTTTACTCTGTATCTAACCCCGTTTTTTTTTTTCTTTTTTTTTTGATGGGGACGGTGTAGAGGGAGCTTTACTCTGTATCTAGCCCGTTCTGTACCTGCCCTGGCAGTGTTTGATGGGACAGTGTAGAGGGAGCTTTACTCTGTATCTAGCCCGTTCTGTACCTGCCCTGGGAGTGTTTGATGGGACAGCGTAGAGGGAGCTTTACTCTGTATCTAATTCTGCAAAACTAACAGTCACAGGAACCAGTATTTATTTTGGGTTCTCACCATCACAAGGCTGCATTCTTTTATTCATCTGAAAATATCAATTATGTTAATTTGTTCAGAAACTCAAGGACAGCTGTCTACAAAAGAGACTTTAAAAATGGGATTTCCGATTAAAAACAGCCCTTGAGAATTCCAGCTTCAAGAGAAATACAAGGACCAAAGGCATTAAAATCCATTTAAAAAATAATTGTATGATCCTCAAGGCACTATTGTTTGGTTTTATTTTTTTGTCATTTTTATTTAATCAGTTAGTTCTAATGACATAATTGGGCCAGTGCTGTGAACTACTGTCCTCACCTAACACCCTCTTACCTCTCCTGACCCCTAGCAGAAGTTGAACCAACACCCAGCTGGGATCAGCTTAACTCAGCGTAGGCCATAGACCAAACCTGGGATCATCCCGCTCTGTGTGACTTCAATCCAAACCGGGGAACACACTTACAACTGAGCCAATGACAGGTCTTAGGAGGAAGATATATAACGGTTACATCTATTTGTTTAAAAAGGTCTTCTGTATTGTGCACATCAGCATCACACACCTGACATCACACTTTCGGTATATGAGACAAAATAATCTAAAAAAAAGGAAAGCAAAACAGGCATTTCTTGCTGGGTTTTTCTGACCTGACGCCAGAAATTTACAAGCAGCTACAATTATCCTCTAATTGACTTCAGAAGCTTCCTCTAGCTACACTGACTGAGAATTGCCTGATCAATTCCCCACCGGAAGTACTTGAGGTGGGGTCTTAAAGAGACAGGCCAAGTTACACTCAGCTCCATCTTAACAGCTAAACATCAGAACCATGCTCCTGACCCCAGACTATCCCTTAGTAAAGCCACAAGCAATCAGTTCGCTCTCTCTCGTTTCTGTCTGTCTCTCTGTAATATATCTATTTGTGTGACTGTGTATTGAAGTGCTACTGACTCTTCATAAACATTAATGAGCCCTCATTCTCCGTGTTATTTTATTTATTTAGAGATACAGCACTGAAACAGGCCCTTCAGCCCAACGAGTCTGTGGCGACCATCAACCATCCATTTATACTAATCCTACAGTAATCCCATATTCCTGCCACATCCCCACCTTCCTATACTAGGGGCAATTTACAATGGCCAATTTACCTATTAACCGGCAAGTCTTTGGCTATGGGAGGAAACCGGAGCACCCGGCAGAAACCCACACAGTCACAGGGAGAACTTGCAAACTCCGCACAGGCAGTACCCAGAATTGAACCGGGGTCTCTGGAGCTATGAGGCTGCGGTGCTAACCACTGCACCACTGTGCTGTGTTGTGCTCAGCCCTGATCAATGTATTTAACAGAAGTTATACAGAGGGTGGGAAAGGCTCAGAGAGCATCACTGGATATAATTCCAGATCAATGCTGTGAAAAAGATAAATTATTCTCACCAGAAAAAAATTAGATGGCAGGTGATTCAAGTTTTTATATTAATAAAGCAAACAGATCAGGCACTTATAAGGAGACACTTTCATGCAAAACTATGAGAGAAGAAGATAATTATGTGTTGGCGAGGACTCCCCAATGATCGGGACTGAGTTTGCTGATGGTGACAACTGGACTCAGCAGCTCTAGGGCAATGGAGAGAAAATCAGCAGGGTTGCATTCTCCATCAGCTTCCAGTGCCCCTGTTGCAAAACATATGTGCAGTGCAAAGCTGGGTACAGACAGGATTGACTGTGAAGCAACAGTTAAATAGCTGGACACTCATTTTAGTCTCATGTGATGTACCAGAAGCTTGTCATGGCAAATACAGTCACAATCAATCAACTCCTGGTGAGAAGAGAGGAAAACTGGGGGGAAATATAACCACAGAGGTCCCCACATTTCCACTCTTCTTTATGTCTCACATTACATTACTCAAACAAAATGTGTGTCCACTTGCAATCCCTATGCAGGTAGTTGGAGTAGTACAGTCATTACAACATTGGATATGATTCTCAGTCATAGCCCTAAACTGGAGAAACTAGTCTGAAGTTAAGGCACTCATAATCTCTCTCTCCCCAAATTGCATAGATACGTATATTTAGTTTGGCAAGTTGTGTTTGTAGGATTGAGAGGGACCAGCCTATATGACTGATACTTTGCATTTTTAGCCATTTTCAGTGCACATTAAAGGAAATGAAAGACTTGCATTTATATAGCGCCTTTCATGACCTCAGGACATCCCAAAGTACTTTACAGCCAATTAAGTAATTTTGAAGTGTAGTAGAAAATGCAGCAGCCAATGTGCACACAGCAAGCTCCCCAGAAACAGGAATGTGATAACGACCAGGTAATTTGTTTTTCAGTGATGTTGATTGAGGGACGAATGTTGGCCAGGACACCAGGGAATAGTGACCATGGGATCTGTCCAGCTGAGAGGACAGGTGGGGTCTCGGACTCATTTGAAAGACGGCAAAGGTCAGGAACCTCCTTTATATAACATGAGGTATCAGAAACACAGCAACTGTACCAGTTTATACTTTATGAGTACAGGAACAAGAGCTCTGCTATTCCGTTAGGTCATCGCTGACCTGCTTTTGTACCATATTCCTTGATACCCAACAAAACCTATCAATCTCAATCTTGAAAGTTACAGTTGATCAACAGCCATTATATGAGAAAGTGCTTCTTAATTTCACTCTTGAATGGCCTAGCTTTAATTTAAGTATTGTGCCCCCTTGTTTTTGATTCTCCCACCATAGAGAATAGTTTCTCTATTGAATCCCTTAATCAGTTCAAACACCTTCATTAGATCACCCTTCAACCATCTAAATACAAGGGAATACAAACCAAGTTTACACAACCTTTCCTCATCATTTAACCTTTTAAATCCTTTAACCAGACAGTTCGCAACCTTGATGTCACGTGACCCCGAGATGAGTATCTGACCACAGATCCGCTCTATCACCAAGACTATCTATTTCTACCTCCATGACATCACCCGACTCCGTCCCTGCCTCAGCTCATGTGCTGCTGAAACCCTCCTCCATGTCTTTGTTATTCCAACACTCTCCAGGCATTTCACTGCATTATAGCTGCTATAAAAATGAAAGTTTTTATTGTTGTTGGTATCATTCTGGTGAATCTGCACTGCACCCCCAACCCAATATATCCCTCCTGAGCTGTGGTGCACAGTACTGAATGCAGTGTATCAGATGGAATCTGGCCATGGTCTTGTACAGCTGAAGCATAACTTCCTGCCCTTTGTATTCCAGTCCTTTTAAGATAGAAGCCAATATTCCACTAGCCTCTGAACACCCAATTCATTTTTAGACATCGCAGCATTTTCTAGTCCAGTGTCTTATGTCAAAGCGTCTCAGTAGATTACCTTTGGGATGCAGTGACTGTTCCATGGCTGATAACTCAATTTTACCAAGCCACATCGACCAGGACAATCCTCGGTCTCTGCTGTGTTAGCTCAGCTCGGGCTCGGGCTCATTACAGTTGACTGCTGTACCCTCGGTTACAAAGGCTAAAATTGGCCAGAGTTTCTTGCCTTGGAATCCTTGCCCTACAAAGCGCCCATACGTTTGGACGTCAGCTGAGGACAAAATTAAGCTCATCTTTGCTGTCCCCCACCCACCACCAAACTTGAATAGACAACCAGCATTCAACACCTGGGCCCATGCATGAGGAATGGTGAGGAGGGGGAAGGAGGGGGGAGAGGGTACCAACACCCAAGGAGCTGTTCCTCTGTGAGGAGCATGCACTTTCAAGAGAGGAGAGACAGGAAATCAAACAACACCAACAACAACTTGCATTTGTATAGCACCTTTAATGTAGTAAAATGTCCCAAGGTGCTTCACAGGAGCATTGTCAAACAACATTTGACACCGAGCCACATAAAGAGACTTTAGAACAGGTGACTAAAAGCTTGGTCGAAGAGGGAGGTTTGAAGCAGCATTTTAAAGGAGGAAAGAGAGGTAGAGAGGCAAAGAGGTTTAGGGAGGGAATTGCAGAGCTTAGGGCCATGGCAACTGAAGGCATAGCCACCAATAGAGGGGCAAAGTGGGGTATGGACAAGAGGCCAGAGTTGAAGGATGACAGAGATCTCAGAGGGTTATAGGCCTGGAGGAGGTTACAGAGATAGGGAGGGACGAGGCCTGGAGGGATTACAACACGAGGTTGAGAATCTTAAATTCGAGTAAGTGGTGGACTGGGGGCTTTTGTAAGTCAGTGAGCACAGGGAATGATGGTGAGCAAGACATGGTGTGAGATGGGATACAGGCAGCAAAGTTTAAAAAACAGCACCGTGACTCTATCAAACATCAGCAGAGCTCAGGACTGGAACCACAGTGTGAACCCCCAGTGGTTGAATTACTTACCAGTTCTTGCTATTGTGGGATGCCATGTGAAAGCTGAACAGAGTGTGACTTGTGCCTCTACAGCCCTCTATACCCCACCAGGGAGTCAGCAGGAGGGGAGAGGAGGTGATTGCAGACAGAGGAAAAAGCCAAAATTAATTAGCGTTAAAACGACTTTAACAGAAAGAATGGTGAAAGGTTAGTCTCCATTACAAAATTCCCAAGAGGCCTGAGCTTCATAGGATCCTGTTGCAAGCACAACTGGGATGTTGAAGTGAGGGAACAGAGCTTTTTAAGACTGAGCAAAGGCTTACCTGAGCTCTCCTGGTGTAGGGTGGGTGCCTTGCAGTGTAGTAGGTACAAGGTACGGCTCTTACACACGGTCCTTTCTCAGTACAAGTCAAAGACTTACAGTTAAAGAAAACAATGCTTCTGTAGGTGAGCCCGCCTCCTTCTCCAGTCGTTAAGAGTTTTAAATACACTGGAAGCCAGTCCCACAAACACATGACACATCCACCTCACTCAGCACTGTTCAAACCCAGGTGCCTGGGCAACCTAGTTAGTTGAGAAATAGGGGGGTGGAGCAACAAAGTGTGAAAGGGCGTTGATAGATTGAACGTAAAAGAGACAGGCAGGGAGGGAGGGAGGTGTAAGGAGATGAAGTGGAATTTTCCAGGAATACTGGTTCTGCAGGGTGCAAGTGGCAAACCAGGAGTTTCAGACTGTCACCTGTGCATTTTCGCGGTATTTTTGCCTTTGGTATTTCTCTTTCTCTTTCTCTCTCTCTCTCCCCTATCACATTCTGGATCACCATGGATCACACAGCAAACAGGGTGCAAAGGTCACTTGAGTTAATGATTTTCAGCCCTCTGTGTGAAGTTGGCTCATTTTCTTACATTTGACATCATTAAAGGCCCAGCACCACCTTCTCAAGGGCAATTAGAGATGGGCAATAAATGCTGGCCTTGTTAGCGACGCCCACATCCCATGAAAAAATAAAAAAAGGGACGATTGCCCAAACCTTTGAGTTGGGAGGTTAAGAGGGACCAAGCCAACAACTGAAAGGCTTGTATTTATATAGCACCTTTCACAATCCCAGACTGTCACAAAGCACATTACAAGCAATAAGGTACTTTGGAAGTGTAGTTACTGTTGTAGGAAATGGAGCAGCCAATTTGCATGCAGCAAGCTCCCACAAACAGCAATGAGATAATGAGCAGATAATCTGCTTTTGTGATGTTGACTGAGGGATAAACATTGGCCAGGAGACCAGGGAGAAATCTCATGCTCTTCAAAAAGTAGCCCCTGAGTTCAGTTATGTCCACTACGAGAAAGCAGACAGGCCTCAGTTCCATATCTCTTCTGAAAGACAGCCTCAGCACTGAGCATGCCAAGCAAGATTATGGGCTCTGTGTCTCTGGAGTGGGATTTGAACCCACCACCTTCCTAAGTCAGAGGGAAGAGAACTATCCACTGAGCCACAGCTGACATCCTAACATGAGGCTTCCACAGGCTTCAGCTGAGTCTCTGCACTCAGCAGCGTTTCCCCTTCTCACCCATTTTGATTTCTGTCCAGTGTAGTACACAATAGGAAAGCTCTGGCTTCAATTGCCAGTCTGTACTGGATTTGCTGCTTTCAGTCAGGACATCAATCCACAGGGTACAGTTGGCATCAATGTTCCTGGGTTGGGGTAGGGGGCAAAATCAGCCTAATCACTATCAGGGGAGCCCCTTCCCCCTCTCCTCTCCCTGCTCCCCTACACAAACACCCCCACCCAGCCAGTATGTTCGTGTATGTGGATCTCGGATGAGAATAGGAATGGGACTCAGCAGGGGTGCCTGTTCGAGCTCAGATAACCAGGCAGTGGAGGGAGGATACAACACTGGAGCCTCGTCTTTATACACTTACAAACTTTTATGTTATGCTCTTACGTTATTAAATATTGTGCACCTCCAACCAACAAGCTCTCTTTAAGTCTGCTCCTATAAGTCCCCAGTTAATGCTCACCGCCTGAATACAATTAAAATCCAATTGATACACAATTAACTGTGCCATCCATAGCTGAATAGCCTGCCAATTCTGCGAGTCTGCCTCGATTTTAATATTCTCATCCTTGTGTTCTTACACCTCATGGCTTCGGCCCCCTCTCTATCTATGTAACTGCCTCTAGCCCGACATCCCTCAAGCTCTCTGCTTCCTCCAATTCTGGCCTCTTGTGCATCCCCGAATTTAATCACCCAACCATTGGCATCCGTACCTTCAGACGACTAGGCCCTGAGCTCCAGAATTCCCTCCCTAAGCCTCTCCGCCTCCCTCTCCTTCTTTAAGATGCTCCTTAAAACCTACCACTTGGACCAACCATTTGGTCATCTGTCCTAATATCTCCTTATGTGGCTCGGTGGCAATTGCTGTCTGATAACGCTCTGTGAAGCACCTTGGGAAGCGTTTTTACTGTGTAAAAGGCACTATATAAATGCGAGTTTGCATCTGGGCTCACACAGGAAGGGCCCCTGAGGAACCTCCAGCCCCTGCACACTCCACCTCCTCCCCACACAAAGAGGGAAAGAGAGAAAATGATAAATGGTTCCTGTGTTAAAGATGAGATCAGGGGTTAGTAGAGACCGGGGAACCTGGCCCATTGGTAGTAAAGGTCACATGATCGTCTCCCTGCCACTGCTGGGTCCTGTTATACTTTCACAGGCAGCCGGCCAGTTATTGCTTATGAGACTACTTCCTCCAGATGTCCTCCAGTTTGATAGCTCAGGTTATAAGAAACACCTGGACTGTGAACTGATGATTTAACCGTTCTTGAAGTGTCTTTTCATTGCTTTTCCTGCATGGATTATTTAAAGTGTTTTCTCAGTTCTCCTCTCCTGGAAAGGCATGACTCCAACTGGGATGGGGTTCCTCAGCTGGCGTCTGATTCTCTGACTTTCCATTGCTGGTGCATGAACCTCGACAGTGAGTGCTTGATGTTTGGTGGACACCTCAGACCCACCTGACCCTGTCCTCACCTGACGTCCAATCACACATGCAATTTATTTCGAAGATCAATAGGGGAGTTCTCCCTGGTGTGCTGGCCAATAGTTATCTCGCAACCAACATCACCAAAACAGATTATCTGGCCATTATCACAGTGCTGTTTGTGGGAGCTTGCTGTGCGCAAATTGGCTGCTGTGTTTCCTACATTACAACAGAGACTACACTTCAAAAAGCACTTTATTGGCTGTATGAGCTTAGGGATGCTCTGAAGTCATGAAAGATGTGATATAAATGTGAGTTGGATGATCAGCCATGATCATAATGAATGGCGGAGCAGGATTGAAGGGCCGAATGGCCTACTCCTGCTCCTATTTTCTATGTTTCTATGTAAGTCAGTCTTTCTTTCTTTACAGCAGGGAGTCGCTAAGTAATGAGCAGGAGCCAATATGTTTCATTTCTTAACTCAAGGCACAGTCCCTGAGATTGAGATCAGCAAACTCGGATCAAGTGGGGAACACGGATCAAATGGGAAATGAAAGGGGGATGGGGTTGCACAGAATGAAAGGGGGATGAGATGTCAGATGCTCTGAAAAGAAGTATGGAATCATTCAGACCAATTATGTGTTCTACAGCAGCAAGCAGTTTAGCTGTGCAATCCCCACATTCACTTTTTGCAACAAGAAAACCAGACATTACCTGTGGTTATTCTAATTGCTGTGCTTAGTGACTCACTGCTGCCACTCGATCCAGTTAACTCTCTCTGAGCTCAGGCTGCCTTCTTCCTGCTCTAACATATCTGGAGCAGAGGTCAAACGGGACTCACTACTACTGCTTAAATCTGACAGTCACTGCAATGAAAATATTTTTGCATTTCTTACAGTTTTACAAAACACCGTTGTTCCGAGCAATTCTGCATTTCCCTTTCACCCCCTGACCCTATGTCTTCCTGTACATCCATCATGTCCCTCCAACCCCATGCTTCTTTCGATCTGTGCACACAAGGGACTTTATCGGAACAAGGCCCCACTCCAGAGACTAGAACTCATAATCTAGGCTGGCACTCCAGTACAGTACTGAGGGAGGGCTACACTGTCAGAGATGCCATTTTTCATATGAGACATTAAACTGAGGCCACATCTGCCCTCTCAGGTGGATGTAAAAGATCCCATGACTATACCAGTGTCCTGGCCAATAGTTATCCCTCAACCAACATCATTATCAGCATGATAATCTGACCATTATCACATTGCTGTTTGTGGGAGTTTGCTGTGCGCAGATTGGCTACTGTGTTTCTTGCATTACACAATGACTATGTTTGACTATGTGGAAGAGTCTGTCACTCTAGAAATGGCCTTTATAGCCACTCCAGGCGCTGCTCCACAAACCACTGACCACCTCCAGGTGATTACCCATTGTCTCCCGAGACAAGGAGGCCAAAGAAGAAGAATGTTTGAAGATACTACACTGGCTGTAAAGTCCTTTAGGATATTCTGAGGATGTCCATGGCACTATATAAAAGCAAGTCTTTCTTTCTCAATACCCTACTTTAATGACAATTACTCATATTTTCTGTGAACCTTGCAAACCAGCGCCTGGCTCATAAAATAGGATTTGTGGATTGATTGACTGATTATCGGTTAGTTTCTGTGCTGATCATTCACTGGGTTTCTGTGCTGATCATTCACTGGGTTTCTGTGCTGATCATTCACTGGGTTTCTGTGCTGATCATTCACTGGGTTTCTGTGCTGGTCATTCACTGGGTTTCTGTGCTGGTCATTCACTGGGTTTCTGTGCTGATCATTCACTGGGTTTCTGTGCTGATCATTCACTGGGTTTATGTGCTGGTCATTCACTGGGTTTCTGTGCTGATCATTCACTGGGTTTCTGTGCTGATCATTCACTGGGTTTCTGTGCTGATCATTCACTGGGTTTCTGTGCTGATCATTCACTGGGTTTATGTGCTGGTTATTCACTGGGTTTCTGTGCTGATCATTCACTGGTTTTCTGTGCTGATCATTCACTGGGTTTCTGTGCTGGTCATTCACTGGGTTTCTGTGCTGGTCATTCACTGGGTTTCTGTGCTGGTCATTCACTGGGTTTCTGTGCTGGTCATTCACTGGGTTTCTGTGCTGATCATTCACTGGGTTTATGTGCTGGTTATTCACTGGGTTTCTGTGCTGATCATTCACTGGGTTTCTGTGCTGGTTATTCACTGGGTTTCTGTGCTGATCATTCACTGGGTTTCTGTGCTGATCATTCACTGGGTTTCTGTGCTGGTCATTCACTGGGTTTCTGTGCTGGTCATTCACTGGGTTTCTGTGCTGATCATTCACTGGGTTTCTGTGCTGGTCATTCACTGGGTTTCAGTGCTGGTCATTCACTGGGTTTCTGTGCTGGTCATTCACTGGGTTTCTGTGCTGGTCATTCACTGGGTTTCTGTGCTGATCATTCACTGGGTTTATGTGCTGGTCATTCACTGGGTTTCTGTGCTGATCATTCACTGGGTTTCTGTGCTGGTCATTCACTGGGTTTCAGTGCTGGTCATTCACTGGGTTTCTGTGCTGGTCATTCACTGGGTTTCTGTGCTGGTCATTCACTGGGTTTCTGTGCTGGTTATTCACTGGGTTTCTGTGCTGATCATTCACTGAGTTTCTCTGCTGATCATTCACTGGGTTTCTCTGCTGGTTATTCATTGGGTTTCTGTGCTGGTTTTCACTGGGTTTCTCTGCTGGTTATTCACCGTGTTTTTGTGCTGGTTTTCACCGGGTTTCTGTGCTGGTTATTCACTGGGTTTCTGTGCTGATCATTCACTGGGTTTCTCTGCTGATCATTCACTGGGTTTATGTGCTGGTTATTCACTGGGTTTCTGTGCTGGTTATTCACTGGGTTTCTGTGCTGATCATTCACTGGGTTTCTCTGCTGATCATTCACTGGGTTTATGTGCTGGTTATTCACTGGGTTTCTGTGCTGATCATTCACTGGGTTTCGGTGCTGATCATTCACTGGGTTTCTGTGCTGGTCATTCACTGGGTTTCTGTGCTGGTCATTCACTGGGTTTCTGTGCTGGTCATTCACTGGGTTTCTGTGCTGATCATTCACTGGGTTTCTGTGCTGGTCATTCACTGGGTTTCTGTGCTGGTCATTCACTGGGTCTCTGTGCTGGTCATTCACTGGGTTTCTGTGCTGATCATTCACTGGGTTTCTGTGCTGGTCATTCACTGGGTTTCTGTGCTGGTCATTCACTGGGTTTCTGTGCTGGTCATTCACTGGGTTTCTGTGCTGGTCATTCACTGGGTTTCTGTGCTGAGCATTCACTGGGTTTCTGTGCTGGTCATTCACTGGGCTTCTGTGCTGGTCATTCACTGGGTTTCTGTGCTGGTCATTCACTGGGTTTCTGTGCTGATCATTCACTGGGTTTCTGTGCTGGTTATTCACTGGGTTTCTGTGCTGGTTATTCACTGGGTTTCTGTGCTGATCATTCACTGAGTTTCTCTGCTGATCATTCACTGGGTTTCTCTGCTGGTTATTCATTGGGTTTCTGTGCTGGTTTTCACTGGGTTTGTCTGCTGGTTATTCACCGTGTTTTTGTGCTGGTTTTCACCGGGTTTCTGTGCTGGTTATTCACTGGGTTTCTGTGCTGATTATTCACTGGGTTTATGTGCTGGTTATTCACTGGGTTTCTGTGCTGGTTATTCACTGGGTTTCTGTGCTGATCATTCACTGGGTTTCTCTGCTGATCATTCACTGGGTTTATGTGCTGGTTATTCACTGGGTTTCTGTGCTGATCATTCACTGGGTTTCGGTGCTGATCATTCACTGGGTTTCTGTGCTGGTCATTCACTGGGTTTCTGTGCTGGTCATTCACTGGGTTTCTGTGCTGATCATTCACTGGGTTTCTGTGCTGGTCATTCACTGGGTTTCTGTGCTGGTCATTCACTGGGTCTCTGTGCTGGTCATTCACTGGGTTTCTGTGCTGATCATTCACTGGGTTTCTGTGCTGGTCATTCACTGGGTTTCTGTGCTGATCATTCACTGGGTTTCTGTGCTGGTCATTCACTGGGTTTCTGTGCTGGTCATTCACTGGGTTTCTGTGCTGAGCATTCACTGGGTTTCTGTGCTGGTCATTCACTGGGTATCTGTGCTGGTCATTCACTGGGTTTCTGTGCTGGTCATTCACTGGGTTTCTGTGCTGGTCATTCACTGGGTTTCTGTGCTGGTCATTCACTGGGTTTCTGTGCTGATCATTCACTGGGTTTCTGTGCTGGTCATTCACTGGGTTTCTGTGCTGGTCATTCACTGGGTTTCTGTGCTGATCATTCACTGGGTTTCTGTGCTGATCATTCACTGAGTTTCTGTGCTGGTTATTCACTGGGTTTCTGTGCTGGTTATTCACTGGGTTTCTGTGCTGATCATTCACTGGGTTTCTGTGCTGGTTATTCACTGGGTTTCTGTGCTGATCATTCACTGGGTTTCTGTGCTGATCATTCACTGGGTTTCTCTGCTGGGTATTCACTGGGTTTCTCTGCTGGTTATTCATTGGGTTTCTGTGCTGGTTTTCACTGGGTTTCTCTGCTGGTTATTCAGCGTGTTTTTGTGCTGGTTTTCACCGGGTTTCTGTGCTGGTTATTCACTGGGTTTCTGTGCTGATCATTCACTGGGTTTCTCTGCTGGGTATTCACTGGGTTTCTCTGCTGGTTATTCATTGGGTTTCTGTGCTGGTTTTCACTGGGTTTCTCTGCTGGTTATTCAGCGTGTTTTTGTGCTGGTTTTCACCGGGTTTCTGTGCTGGTTATTCACTGGGTTTCTGTGCTGATCATTCACTGGGTTTCTGTGCTGGTCATTCACTGGGTTTCTGTGCTGGTTATTCACTGGGTTTCTGTGCTGATCATTCACTGGGTTTCTGTGCTGCTTATTCACTGGGTTTCAGTGCTGGTTATTCACTGGGTTTCTGTGCTGATCATTCACTGGGTTTCTGTGCTGCTTATTCACTGGGTTTCTGTGCTGGTTATTCACTGGGTTTCTGTGCTGCTTATTCACTGGGTTTCAGTGCTGGTTATTCACTGGGTTTCTGTGCTGATCATTCACTGGGTTTCTGTGCTGGTTATTCACTGGGTTTCTGTGCTGGTTATTCACTGGGTTTCTTTGCTGATCATTCACTGGGTTTCTGTGCTGGTTATTCACTGGGTTTCTGTGCTGGTTATTCACTGGGTTTCTGTGCTGATCATTCGCTGGGTTGCTGTGCTGGTTATTCGCTGGGTTTCTGTGCTGGTTATTCACTGGGTTTCTGTGCTGGTTATTCACTGGGTTTCTGTGCTGATCATTCACTGGGTTTCTGTGCTGGTTATTCACTGGGTTTCTGTGCTGGTTATTCACTGGGTTTCTGTGCTGATCATTCACTGAGTTTCTCTGCTGATCATTCACTGGGTTTCTCTGCTGGTTATTCATTGGGTTTCTGTGCTGGTTTTCACTGGGTTTCTCTGCTGGTTATTCACCGTGTTTTTGTGCTGGTTTTCACCGGGTTTCTGTGCTGGTTATTCACTGGGTTTCTGTGCTGGTTATTCACTGGGTTTCTGTGCTGATCATTCACTGGGTTTCTGTGCTGCTTATTCACTGGGTTTCTGTGCTGGTTATTCACTGGGTTTCTGTGCTGATCATTCACTGGGTTTCTGTGCTGCTTATTCACTGGGTTTCTGTGCTGGTTATTCACTGGGTTTCTGTGCTGCTTATTCACTGGGTTTCTGTGCTGCTTATTCACTGGGTTTCAGTGCTGGTTATTCACTGGGTTTCTGTGCTGATCATTCACTGGGTTTCTGTGCTGGTTATTCACTGGGTTTCTGTGCTGGTTATTCACTGGGTTTCTGTGCTGATCATTCACTGGGTTTCTGTGCTGGTTATTCACTGGGTTTCTGTGCTGGTTATTCACTGGGTTTCTGTGCTGATCATTCACTGGGTTGCTGTGCTGGTTATTCGCTGGGTTTCTGTGCTGGTTATTCACTGGGTTTCTGTGCTGGTTATTCACTGGGTTTCTGTGCTGATCATTCACTGGGTTTCTGTGCTGGTTATTCACTGGGTTTCTGTGCTGGTTATTCACTGGGTTTCTGTGCTGATCATTCACTGAGTTTCTCTGCTGATCATTCACTGGGTTTCTCTGCTGGTTATTCATTGGGTTTCTGTGCTGGTTTTCACTGGGTTTCTCTGCTGGTTATTCACCGTGTTTTTGTGCTGGTTTTCACCGGGTTTCTGTGCTGGTTATTCACTGGGTTTCTGTGCTGATCATTCACTGGGTTTCTCTGCTGATCATTCACTGGGTTTATGTGCTGGTTATTCACTGCGTTTCTGTGCTGGTTATTCACTGGGTTTCTGTGCTGATCATTCACTGGGTTTCTCTGCTGATCATTCACTGGTTTTCTGTGCTGGTCATTCACTGGGTTTCTCTGCTGGTTAATCATTGGGTTTCTGTGCTGGTTATTCACCGTGTTTTTGTGCTGGTTTTCACTGGGTTTTTGTGCTGATCATTCACTGGGTTTCTGTGCTGGTTATTCACCGTGTTTTTGTGCTGGTTATTCACTGGGTTTCTGTGCTGATCATTCACTGGGTTTCTGTGCTGGTTATTCACTGGGTTACTGTGCTGATCATTCACTCAGTTTCTCTGCTGATCATTCACTGGGTTTCTGTGCTGGTTATTCACCGTGTTTTTGTGCTGGTTATTCACTGGGTTTCTGTGCTGGTTATTCACTGGGTTTCTGTGCTGGTTATTCACTGGGTTACTGTGCTGATCATTCACTCAGTTTCTCTGCTGATCATTCACTGGGTTTCTGTGCTGGTTATTCATTGGGTTTCTGAGCTGGTTTTCACCAGGTTTCTGTGCTGATCATTCACTGGGTTTCTGTGCTGATCATTCACTGGGTTTCTGTGCTGGTCATTCACTGGGTTTCTGTGCTGATCATTCACTGGGTTTCTGTGCTGATCATTCACTGGGTTTCTGTGCTGGTTATTCACTGGGTTACTGTGCTGGTTATTCACTGGGTTACTGTGCTGGTTATTCACTGGGTTACTGTGCTGATCATTCACTCAGTTTCTCTGCTGATCATTCACTGGGTTTCTGTGCTGGTTATTCATTGGGTTTCTGAGCTGGTTTTCACCAGGTTTCTGTGCTGATCATTCACTGGGTTTCTGTGCTGATCATTCACTGGGTTTCTGTGCTGATCATTCACTGGGTTTCTGTGCTGGTCATTCACTGGGTTTCTGTGCTGATCATTCACTGGGTTTCTGTGCTGATCATTCACTGGTTTTCTGTGCTGGTTATTCACTGGGTTTCTGTGCTGATCATTCACTGAGTTTCTCTGCTGATCATTCACTGGGTTTCTCTGCTGGTTATTCATTGGGTTTCTGTGCTGGTTTTCACCAGGTTTCTGTGCTGATCATTCACTGGGTTTCTGTGCTGATCATTCACTGGGTTTCTGTGCTGGTCATTCACTGGGTTTCTGTGCTGATCATTCACTGAGTTTCTGTGCTGGTTATTCATTGGGTTTCTATGTTGGTTTTCACTGGGTTTTTGTGCTTGTTTTCACTGGGTTTCTCTGCTGGTTATTCATTGGGTTTCTATGTTGGTTTTCACTGGGTTTTTGTGCTTGTTTTCACTGGGTTTCTCTGCTAGTTATTCACCGTGTTTTTGTGCTGGTTTTCAACGGGTTCCTCTGCTGGTTATTCACTGGGTTTCTGTGCTGATTATTCACTGGTTTTCTGTGCTGGTTATTCACTGGGTTTCTGTGCTGGTTATTCACTGGGTTTCTGTGCTGATCATTCACTGGGTTTCTCTGCTGGTTATTCACTGGGTTTCTGTGCTGATCATTCACTGGGTTTCTGTGCTGGTCATTCACTGGGTTTCTGTGCTGGTCATTCACTGGGTTTCTGTGCTGGTCATTCACTGGGTTTCTGTGCTGATCATTCACTGGGTTTCTGTGCTGATCATTCACTGGGTTTCTGTGCTGATCATTCACTGGTTTTCTGTGCTGATCATTCACTGGGTTTCTGTGCTGATCATTCACTGGTTTTCTGTGCTGATCATTCACTGGGTTTCTGTGCTGATCATTCACTGGGTTTCTGTGCTGATCATTCACTGGTTTTCTGTGCTGGTTATTCACTGGGTTTCTGTGCTGGTTATTCATTGGGTTTCTGAGCTGGTTTTCACCAGGTTTCTGTGCTGATCATTCACTGGGTTTTTGTGCTGATCATTCACTGGTTTTCTGTGCTGGTTATTCACTGGGTTTCTGTGCTGGTTATTCATTGGGTTTCTGAGCTCGTTTTCACCAGGTTTCTGTGCTGATCATTCACTGTGTTTCTGTACTGGTTTTCACTGGGTTTCTCTGCTGATCATTCACTGGGTTTCTGTGCTGGTTATTCATTGGGTTTCTGAGCTGGTTTTCACCAGGTTTCTGTGCTGATCATTCACTGGGTTTCTGTGCTGATCATTCACTGAGTTTCTCTGCTGATCATTCACTGGGTTTCTGTGCTGGTTATTCATTGGGTTTCTGAGCTGGTTTTCACCAGGTTTCTGTGCTGATCATTCACTGGGTTTCTGTGCTGTTTTTCACTGGTTTTCTGTGCTGATCATTCACTGGGTTTCTGTGCTGATCATTCACTGAGTTTCTGTGCTGATCATTCACTGGGTTTCTCTGCTGGTTATTCATTGGGTTTCTATGCTGGTTTTCACTGGGTTTTTGTGCTTGTTTTCACTGGGTTTCTCTGCTGGTTATTCATTGGGTTTCTGGGCTGGTTTTCACTGGGTTCCTGTGCTGGTTATTCACTGGGTTTCTGTGCTGATCATTCACTGGGTTTCTGTGCTGATCATTCACTGGGTTTCTGTGCTGGTTATTCACTGCGTTTCTGTGCTGATCATTCACTGGGTTTCTGTGCTGATCATTCACTGGGTTTCTGTGCTGATCATTCACTGGGTTTCTGTGCTGATCATTCACTGGGTTTCTCTGCTGGTTATTCACCGGGTTTCTCTGCTGGTTATTCACTGGGCTTTTGTGCTGGTTTTCACTGGGTTTCTCTGCTGGTTATTCACTGGGTTTCTGTGCTGATCATTTACTGGGTTTCTCTGCTGGTTATTCACCGTGGTTTTGTGCTGGTTTTCACCAGGATTGTCTGCTGGTTCTTCACTGGATTTCTGTGCTGGTTATTCACTGGGTTTCTCTGCTGGTTATTCACCATGTTTCTGTGCTGGTTTTCACCGGGTTGCTCTGCTGGTTATTCACTGGGTTTCTGTGCTGGTTTTCACTGGTTTTCTCTGCTGGTTATTCACCTGGTTTCTGTGCTGGTTGTTCATTGGGTTTATCTGCTGGTTATTCACCGGGTTTCTCTGCTGGTTGTTCACCGGGTTTCTCTGCTGATTGTTCACTGGGTTTCTCTGCTGGTTATTCACTGGGTTTCTGTGCTGGTTATTTACCGGGTTTCTGTGCTGGTTGTTCACTGGCTTTCTCTGCTGGTTATTCACTGGCTTTCTCTGCTGGTTATTCACTGTGTTTCTGTGCTCATTTTCATTGGGTTTCTCTGCTGGTTATTCACTGGGTTTCTGTGCTGGTTTTCATTGGGTTTCTCTGCTGGTTAATCACTGGGTTTCAGTGCTGGTTAGTCACTGGGTTTCTGTGCTCGTTTTCATTGGGTTTCTCTGCTGGTTATTCACTGGGTTTCTGTGCTGGTTATTCACTGGGTTTCTCTGCTGGTTATTCACTGGGTTTCTGTGCTGGTTTTCACTGGTTTTCTCTGCTGGTTATTCACCTGGTTTCTGTGCTGGTTTTCACTGGGTTTCTCTGCTGGTTATTCACTGGGTTTCTGTGTTGGTTTTCACTGGGTTTCTCTGCTGGTTATTCACTGGTTTCTCTGCTGGTTTTCATTGGGTTTCTCTGCTGGTTATTCACTGGGTTTCTCTGCTGGTTATTCACTGGGTTTCTGTGTTGGTTTTCACTGGGTTTCTCTGCTGGTTATTCACTGGGTTTCTCTGCTGGTTATTCACTGGGTTTCTGTGCTGGTTTTCACTAGGTTTCTCTGCTGGTTGTTCACTGGGTTTCTCTGCTGGTTATTCACTGGGTTTCTCTGCTGGTTATTCACCGGGTTTCGCCGCTGGTTATTCACTGGGTTTCGCTGCTGGTTATTCACCGGGTTTCTCTGCTGGTTGTTCACTGGGTTTCTCTGCTGGTTGTTCACTGGGTTTCTCTGCTGGTTATTCACTGGGTTTCTCTGCTGGTTATTCACTGGGTTTCTCTGCTGGTTTTCACTGGGTTTCTCTGCTGGTTATTGACCGAGTTTCTCTGCTGGTTATTCACTGGGTTTCTCTGCTGGTTATTCACCGGGTTTCTGTGCTGGTTGTTCACCGGGTTTCTCTGCTGGTTGTTCACCGGGTTTCTCTGCTGGTTATTCACTGGGTTTCTGTGCTGGTTATTCACTGGGTTTCTGTGCTGGTTCTCACTGGGTTTCTGTGCTGGTCTTCACTGGGTTTCTCTGCTGGTTATTCACCAGGTTTCTGTGTTGGTTTTCACTGGGTTTCTCTGCTCGTTATTCACTGCCTTTCCCTGCTGGTTATTCACCGGGTTTCTGTGCTGGTTGTTCACTGGGTTTCTCTGCTGGTTATTCACCGGGTTTCTCTGCTGGTTGTTCACCGGGTTTCTCTGCTGATTGTTCACTGGGTTTCTTTGCTGGTTATTCACTGGGTTTCTCTGCTGGTTATTCACCGGGTTTCTGTGCTGGTTTTCACTGGTTTTCTCTGCTGGTTATTCACTGGGTTTCTGTGCTGGTTATTCACTGGGTTTCTGTGCTCATTTTCATTGGGTTTCTCTGCTGGTTATTCACTGGGTTTCTTTGCTGGTTGTTCACTGGGTTTCTCTGCTGGTTATTCACCGGGTTTCTGTGCTGGTTTTCACTGGTTTTCTCTGCTGGTTATTCACTGGGTTTCTGTGCTGGTTATTCACTGGGTTTCTGTGCTCGTTTTCATTGGGTTTCTCTGCTGGTTATTCACTGGGTTTCTTTGCTGGTTATTCACTGGGTTTCTCTGCTGGTTATTCACCGGGTTTCTGTGCTCGTTTTCATTGGGTTTCTCTGCTGGTTATTCACTGGGTTTCTTTGCTGGTTATTCACCGGGTTTCTCTGCTGGTTATTCACTGGGTTTCTCTGCTGGTTATTCACTGGGTTTCTGTGCTGGTTTTCACTGGGTTTCTCTGCTGGTTATTCACCAGGTTTCTGTGTTGGTTTTCACTGGGTTTCTCTGCTCGTTATTCACTGCCTTTCCCTGCTGGTTATTCACCGGGTTTCTGTGCTGGTTGTTCACTGGGTTTCTCTGCTAGTTATTCACCGGGTTTCTCTGCTGGTTGTTCACCGGGTTTCTCTGCTGATTGTTCACTGGGTTTCTCTGCTGGTTATTCACCGGGTTTCTGTGCTGGTTATTCACCGGGTTTCTGTGCTGGTTGTTCACTGGCTTTCTCTGCTGGTTATTCACTGGCTTTCTCTGCTGGTTATTCACTGGGTTTCTGTGCTCGTTTTCATTGGGTTTCTCTGCTGGTTATTCACTGGGTTTCTTTGCTGGTTATTCACTGGGTTTCTCTGCTGGTTATTCACCGGGTTTCTGTGCTGGTTTTCACTGGTTTTCTCTGCTGGTTATTCACTGGGTTTCTGTGCTGGTTATTCACTGGGTTTCTGTGCTCGTTTTCATTGGGTTTCTCTGCTGGTTATTCACTGGGTTTCTTTGCTGGTTATTCACTGGGTTTCTCTGCTGGTTATTCACCGGGTTTCTGTGCTGGTTTTCACTGGTTTTCTCTGCTGGTTATTCACTGGGTTTCTGTGCTGGTTATTCACTGGGTTTCTGTGCTCGTTTTCATTGGGTTTCTCTGCTGGTTATTCACTGGGTTTCTTTGCTGGTTATTCACTGGGTTTCTCTGCTGGTTATTCACCGGGTTTCTGTGCTCGTTTTCATTGGGTTTCTCTGCTGGTTATTCACTGGGTTTCTTTGCTGGTTATTCACTGGGTTTCTCTGCTGGTTATTCACCGGGTTTCTGTGCTGGTTTTCACTGGTTTTCTCTGCTGGTTATTCACCTGGTTTCTGTGCTGGTTTTCACTGGGTTTCTCTGCTGGTTATTCACTGGGTTTCTTTGCTGGTTATTCACTGGGTTTCTCTGCTGGTTATTCACCGGGTTTCTGTGCTGGTTTTCACTGGTTTTCTCTGCTGGTTATTCACCTGGTTTCTGTGCTGGTTTTCACTGGGTTTCTCTGCTGGTTATTCACTGGGTTTCTTTGCTGGTTATTCACTGGGTTTCTCTGCTGGTTATTCACCGGGTTTCTGTGCTGGTTTTCACTGGTTTTCTCTGCTGGTTATTCACCGGGTTTCTGTGCTCGTTTTCATTGGGTTTCTCTGCTGGTTATTCACTGGGTTTCTTTGCTGGTTATTCACTGGGTTTCTCTGCTGGTTATTCACCGGGTTTCTGTGCTGGTTTTCACTGGTTTTCTCTGCTGGTTATTCACCTGGTTTCTGTGCTGGTTTTCACTGGGTTTCTCTGCTGGTTATTCACTGGGTTTCTTTGCTGGTTATTCACTGGGTTTCTCTGCTGGTTATTCACCGGGTTTCTGTGCTGGTTTTCACTGGTTTTCTCTGCTGGTTATTCACCTGGTTTCTGTGCTGGTTTTCACTGGGTTTCTCTGCTGGTTATTCACTGGGTTTCTGTGCTGGTTTTCACTGGGTTTCTCTGCTGGTTGTTCACTTGGTTTCTGTGCTGGTTTTCACTGGGTTTCTCTGCTGGTTGTTTACTGGGTTTCTCTGCTGGTTATTCACCTGGTTTCTGTGCTGGTTTTCACTGGTTTTCTCTGCTGGTTATTCACCTGGTTTCTGTGCTGGTTTTCACTGGTTTTCTCTGCTGGTTATTCACCTGGTTTCTGTGCTGGTTTTCACTGGGTTTCTCTGCTGGTTATTCACCTGGTTTATGTGTCCTCCGGGCGGTAGGAGGCGGTGCTGTGCCCGGGGTGTTGGAGTGCAGCTGCGGATCCTGCGGTGAGACCAGGCCGAGGCTTCGGCCCAGGATCTGGATTTCTCCCCTGCTGAGCCCGGTGCCCAGGGGAACGGGCTGCCGGGGATCGGGGTATGCAGCTGCGGCCTGTTGATTGTCCAGACCCCGGCCCCGGGTGAAGAGGAAGGCCGGCCGTCGGGAGTTATTGCCAGAGCGGGGTGCCCGGAGTCCGGGCACTCTGAGGAACATTTCGCCGATTCCGACACTGGGAATTCTCCCCAATTTTAATAAAACGGGGAAGGTGGACGGAGGACTTTCGGCCCATCTCACCTGTGCCAGCTCACTGCAGGAGCAACTGCCACAGCCCAGCGAACCCGAGTGAGCCTGGGTGCGGGGTCTCGGGTGGGTGGGGCGGGATGAGCCTGGGTGCGGGGTCTGGGGTGGGGGGGATGAGCCTGGGTGCGGGGTCTCGGGGGGGAGAGCCTGTGTGCGGAGTCTCGGGTGGTGGGGGGGAGGATGAGCCTGGATGCGGGGTCTGGGGTGGGGAAGGGGGGGAGGAGAGCCTGGGTGCGGGGTCTCGGGTGGGGGGGGGGGGGTGAGCCTGTGCGGGGTCTGGGGGAGATCTTGGGTGTTGGGTCCCGGGGGGCGAGAGCCTGGGTGCGGGGTCTGGGGGTGGGAGCCTGGGTGCGGGGTCTCAGGTGGGGGGGGGGGGGAAGGATGAGCCTGTGCCGGGTCTCGGGGTGGGGGGGGGGGAATGAGCCTGGGTGCGGGGTCTCAGGGTGGGGGATGAGCCTGGGTGCGGGGTCTCGGGGTGTGGGGGGATGAGCCTGAGTCCGGGGTCTCGGGGTGGGGGGTGATGAGCCTGGGTGCTGGGACTCGGGGTGGGGGGGATGAGCCTGGGTGCGGGGTCTGGGGGTGGGGTGGGGGGGGGAAGAACTTGCGTGCGGGGTCTCGGGTGGGAGGGGGGTGGTGAGCCTGGGTGCGGGGTCTCGGGTGGGGGGGATGAGCCTGGGTGCGGGGTCTCGGGTGGGGGGGATGAGCCTGGGTGCGGGGTCTCGGGGGGGAGAGCCTGTGTGCGGAGTCTCGGGTGGTGGGGGGGAGGATGAGCCTGGATGCGGGGTCTGGGGTGGGGAAGGGGGGGAGGAGAGCCTGGGTGCGGGGTCTCGGGTGGGGGGGGGGGGGTGAGCCTGTGCGGGGTCTGGGGGAGATCTTGGGTGTTGGGTCCCGGGGGGCGAGAGCCTGGGTGCGGGGTCTGGGGGTGGGAGCCTGGGTGCGGGGTCTCAGGTGGGGGGGGGGGGAAGGATGAGCCTGTGCCGGGTCTCGGGGTGGGGGGGGGGGGATGAGCCTGTGTGCGGGGTCTCAGGGTGGGGGATGAGCCTGGGTGCGGGGTCTCGGGGTGTGGGGGGATGAGCCTGAGTCCGGGGTCTCGGGGTGGGGGGTGATGAGCCTGGGTGCTGGGACGCGGGGTGGGGGGGGATGAGCCTGGGTGCTGGGACGCGGGGTGGGGGGATGCCTGGGTGCTGGGTCTCAGGGTGGGGGGGCGATGAGCCTGGGTGCTGGGACGCGGGGTGGGGGGGATGAGCCTGGGTGCTGGGTCTCGGGGTGGGGGGGCGATGAGCCTGGGTGCTGGGACGCGGGGTGGGGGGGATGAGCCTGGGTGCTGGGTCTCGGGGTGGGGGGGGCGATGAGCCTGGGTGCTGGGACGCGGGGTGGGGGGGATGAGCCTGGGTGCTGGGTCTCGGGGTGGGGGGGCGATGAGCCTGGGTGCGGGGTCTCGGGTTGTGGGGGGGATGAGCCTGGGTGCAGGGTCTCGGGGTGGGGGGGGCGATGAGCCTGGGTGCTGGGACGCGGGGTGGGGGGGATGAGCCTGGGTGCTGGGTCTCGGGGTGGGGGGGTGATGAGCCTGGGTGCTGGGTCTCGGGGTGGGGGGGATGAGCCTGGGTGCTGGGTCTCGGGGTGTGGGGGGATGAGCCTGGGTGCTGGGTCTCGGGGTGTGGGGGGATGAGCCTGGGTGCGGGGTCTCGGGGTGTGGGGGTGTGGGGGGATGAGCCTGGGTGCTGGGTCTCGGGGTGTGGGTGGATGAGCCTGGGTGCGGGGTCTCGGGGTGGGAGGGTGATGAGCCTGGGTGCGGGGTCTCGGGGATACAGTGGTTCCAGCTGTTTAATGCCCGTGTTCCTTTAGTACAGGGTCTGCAATGCCCATCTTGCCAGTGAACCAGCCTCAGCTGATTCGCTCCAACCAGAAGGACGAGTACTACCTGAGCTCACTGCGGAGCTACATCAACGAGGCTTTCCAGATCTTTGCCGGTGAGACTGCCTGTACCTTGCACTGTGGGAGTACACGATATGTCAGCCTTTTGTTTGTGCAACATGGATCCTCAGGAAAATATAAAGTTTATTCCATCTTTCCATATAACTCGTGTTCAGATGTCAGTGTCCTCATTTAAGATTCAGCTACCAACACATTCACAGCCATTTTCCTAACACCCAGGTTCACAAAGTTCAAACAGACCAGCGAGTGAGAAGTATAAAGGGCAAGTAGAACAGTCACTTGGACTTTGATCTGATTTGCTGGGGTGGTGCTGAGCCCAGATGTGATCCGTTTGCTGTATTTTGGACACCCTGCATTAGAATTTTTTTATGAAGACACTTTTACTGTTTTTTTTCATAAGACCCCTAATTTTTTGGGGGTGAGGGAGATCGTCTGTTTTCGCCCCAAGGTCAAATCTTGTGCTTTGAATTGTGTTTCAGAACAGTGCATTTCTGTTTAAAATGACCGTGTACCGCAGCTGGGTCTAATCATTATCCCCTCCCCCGGTCACCCTGGAATAGGTTCCTCCTTCTTTCCCATTTTGAAATTTAGTTGCCCCCCCCCCCCTCCCCCCCACTCTGTCCACTCTCCTCCCACATCACAGTCCCCTTTATTCTGAGTTAAATATCATTCGAGAACCCAACAGCATAAGATGTAGGAGCAGGAGAAAGCCATACTGCTCCTCAGGCTTGCTCAATCCTTCAGGAAGATCATTGCTGAGCTGCTACCTCAACACCACTTTCCCATCCTATATCCCTCGATTCCCTTAGTGCTCAAAAATCCATCAATCACAATCTTGAATATAGTCATCGACTGAGCATCCACAGCCCTCTGAGGTAGCAAATTCCAAAGGTTCACAACCCTCTGAATGAAGAAATTTCTCCTTGTCTCAGTTTGAAAGGGCCAACCCCTCACCCTGAGACTGACCCTCCAGCCAGTGGAAACAGCCTCTCAGCATCTACCTTGTCAAGCCCCTTAAGAATTTAATGCGTTTCAATCATATCACCTTTCTTTCTTTTAAACAGCAGAGAATATAGGCCCATTCTACTCAATCCTTCCTCATAGGACCCTCCTCTCATCCCAGGAATCAATCTTGCGAATCCTCCTTGCACTCCCTCCAAGGCAAGAATGTCCTTCCTTAGGCAAGGAGATTAAAGCTATACACAGTACTCCAGGTATGGACTCACCAAAGCCCTATGTAATTGCAGCAAGATTTACTTACTCTTACGCTCCATCCCTCTTGCCATAAGTCTAACATAGCATTTGTCTTCCTAATTGTTTGCTGTACCTGCATGTTAACTTTGTGATTCTTGTGCAATGGCATCCAAATCCCTCTGAAGTACCAACATTTACTAGTCTCTCACCTTTTAAAAAATAGTCTGCTTTTCCACTTTGGCAGGAGAATGGATAATTTCACACTTCCCCACGATATACTCCATTGGCCATCTGTTACCTTCTTGCTCAATTGCTATGTCCCTTTGCAGTCTCTTTGTGTCCTTCTTGCAGCTTAAGTTCCCATCCAGCTTTGTATCTTTAACAAACTTGGATATATTGCACTCGGTGTCCTCATCCTAGTCATTGATGTAGTTTGTAAATAGCTGAGACTCAAGCCCTGATCCTTGTGGCACTCCTTTAGTCACACCTGCCATTCTGAAAATGACCCATTCATTCCTACTCTGCTTTCTGTCCATTAACCAATCCTCAGTCCATGTTAATATATTAACCCCAATCCCCTGAGCCCTAAGAACCTGTACCCACATTACATGCTGTCGAATGCGCAGCCATGTTGTGCTGCTCTGGAACTCGTGTGTTACCCAGTGCACATATTTCACTGGCTCAGTACCCTACTATAACTAGGTAAATATATAGTTAATTTGTCTCTTTCCTGCACTATACAGGTGCTAAGCGATGGTTGGAATGGAGGAAGGAAATTGAGTTGCTGGCAGACCTGACGTACTTTTCTCTAACTACCTTAGCAGGTCAGGCTCCGTTATTACTGGGCACCACGTTCATTCTTTTTATAAGCAGATGCTACCTTGTTGTACTCGTCACTGTTTATCACACGAATCTGTCCACTAAACAGATCTGTGTGTTCCATGTCTCCCTCTTTTTTTAAGTGCTTTCATCTGTTATGTGTGTCTGCCTGTCCATCGATTGCGACTCAGCCTCTCCTAGCATCTCCCAGGTACAAACGGTATACTTGTGTACATGACACTGCCACTCTGCTCCATCCTACCAGCCATCCTCTTGGTGTGCCCAAGCTGGAAATTCAAGACAAATCCAGTTATTTAAATTTCCTGAGAGGGTGCGAGCTGGACTATGCCTTGACTCTGCCAGTGCCCAAATCCAGGGCATTATTGGTCCAGGCCCTGTCAATGCACCTAGAAACAATTTGCTGGTTGGAGTCATTGTCACATCGAGGGAGGTCAGGCCATTTCCATTAGACTGTCATGGAGGCACTGCGATAAAGTAAATGCACCCATTATATCCCAGATTTGATCCCTGATCTGTGCTGATGTTGCCGAGCCAGGAGTAATGGAAAGCAAACAAAATGACTGGTGTAGATGTCCTTATCCTTAAAACTGTGTGTGTCTTCATTAAGTTTGCGGGGAGCAACGGTGGTGGGAAGGTTATAGGAACAGAAGGAGACCATTTTGACCTTCGCGCCTGTTCCACCATTCAATTACTTCATGTCTGATTGATAGATGGGTGGTTTGTGACTCTGTTTTTGCTCTGTTGTGTGGCACAGTGCCATGGAACTCTTAACGTGTCCTGCCATCATGCTAGTTTTTGAGATTAATTGGTTATGGCACTTTGAAGTGCCTTTGGACCTTTACCTATGTCGAATGTGCTATACAAATGTAAGTTTCTGTTGTAATTGAGAGTTTCAAGATGACTGCTGTGATGCTTTGACTGCACAGGTTACCAGACGCTGGGTGAGGAGTACGTTAACATCATCCAGGTGGACCCCAGTGGGAAGCGGGTGCCAGCTCCAGCCAGGCGGGCAGCCCTCATCGTCCTTCACACTTGTGTTCCATATCTGTTGGATCGAGGACTGAACCGCCTTGAGCAGGACCTACAGACAGAGAGCGAGGGGTCCCAGGCACTGGAGCACAGACGGGTGCCAGCAAGGCCAGGGGTCTCCCACTGGTTGCAGGGGGCAGCCAGTGCCCTGACTGAGCAGCAGAAGAAAGTGTTGCTGCAGACTGTCTATATCCTGCGACAGGCTGTCTCCTTCCTCCATCGTCTGCACCTGGGCATTTTCTACCTCAATGGAACTTTCTATCACTTTGCCAAAAGATTCACCAGCATCAACTACGTAAGCTCTTTATGTGCCAATCCATTAAGAACAGTAGATAATATGTGTATTGTTACACCAGTGTGATAAAGTATAGCAGCAACTGTATATTGCAGATAAGATGGGGTCTTGTGTATATCCTAGGGAAGAACAATCCCTGCGTACATTGAGGAATTATGTATATAATATAGACGTCTCAATACTATAGATTGATTTGGACTGTGTGTATTTCAACACTGTTATTTTACCGTGCAGTTTACTGACTGCTCCTCCTTGATTCTGTGCTGTGTAGTTGTGCGTGCGAGGTCTGTTCAGTGATGGTGCTGGAATTCGACAGAGTTACAAGTTGCTGGGGAAGGTTTCTCTGCTGCAGCTGGCCCTGACGATCGCTATGCAGGTCAACAGCTACCGGCAAAGGCGGCGTGCCCGGCAAGAATGGATTCTTCATCGTAACCTTCCATGCTCAAGGTATGGGTGAGATGGGCCCTGTGTTTCACCTTTGTTACCAAACATGATTAAATAATGACTAAAGTTCCAATTAGTGCAGTTATGCTAATTGGGGAGGCAGACATCTTCATTTATTAACATTATTAATATTGGCTAAAATAATCTGCCCAATGTGGTACTGAGCCATACAGCCAAAAGCAACCATGTTTAATTTATGGTCAGTGTGGAGTGAGCTGATCTGAGTTGGGGCACTACCATTAAAGGAAATACTTACATTTAAATGCCTTTAACAACCACAGGATGGCCCAAAGCACTTTACAGGCAGCGAGTTACTTTTGAAGTATTAATGTTGTAATGCAGGAAACGTGCCAGTCAATTTGACAAGGTCCCACAGACAGCAAAGAAATAAATGACCAGATAACCTGTTGGCTGTGGGATAAACATTGCCCAGGGCATCAGGAGAGGCCCCCCACTTTTCTTCAAGGTAGTGCAAAGGGATCTTTTCCATCCACTTGGGAAAGCAGATGGAGCCTCGGTTTAACATTCATCCAAAAAAGGCAGCTCCGACGGTGCAGCACTCCCTCAGGTCTAGAGTGTCGCTTAGATTATGAGATCACATATCTGGAGTGAGTCTTGAACCTACGAGCATCTGTCTTGGAGGCAAGAATGCGACCCTGAGCCATGGCTAACACCTAATTGGCCTTAACATGCTGGGTTAGAAGGGGATCACAGATATAATATTTCTCACTTTGAAATCATGCATTGTATACTTTTTAAAAAAAAAATCCTATTCCAAAATGCAACAGCACTGCTCCTGGAGGGAGGGTGCAATTATTGTGACCAGTTTACATAGGTAATTACCATTATAAATATAGACATAGAACTTTATAATGGAACAAGTTGACAGAATGTGGACACAGAAGTAAGATTCTTTTAATACGGGAATTAAAACAAGTTGGCGACTGATGAAAGCATTACTTTATCTTTTCTTTCTCATAGAAATCCCTCTCGGGACCTTTCAGTCCGCAGCTCCAGGTGTATACTGTGTTTGGAAGAACGTAGGCACTCGACGGCCACGCCCTGTGGCCATCTCTTCTGCTGGGAATGTATCACTGAATGGTGCAATACAAAGGTGAGACAACAACAAACAACTTGCATTTATATAGTGCCTTTAATGGCGTACAATATCTGAAGATTCTTCATAGGAGTGTTATCAAACAAGATTTGACGCTGAGCCACATAACAGAGAGTACGACAGGTGACCAAAAGCTTGATCAGAGGGTTAGGTTTTCAGGAATGTCTTCAAGGAGTGAGGTGGAGAAGATTAGAGAGGGAATTCCAGAGCTTAGGGCCTAGGTAGCAGAAGGCACAGCCACTAATGAAAAGCAAAGATGCGCAACAAGCCAGAGTTTGAGGAGTGGAGATCTGAGGGTTGTAGGGCTGGTGTGGATATGGGTTTGAGTGCACGCCTGGGGAAAGAAGGAAGGCATCTTTGTGTCTGTCTGATATATAGCAGCATGAGCACCATCTTTCTAACAGTATTCCTTTCACTAGGGAGAAGTGGAGGCAGTCGGACTCATTGGGCTGAATTTTACTGGCCCCTCAACGCCATGGGTAGCGGTGCGGGGGCCGGTAAAATTCTGTGGGGAGAGGCCTGCCTTGACCCACAACGTCGAGAAGGGCCCGCCCCATATTACCAGTGGCGGGGGACCTCGGTACGGCCCCCCCCGCCGCCTGGCAGCGGGCCCTTCATCTGCATATGTAAATTCACATTAATTATATTCAAATTAACTTACCTGCCATCCCACGCCGATTTTACAGCCTCCGTTCGGCCTTCGGAACTCCCCACGGAGTTCGAGGCAAGAACCTGGTAGGGAGGGGGAGTAATAAAAATTTCAGGGCAGGATGTGTGGAGGAGCGGGAAGTCAATTTTTATTGGATCTGAGAATGGTGGGAAGGGGTTATAGGCCAAATGTTGTAAGTTTAAGGGGTAAAGTTCGGGGTAGGGAAAAAGGCATGTGTTGGTCATTTCGGGCATTGAAATGACCATTGTGGGGGTTGGGGAAGGGCCTCCATATCTTTATTATGTATTAATAAAAAATTCCATTAAAATGTAAAATGACTTCTAAGGGCTTAAAGCCCTTTAAAAATGGCGGTGGCGCTGGACCCCGTTGCCGGGGATGTGGCGGTCGCCCCTACATGTCATTGGGGATGTCTGCTCCACCCCCACTATTTAAATGAGTCCCCGTGCAAAATATCGCGGGGGATCCTTGGTGGCCCTTCCATGTTGGAAGGCCGCCGAGTTGAAAGTGCATCGCCGAGGACCGGGTCACGCGATTAAAATTCAGCTCATTGTGTGCCACATCAACATCTGTCACTGTACTTCAAGCACCATATTATGTGAAGAGCTTTGAGCTGTTTTGAGGCACTGTATTAACTCTCATTTCCTTTGATTTCTGTAGGACGATTGTTAATTTGTTAATTTTATTTTCAGGCAGAGTGTCCGCTTTGTCGGGAGACATTCCAGCCTCACAGACTCATCTACTTGCGTCATTACATTTAAGGGAAAGGAACTCGCATTTCTGTCGTGCCTTTGACAACATCTGGAGATCCCAAAGCACTTTACAGCTAATGGATTACTTTTGAAACAATCACTGTTGTGAAGTAGGAAAGTGGAGCCTTGATGGAATTCTCTTGATGGCACTTCCATATGGGTGACAGTAGTCCTCCTCAACAATGTGGCAGCCTAATGATAGTGCTGCCCCAATTGTTTCATTCTGTGTCCGCTCTTGGGACTTGTGTCAGACAGTAAACTGTACTTGGACAAATAGGCCCAAGGATTACTGCTTTAACGTCACACAAGAATCCTGGAGTCCAGACTGTTGTCCGATCATTAGAGAATTGAAGTGCTATACATTTTAACCTTGCTGCTGTTTCCCCTCCTATCCCCCAGGACATTCCTGTGGTTCAGTTCCACTGGCTCCAGCAAATCTCTTGATAGCTCACTCGTTCTGCGCGTGTGCACTGGGGGTAAGAGATTATTCGACTGTGGAAAGCCTCAGAAGAGTGTGGTGCTCTCCAACAGTGAGCATGTAGGAGTCCTGGCTGGTCATCTCCCTGCTGCTTCCACCCAGCCTAAGTGTGAATGAGGCCAACTGTTGCCCAGCCTAGCAGAACACACACCTAGGACCTTCCTAATCTGCAGAGAAATGTTAAGTTTCCAACACATTTGCTCATACTTTGGGAAAATGACTGACTATGCAAATAAGTAACCACAGTTCAATGGTCAGGCCAGTCACTTTATTTAATTGTTTCATTTTTGTTTTCCCAGAGGGAAGAGGGCTGAGAAACAGCATTACAAATGTAATTGTTTTCATTATTACAAGTAAAATAAAAGTAATAACATCTGTGATGCAGAATCAAGAGAACTTAAAACAAGAAACATGTTTAGTTGAAGAAAGGTAATTAGATGTGAATGAATTTGTGGAACAGTGGTACAGCAGAATGCAGACAATGTTCCATTTGTAAAATGACTGGTGATTTGGTTTCATATAAAATTATATAAATGCACCATTGTAAGGGCTGCTTTCTTTCCAGTCTAGTTTTAAAGCATCAAACTCACCTACATCACACTGGGACCACAACACTAGAGGAACAAAAATCCCACTTAAGCTAAAAAATAAACAACTTTAATGTTGTATAATACACTTCCTGTGCGATGTTCTAAATTCATCTCCAATTACTCCCAGCACCAGTACTGCAACCACCAGTAATTCCACCCTCATTGGCTCAAAGATCCATCTCACTACAATCTCAGTTCAGAAAGAGACAGGCTTTTAAAAAAAAAATGAAAAAAGACAAAGGAAGATGGGAGTCTTACCTCCAGACAGAGTATAAGATGCTGCAGGGTCCTGTCACTGAAATGCAAGTGACACAGCAGAAGTATGGGCATTTTTACAGTGTGAAGCAGCAGGTAGCCAGGGTTAATCTTAAAAAAATAAAATCTCTGTACAAGCACAGCGCTGTTGGAGCTGCTTCACCTGACATCAGAGGGAGAACGAGTGAATTGTAAGATATCTCCATATCTGTCTGCTGAGTGGTGCTGCATTTACACCAGCAGGTTGCTCTTGCGCTGTGCCCCTCTGCGAGGTGAAAAGTTTGTTCAAGAACAGGTGCTGTCAATGGCGACAAATCCCAGTAAATGTGCAACATGTTAAATAACTGCTGGCGTGGTGCAGCTCAATACAAACAGATTCACAAGCACAGCAGCATGACGAGATTTCCCTGGTTCCAGGACCTCTTTCTGTTTTGTCCCCTCTAGTTCTCTCCCTGTAGCTGCTGACTCATGGTAGGGTACAGTTGCGCAGGCTGCCCTTCACATACCAGTCTAGACTAAGTCTGTAATGCCCTGGGGGGGTAGGAAGCAGATGGAGAGTAAGGCATAACAGCTAACTTTGATCCTGAAACATCCACACACACGCATCTTTTAGCAGAGATCATCTGACTTGATCAGGAACCCTAGCTGATTCTGTCCCTGTCTACAATCCCCCACCTGCCCCACTCCATCCTGTATCTTCCTGCAGTGTCAAGCAGACCCCTCCCTCAAGGTTCAAGGTAACAGTGGACAAGTCACAATACTCCAGCAAGAGTTGGTATAACCTGGCACCTGTCTTAGTACTGAATTGACATGCACTCCAATCACATCAGCTCCTGCACATCACACTCATCATTAGGTGCATTCCTGCTGCGATTTAAAGTTTAAAAATATATCTATACATATATATAGCAAATGCACTCCAAGGCAAACAAAAATGCAAGTTTGGTATGGGGCTGACCTGACCATCAAACCCAGAGTTACAGGGGCATTCCTAGTATGCAGCACTTGCTGACTCCCAAGCGACAGCACCAGATTGGCTTTTGTCCTACATGTTGAGTGAAGCCAGGTCTGATTGGGGATGGGAGGGGCAGAAAGAAATGAGGATGTGGGAAAACTTAATTGTGCTGATTTAAATTTCCTTCTGGTTTGAAATCACTTTAAATACAAAATTAGAATGAAATGCATACTTACAAAGAAAATCTAGTGCACACAGGAAGGATTTGATGTTACTTTAAGCAATGTGAAGCCAGGAGTTACAGTAACCTACCCAACTATTATGGGGACACTGAACACACTGCAATGTACAGTATTATTTAGGCTCCCACGACCCCTCTTAGGTAAACCCATTGGATAAGTGCATCTTAAAGTCAGGTGCAATGTACTGTACCTTCCATCAAATATGGTAAAAAAAAATCTGGAATGGAAAGTCAAACTCATTCCTAAATAAGTTGGGTAAATTGACTAGCATGTATCACAGGCAAACCCAAGTTTTCTTGATAGGTTTCATATAGACAATGAGACAGTTCCTAAAGGGCAAGGACTTCCAAATGTGTTTTTTTTTAATGACTGATTTTAATTAAAAAGGTATTTATCCGACACTTAAAGTCTGCAATACTCGAGTCGTGAGGTTAAACCTGCCACAGAATCAGAGTAAATTGGGGGAGAGAGAAGAGCCCGTACTCTCATACACACACCTACTTACAGTGTTTCTAATCTGTTAGTTCAATGGTACAAATCAGGACATCATTGCATCAGGGAATAGATTAACCCACCTCTGAAAGTCATAACCTACTATTGGGCTGGAGAGCTCAAAATTATCTAGTCCAAAGATCAATAAACTAATTTTTCCTCTTTGCTCCTCCCCTGAATGTGTTGAGTCATGCTGAGGCTTCATTCAGGTCGATCAGGCCTTCACTTACTCATCCATGTGAGTCTCAGCCGGCTTTTTGACCAGGGGAAATATCGTATCTGATATTCACGGGTGTGCACTTTCCAGCTGGGGTGTCCCGGATTGCAGTCAGGGCCCCTGGCTGCCGCCTAGCCCTGGAGCACCCCCTAGTGCTGCCTCAGCTGGCATCAGTGCTGCTACAGGGCACGATGGGTAGCTGGTGTTTTGTTTCCACAGAATAATCCAATCACAGAGCTACACAACAGTACTCCTAGCTGCTCCTTCATTACCCATCCCACTGTCATATATATTACTTAGTTATTTTAAATCATCCTAGCAACCCACTACAGGCCTAAATTTAATACACCTATTCCACCATCTTACTCCAACAGGAGGTCCAAATTAGTGCCCGTCATAACTTTTAGTGTGTCAGATTTCTCTGACGAGTGATTGAACTGTTCAAATGTCTACAGGTCTGTTCTGGAACATTCCCAGTATCCCTTTGTTTTCCCTAACTACTCCTCAGAGTAATTCTGTCTCAAGTTTTCTTTTACAATTAAATCCATCCCTCTTTCCCTCTCCCCCCCTCCCCATTTCTTATGGTGGGCTTACTACATGCCATAAACACAGCCACCTCTGCAAGTACAATAAAGAAAGCTCCCTTGTACCTTAAAACTACCTCCTTCCCCTTGCATACATGAAACTGTCAAACTTTAGCAGTTTAAACAAACAGATCAAAGCCAGGTCTCAAGCACATACTTGTTAAAATTCTGGAATCTATTGGTACCTTGTTACAATCCAAAGTTCAAAGCTCAGTGCCTCGAGTTCCCCTACTAGAAAAGTATGTGATCAAAATTTGATTTCTCCCCCGTTATTAAATTAGTGTCCAGCCTGCTGAATTCAGAGTACAATGTCAGGACTCAGGGTCTAGATGGCAATGTCCTTCAAGTTGATTCTGGGATTTAAAAACAAGAGGGGAGGGATGTCCAATCCCCATCTTCAATCTGCTTGGTCCTGCAACCCTCGGAAGCGAGCATTTCAGCTTCAAAAGCCGCAAGCCTGGGTTCTAGTGTTCTCACAACCCTTTTTCCTCTCACTCTCCAAACCCCTCCCACTGCAACCCTGACTCTGCCCACCTCCTCCATCCCACCCCACCAAAGAGGCCTCAATGTGAAAACTGAGCTTCCAAAATTTAATTAGGCCCTGAAAATGTAGTAAAGAGCTATCCCTTTCCCAACTAATAAATACCAATTACTTGACATTGTTGTATCTTAATACTGCAACAGTTTCTTCCCAAAAACCTCAGTAACTTGGGGAGTCGTAGCAAATAATGTGTTTACCCCAGTATGGAACTGGTTTGATATTTTAATTATTTTTTTTCCAAATGACAAAAAGGAGGAAGTACAGTTGAAGCAACTGGCATAGGGAATACAATTAAAGGGAAATTTAAATGAAGTCACCTATAAATTAACTCAAAATGGTCAGGAAAAAAGTCTGTATATATATCATATTATAAAGACAATGTCTCTGTGCCAAAAAAATCTCAAAACTAAATCACCTTCTAAAATGTACCCTTCAGAAAGGCCTGGAGCAAACATGATAATAATAAAGTCATGTCACTGTTGTGATTATTGTCCAATGTTTACATGTAAAGGGGAAGGGGAGTAGATAATCCAGGAGTGCCAAGCAACACTTTCTCTAACTGGCAAATGCTTTCGCAGAATCCTCCTTCCCCTTGTATGTCCTTTTCCCATGTGTGAACGGTAGATATCTGTACTTGATCATGTGCTGTTGAAAAGGGCAGAAGAAAAATTACGGAACAATACTGGCCAGCTGCACACACAACAATTTCACACACAGCACCCCCTACCATCCCAGGGAGTACAGTTATGTGGGTACTGGGCGCGATCCAGACCTCACCAAAATGGCCCCTCTCAGTATGTGATCCAAGGCAAGGGCTAGGCTACTTGACTTTGAAGGGCATCACAGCTGAGCCCAAGCCAGTCCTGATGCATGCAAATTTCCAATACTGGTCACTGGATAGTGGTCAGGAGTGGGATCCCAAGCTGATTTATTTTATTCCTCAACCCAGGGCTCACCACCCTGAGACCCAGACTGCTATACCAACTCAGCACTGACCAGTGGCCTTTTGGCTTGTTTGACTAGGTAAACTCCATCGACTGACCCAACAACATGGCTTAAAGCCAACGTCACAAGGGTCCATTTGCATTGAATTGTTCGCATTTTTTTTGTCAACTTGGACCTACTTGGAAATGCCCAAATTGATTTCCACTGGGATCTGCACACCCTGCAGCATTGGGGGATCATCACCCCCAACAGGTGGGGGTGGTTTGAAGCCAGTCTCTTCAAGTGAAAAGACTGTATCCTAATTCCTTGTACCTCAAAACCCCTATTGCATAAATATAAAGCACAGTAAAGTAATTGGGTTTTAGGCACAATGCTCTGAGAACGTGCCTGTTGATGTCCTCAAGTATTTTACAAGACTCCATCTTGTGTGATAAAGCTGCAGTTTGGGATTTCTTCCACCCAAGTCCTTCAGTACCCACGCAATATACATAGTTAATGGTGTGGCCCCTGTACATTACAGAATAGAGCAATAAGACTGCCATCAGAACCAACCGTGCAGTATAAACAATGCAATGCCCTGCCATCAAAGGCATTGAGACCCTTCTGAAATAGAGGTTTCATTCTCTGCCTCACACAAAAATGCTAACAGTGGCAAATTTGTTGTTGGGTTGGCATTTCAAGTCTGCATTCTATCTGTAATGCAGAGTGTCACACACAATCCATTGGATTTACCTTAATCTGCCTCTTCATGGTAATGCAGAAGAGCATAATGAAGTACATGACCAAGATTGGCCAGAAAACGGGCACATTGAAGGCATCGAAGAATGTGCAAACCATGGCTACTATTATTCCTTTTGTAGCAGAGTGCCTGGAACCAAAAGTAGACAAAAAGTGTCAGTTACCATGTTTATTTGGCAAATTTGACCCCACTTCATCCTCAGCATGCTGATTCTTTGTCTGGTGCAGATTCACATACACCAGCCACCCTCCAAATGGCCATTCTTTATCCATGAGCCTAGACAGCAATTATCTTCAAGCTATTTGACTGCAGGGGGAAATCACAGCCATATATGATTCTACTCTCAATGCACAGGGCTCACTGGAAAATGATCAGGAGGGGGGGTCCTGGCTGATTTTCACCTCCCTAGCCAAGAAATACTGGGGCCAATTGCAGTGTCCATACTACCACCTCAGCTGAGTTCAGCTAACTCAGCATGTGCTGAGAATCAAACCCAAGACCTTCTGGTCAGCATGGCTCAGCTACTCTCTGCCTTCAGCAATTCAATCATTGGGACATTTGATCATCAGAGCAGAGAAGGTTAAGAAGAGATTCGATAGAGGTGTTCAAAATCATGAGGGGTCCAGATAGAGTAGGTAGAGAGAAACTGTTTGCATTGGCTGAGGGGTCTAGAACCAGAGGTCACAGACCCAAGGATATTGGCAAAGGAACCAAAGACAACACGAGGAAAAACTTTTTTTTAAATGCAGCGAGTGGTTATGGCCTGGAATGCAATAGCTGAAAGGATGATGGAGGCAGATTCAATCATGGCTTTCAAAAGGGAATTAGGTAAGTACCTGATGGGAAAAAAATGACAAGGCTACAGGAAAAGTGTGGGGGAGTGGAACTAGCTGGATTGCTGTTGCAGAGAGCAGGCACAGGCTTGATGGGTCAAATGGCCTCCTTCTGTGCTGTAACAATTTTATGATTCTATGACATTATTAAAGTTGCCAATAGGAATCCCAACAGAGGGCAGCTGGCACAGTGTCCAGACTCAGCGAGCTGACCATAAATTCAAAATGCTCATCGCTCCAACTCTTAACTCCTGGAGTTCCTCTTCTCCCTCAATCTTTCCTTCCGATGACAATTCAACAGCCTTTTGAAAAGCCAAGCTTGATGACACCAACCACTACTTCTTGATATTAGCATTCTTGCACCTTTAAGTGTTCAAGCTCACAATCTAGTGCCAGGTCCAATTATCCCTGACCTACTAATCCAGTTTCAACTGAAGACTACACTAGGTTTTGACTGCCTGTGCAAAGCCATGGAGTTTGACTGGTATTTAGAATAAGTATCTAAATAAAACAATGCAAATACTCAATCATGAGTCCTGCAATGTTAGCAATATCTCTTTAAAATTCTTGTGATTCACTTGACAAATTCAAAGTGTAGTGAGCTGGAAATGAGTAGCCTGGTCAGCTGGCTGATGGGTATAAACTGAAACCTGTCACCATGTTTAACAGTCTCCAAAACAAACTACTGAGGAATCCATACAGGTGGTATTTCTGATCTTGATAAGGAGTGCAGGATTAATAAGTTTTGGAAATGCTGTAGATGATATAAATCAGATGGCTACTGTTTTGGGTTTGTTTTGGTCAGTTCTAGGGGAAGAACCTGACCATTGGGCAATTTTTCACTATAGCAGCATCTCGGTTATCCTAATGGAGTGCAGCCTCTGTTCACAAAGACAGTGGAGGAAGCAACAGTCTTCAGGCCCTGCCACAAACTCCATACTCCTGCCACCTCTCCCATATCCTCCCCAGCAACGGTCTCAGGCTGAACCAGATGTGCCTTTAGTTGTCTAGACTCTGGAATTCCCTTCCTAAATCCCTCTGCCTCCTTCTCCTCATTTAAAATCCTCTTTAAAACCCACTTCTCTGAACCAGGCTTTTGGTCACATGTCCATTCTTTCCCCTTGCTTTTTGGTGAAGTGCCTTGGGATGACCTGCGTTAAAACTGCTACATAAATGCAAGGTATTGTTGGTACCTCTCAGGCTCTTTCAGTACAACACATATTACACATTCTCCTGTAAGATCATTGTACAAGGCTGCATGAAGGTATACTTACCTTCTGCCCCAATCAGTGTTTCCAGACATCAGCTCAGCACTCCTGTGATGTAAATATCACTGTACCAGCCTCCACACAACAGTAGGAGCAGTGAAGGAACTGTCAAGGGTAGGCAGTGGCGTAGTGGTATTATCACTGGACTAGTAACCCAGAGATCCAGGGTATTTCTCTGAGGACGTGGGTTCGAATCCCACCACAGCAGAAGGTGGAATTTGAATTTAATTAATAAATCTGGAATTAAAAGCTAGTCTAATGATGGCCATGAAACCATTGTCGATTGTTGTAAAAACCCATCTGGTTCACTAATCTCCTTTAGGGAAGGAAATCTGCTGCCTTTACCTGGTTTGGCCTACATGTGACTCCAGACCCACAGCAATGTGGTTAACTCTTACACGCCCTCTGAAATGGCCTAGCAAGCCACTCAGTTGTACCTAACCGCTACGAAGTCAATAAAAAGGAATGAAACCAGACAGATCACCCGGCATCGACCTAGGCACCGGAAACGACAACGGCAAACCCAGCCCTGTCGACCCTGCGAAGTCCTCCTTACTAACATCTGGGGGCTTGTGCCAAAGTTGGGAGAGCTGTCCCACAGACTAGTCAAGCAACAGTCTGACATAGTCATACTCACGGAATCATACCTTACAGACAATGTCCCAGACACTGCCATTACCATCCCCGGGTATGTCCTGTCCCACCGGCAGGACAGACCCACCAGAGGTGGTGGCGGCACAGTGGTATACAGTAGGGAGGGAGTTGCCCTGGGAGTCCTCAACATTGACTCCGGACCCCATGAAGCCTCATGGCATCAGGTCAAACATAGGCAAGGTAACCTCCTACTGATTACCACCTACCGCCCTCCCTCAGCTGATGAGTCAGTAATCCTCCATGTTGAACAGCATTTGGAGGAAGCACTGAGGATGGCAAGGGCACAAAATGTACTCTGGGTGGGGGACTTCAATGTTCATCACCAAGAGTGGCTCGGTAGCACCACTACTGACCGAGCTGGCTGAGTCCTAAAGGACATAGCTGCGAGACTGGGTCTGCGGCAGGTGGTGAGGGAACCAACACGAGGGAAAAACATACTTGACCTCGTCTTCACCAATCTGCCTGCCGCAGATGCTTCTGTCCATGACAGTATTGGTAGGAGTGACCACCGCACAGTCCTTGTGGAGACGGAATCCCGCCTTCACATTGAGGATACCATCCATCGTGTTGTGTGGCACTACCACCGTGCTAAATGGGATAGATTTCGAATAGATCTAGCAATGCAAAACTGGGCATCCATGAGGCGCTGTGGGCCATCAGCAGCAGCAGAATTGTACTTAACCATAATCTGTAATCTCATGGCCCGGCATATCCCCCACTCTACCATTACCATCAAGCCAGGAGATCAACCCTGGTTCAATGAAGAGTGCAGGAGGGCATGTCAGGAGCAGCACCAAGCATACCTCAAAGTGAGGTGTCAACCTGGTGAAGCTACAACACAGGACTATCTGCGTGTCAAACTGCGTAAGCAGCATGCAATAGACAGAGCTAAGCGATCCCATAACCAACGGATCAGGTCTAAGCTCTGCAGTCTGCCACATCCAGCTGTGAATGGTGGTGGACAATTAAACAACTAACTGGAGGAGATGACTCCACAAATATCCCTATCCTCAATGATGGGGCAGCCTAGCACATCAGTGCGAAAGATAAGGCTGAAGCATTTGCAACAATTTTCAGCCAGAAGTTCTGAGTTGATGATCCATCTCGGCCTCCTCCTGAATTCCCCAGCATCACAGATGCCAGACTTCAGCCAATTCGATTCACTCCACATGATATCAAGAAACGACTGAAAGCACTGGATACTGCAAAAGCTATGGGCCCTGACAATATTCCGGCAATAGTACTGAAGACCTGTGCTCCAGAACTTGCCACACCCCTAGCCAAGCTGTTCCAGTACAGCTACAACGCTGGCATCTACCCTGCAATGTGGAAAATTGCCCAGGTATGTCCTGTACACAAAAAGCAGGACAAGTCCAACCCGGCCAATTACCGCCCCATCAGCCTACTCTCAATCATCAGTAAAGTGATGGAAGGTGTCATCAACAGTGCCATCAAGCAGCACTTGCTTAGAAATAACCTGCTCAGTGACGCTCAGTTTGGGTTCCGCCAGGGCCACTCAGCTCCTGACCTCATTACAGCCTTGGTTCAAACATGGACAAATGAGCTGAACTCTCAAGGTGAGGTGAGAGACTGCCCTTGACATCAAGGCAGCATTTGACCGAGTATGGCATCAAGGAGCCCCAGCAAAACTGAGGTCAATGGGAATCAGGGGGAAAACCCTCTGCTGGCTGGAGTCATACCTAGCGCAAAGGAAGATGGTTGTGGTTGTTGGAGGTCAATCATCTGAGCTCCAGGACATCACTGCAGGAGTTCCTCAGGGTAGTGTCCTAGGCCCAACCATCTTCAGCTGCTTCATCAGTGACCTTTCTTCAATCATAAGGACAGAAGTGGGGATGTTCGCTGATGATTGCACAATGTTCAGCACCATTCGTGACTCCTCAGATACTGAAGCAGTCCGTGTAGAAATGCAGCAAGACCTGGACAATATCCAGGCTTGGGCTGATAAGTGGCAAGTAACATTCGCGCCACACAAGTGCCAGGCAATGACCATCTCCAACAAGAGAGAATCTAACCATCTCCGCTTGACATTCAATGGCATTACCATCGCTGAATCCCCCACTAGCAACATCCTAGGGGCCACCATTGACCAGAAACTGAACTGGAATAGCCATAAAAATACTGTGGCTACAAGAGCAGGTCAGAGGCTGGGAGTCCTGCAGCGAGTAACTCACCTCCTGACTCCCCAAAGCCTGTCCACCATCTACAAGGCACAAGTCAGGAGTGTGATGGAATACTCTCCACTTGCCTGGATGGGTGCAGCTCCAACAACACTCAAGAAGCTCGACACCATCCAGGACAAAGCAGCCCGCTTGATTGGCACCCCATCTACACACATTCACTCCCTCCACCACCGATGCACAGTGGCAGCAGTGTGTACCATCTACAAGATGCACTGCAGCAATGCACCAAGGCTCCTCAGACACCACCTTCCAAACCCGCGATCTCTACCAACTAGAAGGACAAGAGCAGCAAATGCATGGGAACACCACCACCTGCAAGTTCCCCTCCAAGTCACGCATCATCCTGACTTGGAACTATATCGCCGTTCCTTCACTGTCGCTGGGTAAAAATCCTGGAACTCCCTTCCTAACAGCACTGTGGGTGTAACTACCCCAAATGGACTGCAGCGGTTCAAGAAGGCAGCTCACCACCACCTTCTCAAGGGCAATTAGGGATGGGCAATAAATGCTGGCCTGGCCAGCGACGCCCACATCCCTGAATGAACAAAAAAAATGAATACTTCTTTCCCCAGTGATTAAAATGTGGAACTCGCTACCACAAGGAGCGGTTGAGGAAAATAGTATAAATGCACTTAAGGGGAAGCTAGATAAGTACATGAAGGAGAAAGGAATAGAAGGATATGCTGATAGGATGAGATGAAATGGGGGTGGGAGAAGGTTCATGGGGAACATAAACACTGGCATTGATCAGCTGAGCCGAATGTCCTATTTCGGAGCTGTAAATTCTATGTAATTCAATGATGTGCTCGGTAGCTGGTAATTATTTTAAACTGCAAAATGGTACTTCCTTCTTGTCCAAAGTGATCCAAATGTTTTCCGTGGGTATTTCAAACTGCCTCCTGCACAATCATCTCCCTCGGCATTATAAACACAGCAAGTCAGCTGAGTATATCAGCGTGCTTTATTACAATGCAAAACATCATGACACAAGCAGAGTGCTGTGCAGTTCTGGCTAGCTGTCAACTGCCAGACCCACTACATCCAAAAATAAAGCTAATAACCCTCTACTGTCCTCTGCCCAAATTCTTTTGTTAGCTCACTAAGAGGTAAAAGACCAGGCCCCAGACTGCATGAAGCAGGGACCAGCAATACAAAGATTGGATTTGGTGGTGCTGTCACTGTGGAGGATCATTGTTCTCGTCTCCAAATCACTTACCAGAACTTGAACTCTGGAAGCCTTCTTATAAAGGGTCTGAACTCCTCGTTTTGCTTTGTCGGTAAAGCAGGTCCATCGTCTGGGAAGAAGAGAGAAATAACATTAACATTTACCAACAGTCGGAATGCAGCAGCCTCGCAGAATGAATGAACTTACATTGATATCGCACTTCCACAACCTCAGGCTGTCCCAAAGTGTTTTACAGCTAATTAAGTATTTGAAGTCACCACTGTAATGTAGAAAACATGACAGCTATCCCACAAACAGCAATGAGATAATGGCCAGTATATCTGTGTATATTATCTGTTGTTTGAAGGATAAATATTATCCTGGACACCAGGAAGAAATCCCTTGCTCTCTTATGAAATAGTGTCACGGGATCTTTTATGTCCACCTGATAAACCAAGACCCCATCTGCTCTAACATCTCATCTGGCAGTGCAGCACTTCCTCAGTTCTGCACTGGAGTGTCAGCCTAGATTTTTGTGCTCAAGTCCTTGGAGTGGGACTTGAAGCCACAACCTGCTACTTAGAGGCGAGAGTGTTACCCAGTTAGCCGCAGCTGACAGTATAGTATGCATAGTACCCATTAGATCAATGTTCCTTCCTGTTTAAGTGTGTTTGGGGAGGCTCTATATCATGGACCTTTGATGGTATTATAACATGGATCCAGAATTTAAGACATGGCAATTTGAGCTGTAGTTACTTAAAAAAGAAATGTTTCTCTTCAAAACACTTCTAGGCAAATATGGTGGGTCATAGTGGAATCCTGAGACTGACCCTGTCTCACCTGTGACACTACCTGTGCTTATGTCTATCAAAACGCACTGCTGCACAAGAAATATTCTATTTATAATATGCAGTATACTATTTTTTTATTTAAATGATAAATGTGTAGTTTTTACAGCCACAAAAAAAAATCAGTTGGAATCAGAACTTTATTCTCACCAGTACCCTTACGTATGAGACATATTAAAGTTCCAATTGCGCAGTAGGTAAAGTCGCCACCTGACCTTACTAGAATCTCTGAGACTGAGTTACTGAGCACTGGCACCAGTGTGAGCTGGTCAGAGAGAGTCAGCATGGATATGTGATGGGTAGATCATATGTGATCTAGTTGAATTTTTGGTGGTGGATGGAGGAGTGTCTCTCACTGCCCAACGGCACATGTTAGCTGGAATCTGTAAGTGGATGAACGGGAACGGGCTCAGCTGTGATCACCTCCATCATCATATGGCCACAGTGATGACCAATGTCGAGGCTCAAACACAAAGTATGACCACGGGGCGCTGGTACCCCAACAATAGCCAGCATCTTCAGGTGAATCCTTAATCGTGCACATAAATTTCTACTGTGCACTCCGGAGACTAAACGGAGAGCATCAGTCAGAAGAACAGTGTCAGGTGGAAACATATACAAAGGAAGAGTGAATGTAAAAACACAGTCAACCTGAATTAATAATTGCCTCTTCCCCATTACATGAGCTCTGGGCCCATGGGGAGCCCCTGTTCACTGGCAGTGTAATTGCTACACATTCACAGCACCAAATAAGTCAGACAAGTAAAGCTCATTGATTAAATTTGACATTGCTTTTGTAGCTGTAATTATTACTCACACGCATGTAGGAGAGAGCCATTCACTGGTGCATAGGAACAGCAGCAAGCTTTTAAAAGAATTTTCCACTGACAACCTGCCATCTGCAATAGGCTCAGTAACAACATAAAGATAGAAAACGCTACACTTCCCAAATATTCCTAGCCAAGAGCGTTGTTGGATGTGCAGGAAGCGTGGATCTCCTAACTGACCCTCCCTAAGGGTTCCACCGGATAGGCAGCTAGGGAGAAATTGCAGGACAGAACCAGTGCACTAGATCACAAGGCAAACTTTAGTGCTACTCTCCCAGTATCACTGTAATGACGCCAACTTGGATACTTAACACTGATGAATGCTCAGCCTCACCATTCCTCATGGAGTAAGGAACACAAAGAACAGCTTTCAGCTGGGATTAAATTAAAAACACTTCTTGGAACAAAGCAAAAATGAGCACAACATATATAGATCTCACTAAAACACTTTAGGTCTGTACCATGGTCTCCAAGATCCATGATGGAATAAAATCTCTTTGCAGAGGGTGTTTAACATATGGAATTCTCCGCCACAAACCATTACTGAATACCAGTTTGTAAGTTCTTTCAAAAAGGCAGGTAAAATTGGCACTTCATCCACCACCTTAAACATTCATTCCCTCCACCATCAGCATACTGTGGCTGCAGTGTGTATCGTCTACCAGATGCACTGCAGCAATGCACCAAGGCTTTTTCAACAGCACCTCCCAAACCTGCAACCTCTAGCACCTAGAAGAACAAGGGCAGCTGCCGCATGGAAACACGACCACCTGCAAGTTCCCTTCAAGTCATATACTATCCTGGCTTGGAAATATATCACAGTTCCTTCATCCTTGCTGGATCAAAATCCTGAAACTCCCTTCCTAACAGTACTGTGGGTGTACCTACACCACATGGACTACAGCAGTTCAAAAAGGCAGCTCACCACCACCTCCTCAAGGGCAATTAGGACTGCGCAATAAATGCTGGCCTTGCCAGCAATGCCCACATCCCACAAGCGAATTAAGGTAACCATTTGATAAAAGAGGAATGTTAATGGATACGAACAGCAAGGAGAGTGGAATTAGATTTGGTGCCTCATATGGAGAAAAACACTGGCACTGGCTTGACTGTCTGAATGGCCTGTTTCAGTGCTGGAACATGCTTAACAACAAAGTATGAAAAGGCTATTCAACTCATTAATTAAAAATAAAATACTGCAGATGCTGAAAAATTGAAACAAAAACAGAAGGAGTTGGAAGCACATAACAGGTCAATCAGCAGCTGTTGTGAGGATAGACAGACAATGTTTCCTGTGTGGATTCTCATACAAAACTGAAAAATCAGGTGCGAGCAGGCGTATTCCTTTAGCTATATAGTCTTTTTAAAACTGGTTTTAATTTCAGTCCAGACAGCACTCCTGCCCCCACCCCAGGTTTTCCATTTCTCCCATTCCCTCTAATTTCACACTCTTTCAATCATTTGCACATACTTTGTTTACTTAGAATACGCAGCATTGAAACAGGCCATTCAGCCCAACCAGTGCATGCTGGTGCTTATGCTCCACTTGAGCCTCCTCCCAATCTTTCTCATCTAACTCCATCAGCATAACCCCCTATTCCTTTCTCCCCAATATGCTTATCTAGTTTCCCCCACCTATACTATTCACCTCAACCACTCCTTGTGGTGGCAAGTTCTTACATTCTCACCACTCTCTGGGTAAAGAGGTCTCTCCTGAATTCTCCATTTGATTTCTTGGTGAGGATCTTATATTTATGGCCTCTAGTTTTGTTCTTCCCACAAGTGAAAGCACTTTCCATGTCTACTCTATCAAAACCTTTCATAATTTTAAAGGCCTCTACTCTATTAGGTCACCCCTCAGTCTTCTCTTTTTAAGAGAAGAGCCCCAGCCTGTTCATCCTTTCCTGATAGGTATAACCTCACAGTTCTGGTATCATCATTGTAGATCTTTTTTGCACTCTCTCCAGTGCCTCTATATCTTTTTAATAATATGGCGAGCAGAACTGTACGAAGAACTCCAAATGTGATCCAACCGAAGTCTTTTATTTTTTACTTCACTGAAATATGTTCTATTATTCCACTGAGGTTTCTTCAGAATTTTATTTTCAAAATGTATATTCCCTGCCTTTTTCTGATCACATTAATATGTCTGTTCGTCTCTGCACTCTCAAAGAAGAGTGTGCACACCAATCACTGACTACTGTCTGCTCTCGCCCCAGAGGCCGGTGGACCTGCTATGTGTCTTCAGCTCATTAAACCTGTTCCATCCACACATATAATGGGATCCAGCCAATCCATTTAATCCCCAATGAAAAATCCAGCAAAGTTTTTTTTTTAATCTACCTCTTCAAATGTAAATCAAAGAATCCTCCAGGATATCAATCTAATCTTACATCCTATGTCTCGGACCCATTCTCCTCCTTGATGTTTTTCAATGATGGAGTCCTGAGCTGTCTCAATCAATCTCTCTCTATCTCTATCCTTGGAACTCTCAATCCAATTCCACTGGTTCTTTAAAAAGCTTTTATGCTGTGCCAGTGCTGCTAAATCCTGTCACCTGGGTTACAGCTGCAATGCCACAGATATCGAGTCAGAGAGATACAGCACTGAAACAGGCCCTTCGGCCCACCGAGTCTGTGCCGACCTTCAACCATCCATTTATACTAATCCTACATTAATCCCATATTCCCTACCACATCCCCACCTTCCCTCAATTCTCCTACCACCTCCCTACACTAGGGGCAATTTACAATGGCCAATTTACCCATCAACCTGCAAGTCTTTGGCTGTGGGAGGAAACCGGAGCACCCGGCGGAAACCCACGTGGTCACAGGGAGAACTTGCAAACTCCGCACAGGCAGTACCCAGAACCGAACCCGGGTCGCTGGAGCTGTGAGGCTGCGGTGCTAACCACTGCGCCACTGTGCCGCCCATAAAGATATAAAGATAAATACTACCAAACTATGTGAATTGTATATAATAGGAACAGGCTGATCAGTCCCTTCAGCCTGTTCCACCATTGTACTGGCTGATCTGTAGCCAACATGGCAGCTTTGAATATAAAGTTAGTCAATGTACAAGACCTGCTTTGAGACCAGGCCAGCTAAAATATCTAGCAGTCAGTCGATTATGAGAATGATATTGTTATTATGCTGCAGTGTCATTTCTACTGCTGTTTCAGCTTACAAGGGAAATAAAACAATAACATTACAATACTGAAACACCACTACTTCAATACTACTGCTATGATACTGGCACACCACCACAGCAATATGGAAATATCACTACAATACAGAATCACCACTATAATACATTAAAGGCCATTACAACTGTACATGTTACAACAGAAATACTATAACTACTACAATCCTGGAATGCTACAATACTAAACAGAACTATGCATTGTGTCTCAGTATCTTAAGGTAATTATACTATCAACTCCTGTGTCAATTTACATGGAAAATATTCAACTCTAATAGTTTTTCAAGGGCAATCTTACACTTAAACAGTACTAAAACTGTTAGCATAAATTTGAAGTTTCAATCCCCACTTATACCCAAAAGTTCCTGTCTAGGGAGGACTTAAGGGAGAACATAAGAAATAGGAGTAGGCCATTCAGCCCTTTGAGCCTGCTCCATCATTAAGATCATAGCTGATCTTTGACCTCACCTACATCTTCCTGCCTTATCCCCCTATCCCTTGATTCTCCCGGTATCTAAAAATCTATCGATCTCAGTCTTGAATATACTCAACGACAGAGCATCCATAGCTCTCTTCGGTAGAGAATTCCAAAGGTTCACAACACTTTGAATGAAGAAATTTCTCATCTCAGTCCTAAATGGCCAACCCTTTATATATACTTGCAAATTTTCTAAGATCATTAGTCATTGCATAAGTCATTGAAGGTGGCAGGACAGGTTGAGAGAGTGGTTAATAAAACATCCAGTACCCTGGACTTTATTAATAGGGGCATAGAGGACAAAAGCAAGGAAGTTATGTTGAACTTGTATAAGACACAGTTCGGCCTCAGCTGGAGTATTGCGTCCAATTCTGGGCACCGCACTTGAGGAAAGATGTGAGGGCATTGGAGAGAGTACAGAAAAGATTCACAAGAATGGTTCCAGGGGTGAGAAATTTCAGTTATGAAGATAGATTGGAGAAGTTGGGACTGTTTTCCTTGGAGAAGAGAAGGCTGAGAGGTAATTTGATAAGAGATATTCCAAATCATGAGGGGTCTGGACAGAGTAGATAGAGAGAAACTGTTCCCACTTGTGAAAGGATCGAGAACGAGAGGGCACTGATTTAAAGTATTTGATAAGAGAAGCAAAAGTGACATAAGGAAAAACTTTTTCACGCAGCGAGTAGTTAAGGAATGGAATGCACTGCCTGAGAACGTGGTGAGGCAGATTCAATTGAAGCATTCAAAAGGTAATTAGACAGATATATGAAAAGGAAGAATGTGCAGGGTTATGGGGAGAAGGCAGGGGAATGGAACTGAGTGAGTTGCTCTTTCAGAGAGCCAGTGTGAACATGATGGGCTGAATGGCCTCCTTTTGTGCTGTAATGATTCTGTGACTGAGAGGACTCAGTTATACTACTGGGCTGTGTGGTACCCATGCATTGTGAACCAATGGCACTGGCACAGCCTGGACACAATATTAAAGTGCTTTAAAAGGTGTTAATAAACTCAGCATCAGCTGCTTTATCTGGGATTTACATTATCTCCAACACTGGCAGAAATAGAACCTTCTAAACTCCTGATAGCATGAAGTTTGTTAACTCTGTCCTCTAGTTCACTGCTCACAATTCCAGTTAAACATGCTGCTTTTATCTGTAGTATTCAGCTCTCCCATCAGTTGAGTCCTGGTATCATGTCGCCTTGCTCAATCTTTTCTCCACAACAAACACAAATTGAGTCCGATGATTATTTTTCCAAAATTCTATTCAGTAATATTTCTGGTCACTCTTCTTTAAATAAAAGGAATCAAATTTCACGAGTCCTAGAATTCTTTAAATTAATGACATGTCAAATCTTCACTCGCACAAATCCATTGAAGTCTCAGTACCTGAATCTTCCATTAGTGAAGGGTCGACTTTTGGGGACAGGAACGCAATGAAGAGGTTCAGGTGGTAAATCCCCAAGGCATACGTCACAATGTACCATCCCTGAACAAGAAAAACACCACAAATTAGCATCAAGAGAGTCTGAGGGGGTCCAAGTATATAAATCATTAAAATGTCATGGGCAGGTATAGAAATAATCAAAAAGGCTGATGGAATGCTGGCCTTTATATTCACAGGACTAGCAGATAAGGGGTAGAAGTTAGACCACATCTGGAGTATGGTGTTCAATTTTGCACACCACACCTTTGGAAGGATATATTAGCCTTGGAGGGAGTGCAGCATAGAATGATTGCATTTATCAGAATCATTGCTGGACTCTTAGGGTTAAACTATGAGGGAAGATTATATAAACTATAGTTGTATTCCCTGGACTTTAGAAGGTTAAGCCATGAGTTGGTCAAAGTTTTCAGATATTAAGGGGAACTGATAGTGAAAAACTATCTACCCTCTTTCTGTTGATTGGGGAGTTTAGGACTAGGGGACATAGCCCAAAAAATTAGAGCCACATCTTGCAGGATTGAAGTTAGGAAACACGTCTACACTCAAAGAGAAGAAGTTTAGAACACTCTTCCGCAAACAGCAGTTGATGTTAAGTCAATCATAAATTTTAAATCTGAGATTGATAGATTTTTGTTAACCAAAAACATTAAGGGATATGAGGCACAGGTGAATACATGGAGTTAGGTTACAGATCAACCGTGATCTCACTGAATGGCAGAGCAGATGAAAGGGGTTAAATGGCCTTCTCCTGTTCCTATGTTCCTTTCGCAGACCCAGAAGATTCAAACAGGAGGATTACTGTCCATTTTTGGCATCTTTTATCCTATGATAATCAGTATCCAAGGCATGCAGACCAGGAAGATCCAGGGAATGATCCCTGGCCCGTGTCAAGTTAGTTATCCTCAGGTGGGGAAGAGGTAATTGGCCTTAGTGTCCCTGGCTATGGGGTGGGGGAACAAAATGTTATTCATGAAGTGCTGCTGCAGGTGGACTTCTGGTGAATTTGACTATGATGCTCCATTTTGTTACATTGCCTGGCAACACCCACTGTTTGGATTTGCACATGAAGTGCGACACTTGGGAAGACTCCTAAAGGGCAGATAATGCCACTGAATTGTACCCCAGGAGAGTCAGCTTGTTCAGGAGGGCAAACGGGGAGAGAAGAGCAAATAGAATGCTTGCCAACAACTGGATGTCATTAAATCTAAAACCAGCCTCTACCACAATAACATTTGCCACAACTTTCATTCAGTAAGGATTCGCTGGTGCTTACGGCCTTTCTCAAAGCACAAGGGTAACTGGTTTGTTTCACTGGCTTTTCCACCACTGCTGCTGCCAATACTACACTCAGTTCATGTGGCAGTAGGTACGAAATGGGGCATTTTTACATCAGGCTGGAGAAACATCCCATTAGTCTGGTCTGTGTTTGAATCCAGGTCACAAAGGCGAGAGGGCAGTGTTCAACCGCACTGCCCCACACTGTATCCCATCCTAAAATCTCCTCAGCAAAAAGGAAAAGGTTTGTGTGGGGCTTGCTTCTCAGTTTTCTGGCAAAGACCCAGGCTAGAATCTGCACTGCGACAATACTTTTATGTTAACAATGTACTCACCTGCAGGATATAAACTCTAATCATGTAGACTGCACCAAAGACAAATGTTACAATCCATCGTATGATGCCATAGGGTGTGGACTTGTCTAAGGAGGACTGGTAGATCTAAAAAGAAAATATTTAAGATTTGAGCGTTTATTTCTATGTTGACTTTTCCTTTAAGATTAATGTACTACCCCATCTGGTAGCAATATTCAGATAAGGAAGGTGCAGAGTTAGTTGAACTCAGCCAGGGGCAGCTGCTGAGTTGCTACAACAGATCTTCGAGGCTCTGGGCGGGGGAGCAGAAATGGGCGAATGCTACACAGGGCCTTCTGCTGAAAGCCGCCTGTGTGGATGTCAGGTAAAGACCGGGAGATCCATGCTCCCCCGCCATAATCCAATAGCCTGCCAACATAATGGCCACATGGGCAGCATGGCAGCTAGTTAACCATGGAAGTATACCCCAAAACAAAATCAGTGGCCTCTTTAAAAGGAAGGGAGGTACAAAACAAAAGCTTTCTCTGAACCATCAATATCAATGGGATCACATCTCCAACAGACGAATAGTGTTAATTCATATTTGTCCAGTTTGGCTGGGCACTTGCTAGATTCAACTCATTCTTAAACTGGAAAAAAAGTAGGGTTCATTCTTATTCTATGATTTATTTAATAATTAACTATAATTGCTTAATCAACTACGAGAAACAGGATTTGAATTCTCACAGAGACAGCAATGCTCCATTGTGATTTGGGAAATTAGATGAACGTTGGTTAACCGCTGCGGTGTGGGCGGAGGGAAGGGGGAAGGAAGGGAAAAGGATGATATCTTACCTGTCCAATCTGTGTAAAAAACCTGCTAATTGCTGATGGTTTCCCATGAATGGCATCTCCACTACTGTCCCCTTCTGACATACTGTTTCTAGTAGAAAAACAAAATAGATTGAGAGGCTGGACAGTTTACTTCTCATGAACAGACTATACGTTACGTTACCGTAGCCTCTCCCGACTGCTGCAATCTGCTCCAGCTCCCATTCCCTCCACTCACTGTCCTCTCCTCCAACCCTGGTCAACTGTGCAATCTACCATCAGTGGCAGAACATTCAACCATCTTGTCCCCACAATATGGAACTCCTTCCCTAAATCCCTTCATCATGTTACATCTTTCCCCATCTTCAAATACCTCCTTAAAACCTGCTGCTTCCACTACATTTTCAGTCTCCTCCCCTTGCACCCTACTCCTGCTTGAGTCTGACAGCCTACAATGAAGCTTTTTGGCATGTTACAGAAATGCTAAATAAATGCACGTTATTGTTGTTTCATCACCCTGAACAGACAGCGCTACCAATTCCAACTCCTTCTCTTTCTGATTAAAGTTGTAGGGGTTATGGTACTGGACTAACAACCCAGAGGCTGCAAATTCAAATCTCACTGAGAAGTTACAGAATCTAATACAATAAAATCTGTGGGCCAGCACTTGAAAAAATGATCATGAAAACTGCCCGATTGTGGTGTAAAACCAACTGGTTCACTAATGACCTTCATGGGAGGGAAGGAAATCTGCCAACCCTACCCAGTCTGACCTATATGTGACCTGTCCCAGGCTTTGACACATTACCCTGGGGGAAGGGATGGTCAATAAAGGCTACTTTGCCATGGTTGTCCTATCCCAAAATCAAGTAGAAATGCATGATGCTGGATTTTCATCAAAATATCAACTGTAAAGTTACAATGATTTTATGTACAAAAGCAGCTAATGTTTACGGTAGGCATTTTATAACACAAACAATGAAAACAGTTCCTTCAATAAGCAGGTTATGCCAAACCCAAACTTTAGAACAGGGTTGCTGAAGTAAGCAGAAGCGTTCTGGTGTACTTGCTTAAACTTTTACAGCCTGTTGATATGCTGATCTGGCTGGAGCTCCAGATCAGGGAGTGTACAGAAAGCGCAAACTGTGAGATATTCTATGCCAACAAGATAGACTGACGTTACTTTTTCTTCTGCCTGCGCTGACACGCCTTTTTTTTGCCAAGTGCACATTGCTGCTCGGCCAAAGAATGATCATATTTCATCAGGGAGCCTTTCTCTGAGGAAATACAATTGAAGGAATTCAGTTCAAGCAATAGAGTCGCACTGGGCAAGTAAAGATTTCACAGGAATGAGTGGGGAGGTGGTATGGTTGTTGGTTTAGATATTGATCATCAGTTAGCACTTCAACTCTGGTCTTAAATCTGATACACAAGTTAGGTGGCAGAAGGACAGCATATATTCCAATCTTTTTTTGATTGCTAAAGGGGCTATGTGAAATCCAATGTGACAGGTAGAGAAACAAAAAGGGTAGTGGCACAGATAATTCCCATATAGACTATACAGAGCATGCAATCGATAACCAATGAATCAAAAGGGTGTTAGCCTTGGTCCAGTAGTGACACCTGAACTACCCTAACTCAGTCTTTATCAACAACTTCTCATCTCGCTCAGCCTCCCGTTCTTCCTCGGTGTCAGCCTTGACTCAGTGGTTGCACTTTCGTCCTGAGTCAGAAAGTTGTAGGTTGAAGATTGATCGAAGCTGATACTCGGCACAATACTGAGGGAGTGCTGCACTGTTGGAGGTGCTTTTTTTTCAGCTCAGACATTAAACCGAGATCCTGTCTGCGCTCAAACAACATTGCTAAAACAGACTAACCAGTCATTACATCATTGTTGTTTGTGGGGGCTTGCAAATTAGCTGCCACATTTCCTACATTATAACAGTGATTACACTTCATTGCCTGTGAAGCGCTTTTGGACGAGGTTGTGAAAGGCGCTATATAAATGTAAGTTCTCACTTTCTCAAATGCAGAGAGAGAATCAGGGCACAGAGTGTTAAAAGCTGGGGACAAAACAACATAAAATGACAGGCAAGAGGGCTCCTAGGGAAGTGAGAATTAGATGCAGTAACTGTAAAAGAGAACAGAGTCAGATACTGCACATGAGAGAGAGAACAAAAACAGAATAAACCAAAATGAAGATTTGCAAGAAAGGATGTGAGGAGTGTCGAAAATAAATTGCACAAACATAGACAGAGATAGCAGATCAGGGGCTACTCTGTCAGGCACTTAGGTCAGAAGTAAACTCCTCTGAATCTGGGACAACATTGAGAAGCCTAACAGAAGAGTAGCAAGGGGAAGGATCCAGCCAGTGGGTTTGGGACAAGGGAAGACAGTGAAGCAGATATCCCCTGGACTTTTCCATTTTCCCAAGTAATGAGACTGTTACAGAAATGGTAATGGGGGGGGTGGGGGTGAGGCGAGAGAAGAGAAAGGGCAAAACACTTACTTCCTGACAGTCGCTTTAAAAGCAACACTGTCAATTATTTAAGAACAGAAATTCCCAACTGTAAACACGAGGGTGTTTCAGGAGAGCTGGACACACAATCAGTAAATGTGGAAGGATTAAATGATACACAGAAAATACAAAAGAATACAGACTAAAAGATACCATATTTCTGGTTCTGACAGAACAACCTTTGGCAAAGCTTGCAGAAATTCAACAAAACTGTTAATGAACTCACCGCAACGCGGCAGATGGAACATTCGCACTGAAAACTTGTCAGACATACAACCAGGTGCACAATGTTAACTGTGATAAGCAGCTCTGCAAAGGACAATTAGCCAAGTTTGGTATTGCCCATACTGTTCTAAAAAGCACAAACCCCATTCAGTATGTAGCATTGGTTCTGCATAGCAAGGCCACATTATGCAGCTGAATAATTCCCAACTGATACACAAGAATGATACCAGGACTAAGTGGGTTAAATTATGAGGACAAGTTGCATAGACTAGGCTTGTTCTCCTGAGTACAGAAGATTAAGGGATGATATCATTGAGGTGCTTAAGATGATTAAAGGACTTACCAGGTTAGGCAGAGAGAAACTATTTCCTCTGATGGGAGAGTCCAGAACCTTAACAGGGGTGATGTTAGGAATTGCTTCCTCACACAAAGGGTAGTGGAAATCTGAAACTCTCTCTCCCAAAAGCTGCTGAGGCTGAGGGGACGGACGGGGGGGAACCAACTGAAAATTTCAAAAGTGAGATCAATACATTTTCGTTCAACGAGAATATTAAGGGTTACAGAACAAAGGCAGGTAGATAGAGATAAGATACATATCAGCTATGATCTAACTGAATCGAGGAACAGGCTTGAGGAACTGAATGGTCCACTCCCATTCCTATGTTTCCAAATGCAAATACTCCATTCAATTGTGAGCAAACACCAAAAAGCAAAATAGATGATAAATAGGATTAGAAGGCTGCAAGATTCATGCGATCCATTTAAAACCCTAAACAATCACTTGAAGAATGCTCAGAAAAGGTAGCTGATTTTTTTTATTCATTCAGGGATGTGGGCATCGCTGGCTAGGCCAGCATTTATTGCCCATCCCTAATTGCCCTTGAGAAGGTGGTGGTGAGCCGCCTTCCTGAACCGCTGCAGCCCATGTGGGGTAGGTACACCCACAGTGCTGTTAGGAAGGGAGTTCCAGGATTTTGACTCAGTGACAGTGAAGTTCCAAGATATAGTTCCAAGTCAGGATGGTGTGTGGCTTGGAGGGGAACTTGCAGGTGGTGGTGTTCCCATGCAACTGTTGTCCTTGTTCTTCTAGGTGGTAGAGGTCGCAGTTTGGAAGGTGCTGTCTAAGGAGCCTTGGTGTGTTGCTGCAGTGCATCTTGTAGATGGTACACACTGCTGCCACTGTGCGTCGGTGATTGAGGGAGTGAATGTTTGTGAATGGGGTACCAATTAAGCAGGCTGCTTTGTCCTGGATGGTGTCAAGCTTCTTGAGTGTTGTTGGAGCTGCACCCATCCAGGCAAGTGGAGAGTATTCCATCACACTCCTGACTTCTGCCTTGTAGATGGTGGACAGGCTTTGGGGAGTCAGGAGGTGAGTTACTCGCCGCAGAATTCCGAGCCTCTGACCTGTTCTTGTAGCCACGGTATTTATATGGCTACTCCAGTTCAATTTCTGGTCAATAGTAGCCCCTAGGATGTTGCTAGTGGGGGATTCAGCGATGGTAAAGCCATTGAATGTCAAGGGTAGATGGTTAGGTTCTCTCTTGCAGGAGATGGTCATTGCCTTGCACTTGTGTGGCGCGAATATTACTTGCCACTTATCAGCCCAAGCCTGGATATTGTCCAGGTCTTGCTGCATTTCTACACGAACTGCTTAAGTATCTGAGGAGTCATAAATGGTGCTGAACATTGTGCAATCATTAGCGAACATCCCCACTTCTGACCTTATGATTGAAGGAAGGTCATTGATGAAGCAGCTGAAGATGGTTGGGCCCAGGACACTACCCTGAGGAACATCTGCAGTGATGTCCTGGAGCTGAGATGATTGACCTCCAACAACCACAACCATCTTCCTTTGCGCTAGGTATGACTCCAACCAGCAGAGAGTTTCCCCTGATTCCCATTGACTCCAGTTTTGCTAAGGCTCCCTGATGCCATACTCAGTCAAATGCTGCCTTGATGTCAATGGCAGTCACGCTCACCTCACCTCTTGAGTTCAACTGTTTTGTCCATGTTTGAACCAAGGCTGTAATGAGGTCAGGAGCTGAGTGGCCCTGGCGGAACCCAAACTGAGCGTCACTGAGCAGGTTATTGCTAAGCAAGTGTCGCTTGATAGCACAGTCGATGACACCTTCCATCACTTTACTGATGATTGAGAGTAGACTGATGGGGCGGTAATTGGCTGGGTTGCATTTGTCCTGCTTTTTGTGTACAGGACATACCTGAGCAATATTACACGTTATTGGGTAGATGCCAGTGTTGTAGCTATACTGGAATAGCTTGGCTAGAGGCGCGGCAAGTTCTGGAGCACAGGTCTTCAGTACTATTGCCGGAATGCAGTCAGGGCCCATAGCCTTTGCAGTTCCTTCAGTCGTTTCTCGATATCACACGGAGTGAATCGAATTGGTTAAAGACTGGCATCTGTGATGCTGGGGACTTCAGGAGGAGGCAGAGATGGATCATCAACTCAGCACTTCTGGCTGAAGATTGTTGCAAATGCTTCAGCCTTATCTTTAGCACTGATGTGCTGGGCTCCCCCATCATTGATTATGGGGATATTTGTGGACAACCTCCTCCAGTTAGTTGTTTAACTGTCCACCACCATTCATGACTGGATGTGGCAGGACTGCAGAGCTTAGATCTGATCCGTTGGTTATGAGATTGCTTAGCTCTATCGCATCCTTATTATGCTATTTGGCACACAAATAGTCCTGTGTTGTAGCTTCACCAGGTTGACACCTCATTTTAAGGTATGCCTGGTGCTGCTCCTGGAATGCCCTCCTGCACTCTTCATTCAACTAGGGTTGGTCCCCTGGCTTGATGGTAATGGTAGAGTGGGGGATATGCCTGGCCATGAGGTTACAGATTGTGGTTGAGTACAATTTTGCTGCTGCTGATGCCCCACAGCGCCTCATGGATGCCCAGTTTTGCATTGCTAAATCTGTTTGAAATCTATCCCATTTAGCACGATGGTAGTGCCACACAACACGATGGAGGGTATCCTCAAATGTGAAGACGGGACTTTGTCTCCACAAGGACTGTGCGGTGGTCACTCCTACCAATACTGTCATGGACAGATGCATCTGTGGCAGACAGATTGGTGAGAACGAGGTCAAGTATATTTTTCCCTCTTGTTGGTTCCCTCACCACCTGCCGCATACCCAGTCTAGCAGCTATGTCCTTTGGGACTCGGCCAGCTCGGTCAGTAGTGGTGCTACCGAGCCACTCCTGGTGATGGACATTAAAGTCCCCCACCCAGAGTACATTCTGCGCACTTGCAAACCTCAGTGCTTCCTCCAAATGGTGTTCAACATGGAGGAGTATTGATTCATCAGCTGGAGGGGGGAGTGGGGAGGGGGGAGTGGGGGGGGGGGGGGGGGGGGGGGTGGTAGTAGGTGGTAATCAGCAGGAGGTTTCCTTGCCCATGTTTGACCTGATTCCATGAAACTTCATGGGATCTGGAGTCAACGTTGAGGACTCCCAGGGCAACTCCCTCCCGCCTGTATACCACTGTACCGCCACCTCTGCTGGGTCTGTCCTTCCGGTGGGACAGGATATACCCAGGTATGTTGATGGCGATGTCTGGGACATTGTCTGTAAGGTATGATTCTGTGAGTATGACTATGTCAGGCTGTTGCTTGACTAGTCTGTGGGAAGACTTTGCAGGGTCGACAGGGCTGGGTTTGCCGTTGTCGTTTCCAGTGCCTAGGTCAATGCCGGATAGTCTGTCCGGTTTCATTCCTTTTCTTAGACTTCGTAGCAGTTTGATACAACTGAGTGGCTTGCTAGGCCATTTCAGAGGGCATCTAAGAATCAACCGCATTGATGTGGATCTGGAATCACATGTAGGCCAGAGCAGGTAAGGACAGCAGATGGGTTTTTACAACAATTGACAACGGTTTCATGACCATTAGACTAGCTTTTTTTTAAAATTCCAGATTTTTATGAATTGAGTTCAAATTCCACCTTCTGCTGTGGTGGGAATTGAACCCATGTCCCCAGTGACAATACCACTATGTCACCTCCTCTCCAACTAAAAACACTAAAAGAAATGCTGTGAGAGTAAAGGAGGACTTGGACAATTCAGGTGTGTTCCAATTAAAAATCCACTTCTGATGAAGGGATGAAAATTTACATTGCTCAAGGAAACTGCTAACATTCAAAACCTGAGGTCAGATAGTGAATTCATGCAAACTTCTCAGAACACTGGAAAGGATAAAATAAACATGGTGTGGCTGGAGGTTCTATATAAAAAAAAAGTGTACATTGTTGAACTTTTGAAAGGGGCTCTGTTTGAATTTGCAGGGTTCAAAAGCTTGTTGCTTAACTCGGCATCAGGTTAAGCCCAAAGTACTGCGACTTAAATAATTTCACTCAAGTAACTCAAAACAGATGACAACATCCTTGTTGGAGAGAAATGTGTGGAACTAAAAAATTGAAAAAATTGTGATGTCAACCCATCTTCTACTGGCCAAGCCTTCCTCAGTTGTCAGTCTGAAAAACAGAAATTATTTTGCACACTTCCTTCAAACATACCTGACGTGTGTCACTGCTGTCTAGCAGCCATTTCATATTCTAATAAGGTCTGATAAAATGGCGATTAAGCGTGTGACAAGGAACGAAGACATTAAACATATGAACCCCCGCGTCCTGCCGCTTTCGGGTGTATGAACGCCCGCGTCCTGCCGCTTTCGGGTGTATGAACGCCCGCGTCCTGCCGCTTTCGGGTGTATGAACGCCCGCGTCCTGCCGCTTTCGGGTGTATGAACGCCCGCGTCCTGCCGCTTTCGGGTGTATGAACCCCTGCATCCTGCTACTTTAGGCTGCAGCAGATTTGAACAGAAGCACAACACACTTTCATCCCAACAACTCCCATTTGTTGTTATTCCTCTCATTTTCACCCTTTTCTTCCTGATGGTGTTATTCCACAGGCACCAACCACCTCCAATAAACTTGTCTCGCCTTTGCACAACCATTCGTGTTAAACCCTGGTCACAGAACTTTAGCAGGCTATTCGCTGTGGGGGATGAGGTGGATCCAACTCCCAGTAGACAAGCACATTTCCAGCAGGAGTCACCACCGGGTGATCAAGAACAGCAACCCTGGCTTATTTTCCCCTCCTTCGCCCAGATGGATGTGAAGACCAACTGTAGCACCATTACTGAGAATCAGCTGTCCTAGTATAGACTGGGAATTGAACCTGGGATCTTCACATTATTTTCTTCATAAAATAAAGAACATTACAAGCTGATGGTAGAACTTTCTTTTATTTAGTAACTCTCAGTGGGCTGTGGAGGCCACAATCGTAATCTCCACTCTTAGGATACTGTGTTAAAAGATTACAGAGGGAACACAGAGTTTCAAAACAAGGAAGTAATGTTGAATTTCTAGAAATGGTTTGGCAACAGTTGCAGTACTGTGTGTAGCACCGGGCACCTCAGTATAGGAAGGGTATTTGAGGCATGCAGAGAGGAAAGATTCACTAAAATAGTAGGATTAAGTCTTATAATTATGAAGAAAATTTAGAGAAATTGGATTTTTTCCCACTGGAATGAGTGATGGTTGCAGAGAGGGGGATGTAATCAAGCTTTTCAAAAGTGTGAAAGATTTCAAGCAGTGAAAGGCTTCGTCAGACTGCATCATCACTAAAACAAAGGGGACAATTAGAAGAAATGTCTTCGACTAGAGAGAAACCCGGAGTGCCGTACCACAAGGGGATAGATATAGAGGCAGTGACTGTCATATCAGTTAAAACCAACTGGGCAACTACCCGAAAAGGAATAATATAAAAGGGTACAGGAGGAGCCAGGGAAATGGGATTAAAGCAGGCAGCCTGAGTTGAAGAGCTGAAACCAGCACCGGCACAGTGGGCTGAAAGAGCTCCTCCATGCTCTAATTGCTGCGGGGTGTTTTTGGTAACGTTACAGTGGTGTAATGGATTTGGTTTATAACATTAATGAGGGTTTTCCATTTACATGATAACTGTAAGCCATTACTGCACATGTACCAATTCACCAGAGTGAAGTGGATGTATTTTAAAATAACACTGAACTGTTCCTCAACGTCAAGCTTTAACTTGCAATGTTTAAACTCGTTAATTATTCACACACTTGCAGTGCCCAATACTAACGATGCTTACTGCAAGTTCTACCTTAAGAACAAGCTTAGTCCGTAAATAAAGTTCAACTTCCCACTTATTTCAATAGGGCTGAATTCCTAACGACAGCAACCAATTCTTCCAAATTGAGGTTAATTAAGCATAGCCTTGGATCACAGGGCTCATCTGAATCGTTCATAAATATTTTGCTATGGTTCTTAGAAAGTCAATGAGCCAAGCAATATAAATTCTTCTCACCAAAAGCAAGTGATTTTAAAACAATTTATTTCTGTCCTTCATATCTGGGAAATAGGTCTAAATATTAACTGGGAATTCCATCAAGAATCACTAACATTTTTGGGCAAAGTGAAGAAACGTGTTGTGAATCTGTTGTATTTCAAAAATATCTTCTTGTGCTTCAAACAGACCTTCACTCATTGGAAAAGGAACTGCACAGATTTCTAATACAGGGAGTGTAAATGGGAGAAAGCTTAAATCTAATGGTAAAAGAGAGAAATCTAAATCAAAGGGGAACAATATTACAGGCTTGTTAATATAGGAACAAGAGGAGGCCATTCAAGGCCTTGAGCTGCTCCACTACTCAATTAGATAATGTTGATTCTACCTCAAGTCCATTTACCCACCTTTACCCCATATCCTTTGATATCCTCACCTAGCAAAAGTTTTTCAATCTCAGTCTTGAAAGCTCAAATTGTCCTAGATTCCAAAGGCTTTTGGGGAAGAGTTCCAGATTTCTACGACCTTCTGTGAAAAAGTGCTTCCCAATATCACCCCTGAATCTCTTGTGCTCTAATTTTAATAAGCCCTCTTGTTCTGGACTTCCCCCAAAGACAGTGTTTCTACTTGTGGGAAAGAGCAAAACAAGAGACCTTCGATATAAGACAGGCATCAAGAAATCAAATAGGGAATTCAGAAGAAACTTCTTTATCCAGACAACGGTGAGCATGTGGAACTCAGTAGACAGGAAGTAGTTTAGGCGAACAGTATAGATGTATTTAAGGGGAAGCTAGATAAGCACAAGGGGGAGGGAACAACAGGAATGCTGATGGAGTTAGATGAGGAAGGATGGGAGGAGGTTTGAGTGAAGCATAAACATCAGTATGGACTGGCTGGGACAAATGGCCTGTTTCTGTGCTGTATAGGCGCGTATCCATTGTCTCTCGAGATAAGGAGGCCCAAAAGAAAGAAGAAAGAAGAATATGCTATGTACTTCTATGTAATTTCTCTCTTGAATAGCCGAGCTGTATTTTCAAAATTGTGCTCCCTTGTTCTTGGACATTCCCCCTACACACTTTCCCCGCATAGAGGAACTAGTTTCTCCTAACAAATCCTTTTAACATTTTAAAACCCTCAATTGCATCACTCCTCAATCTTCTATACTCAAAGAAATACAAAACATGTTTAGGCAAACCTGTTCTCAAAATTTAACTCTGAGCACCGGTAGCATTCGGGTGAACTTGCGCTGATTCCCTCCAAGGCCAATAGATCATGCCTGAGACATGGTGCCCAGAACTGAATGCAGTACGACAAATAGGGTCTGACCCAGGTTCTATACAACTGAAGCATAACTTCCTCCCCTTTGTATTCCAGCCCCCTTGAGATTGAGGCTATTAGCCTTTTTGATTGGTTTTTGTACCAACCACTAGATGATAGAATTTTACAGCTTAAAAAGGGTGCCATTTGGCCCATTATGCCTGTGCCAACCCTCTGAAAAAAATCTATCCACTTTTTTCCCCGCATTCCTTCGCATTTTCTCAATTTTATTCTTTTTCCCCCCTCCAAACTGTTTATCTACTTCACTTTTCAAAACACAAATGGATTCCGCTGCCGCCACTAATTCTTTTAAGGCATTTCATGTCCTAACAACGCTCAGTGCAAAAGAAAATTCTCTTAAGATTAAGAACAAAGGGAGAAGTTAAGTTTGTATAAGACTACATGGGGAGGGGTCAGCTTGGATCAGTGGTAGCATTCTCACCTCCGAGTCAGCAGGTTCAACACTTCCAAACTATTTCATTGGCGGTAAATGATTTGGGACACCCTGATGTTGTGCAAGGTATTAACATAAATGCAAGTTCTCTCTTTATGTGTCTTGTTCACTTAGTTACTAGAAAACACTTTAAAGCAGTACCTTGGAGGTTAATGGATGTCCAAGAGTGCTTACATGGCAACAATGTTGTAGTTTATGATCTTAAATTCAATTCAATGGCAGTAAAGCTTAGCAATTTACACCCTGACAAGATTATCGTCAGTCTGAAGTGTTATCTCACAATAAATGTACTAATAGATCTCTTGTGGTGCGGCTGTGATATTTCAATGCAAATCTGGCCTGTCCTTGTAAGATGCAATGCCGTGCAGGGGAAATGCTCTAAGAAGGTCCTGAGATCAATCATAGTTCAGTTGGTGGGAGAGATGTTTGACAAACTCATCTCATCAACACAAACTAACCTATAATCAACCTCACCATGAATTATTCCATTCTTTAATGTGCTTCAGAAACTTTGAAGTGTGAAGGATACTCTCACTACATAATATACAGTTCGTTAGTTATCGAAAAGAGACAAATTCTTATATTTATATCATCTTTCACAGCCTCAGATTGTTCCAAAGCATTTCACAGCCAATGAAGTATTACATATATAGAACATACAACACAAATGGGCCATTTAGCGTGGTCAACACTGGCATTTATGCTCCACACGAGCCTTCTCCCACTTTTCTTCATCGAAACCTATCAGCATATCCTTCTATTCCTTTCACCCTCATATACTTATTTAGCTTCCCCTAAAATACATCTATGTTAATCGCCTCAACTACTCCTTGTGGTAGCACATTCCAACATAATATTGATCTTCAAATACATCCCAACAGTTGATTTGTTGATCAGCCAAATGTTTACATGTATTACAGCAAGAAAAAGACCTAGAATGCCTGGAAGTGATGATGTTTTCAAGACTAGCAACACCACGGAATTCTGCGCTTTTTATATCAAATCTACAATTACTTAAAATGCTGGACTTGGTCAATAGTCAGTGTTGGAATGTAGGAAAAGCAGCAGCCAGTTTGTGCACAGCAAGCTCCTACAAAGAGTGATGTGATAATGACCAGATAAACTGTTTTAGTGATCATGGCTCAGAGACAAATATTGGCCAGGACACCAGGTAAAGTCCCTGCTCTTCTTCCAGTTGTGCCATGGGATCTTTTACATCCAGCTGAGTAAGCAGACAGGCCTCAGTTTAATGCTTCATCTGAAAGAGAGCACCTCTGGCAGTGCAACATTCCCTCAGTTCTGTACTGGAGTGTCAGCCTGAATTTTGTGCTCATGTCTCTGAAATGAGACATGAACCCACAACCTACCTCTACTAGTTCATTTTATTTATATATTTTTGCTGCTGAATGTGTCATGTGGGACATTGGTAGTCTATTCACAATATATATTAATGATTTAGATGAAGGAACTAAATGTAATATCTTCAAATTTGCAGATGACACAAAACTGGGTGGGAGGGTGAGTTGTGAGGAGGATGCAGAGAGGCTTCAGGGTGATTTGAACAAGTTGAGTGAGTGGGCAAGTGCATGACAGATGCAGTATAATGTGGATAAATGTGAGGTTATCCACTTTGGTAGCAAAAACAGGAAGGCAGATTATCTGAATGGCTATAAACTGAGAGAGGGGAATATACAACGAGACCTGGGTGTTCTCGTACACCAGTCGCTGAAGGTAAGCATGCAGGTGCAACAGGTGGTAAAAAAGGCAAATGGTATATTGGCCTTCATAGCGAGAGGATTCAAGTACAGCAGCAGGGATGTCTTGCTGCAATTATACAGGGCCTTGGTGAGGCCACGCCTGGAATATTGTGTGCAGTTTTGGTCTCCTTATCTTAAAGGATGTTTTTGCTATAGAGGGAGTGCAGCGAAGGTTTACCAGACTGATTCCTGGGATGGCGGGACTGACATATGAGGAGAGATTGAGAGTTGAGTTGAAAGCGGGAACAAGTTACTGAGTTGGATGATCAGCCATGATCATAATGAATGGCACAGCAGGCTCGAAGGGCCGAATGCCCTACTCCTGCTCCTATTTTCTACGTTTCTATGTTAGTCGAGTCATCATTGCAACTGATAAATGATGTTCCTGTGCTTTTAAGATTCAAGTAGTCCAATTTCTTAATGAGACTTTCAAGGCAGATTGCTATTCTGCCATATCAGCCTTGCCACCTAAGCTATCAGATCAAAAATATCCCCAATATCTTCAATAGCGAAAACACCCGTTCCCTGTACAAGGCCCTGGCTACCTGTTCAGGCGGACGTTATAATGCAATGGTACCATGATCACTTGTGCACAACTGTTCCCCAACACCACAGAAACACAGAAGCAGGAGGCCATTCAGCCTCTCAAGCATGTTCCCCCATTCAATTAGATCATGGCTGATCTGTATCCTAACACCATTCACCATGTCAGAGAGACTGCTAAATATATCACATGCAGCCCCTGCCTATTGAATACACTGCATCAAGAAGCACTCCTTCACCCACTCCATCAATGTACTGTCCGTTCTGACGTATCACAATAATTACTCTCCCCTTCCCAGACAGATTACTTTGAATAACTCCATACCAATTATCTTCTTTTACCCTTGTCAGCTAGAGCAATCTTCATTCATTAACTGCCTTCACTTGCTGTCAGAAGTTTCCACCCAAGGTGCCTCAGTTTCACTCTTGCAAGCAACTCTATTCTCTCAGGGGATGTCAGGAAAGCAGGAAAAGAAAGAATGTGCACTCAAATAGAGCCTCATCATGTCCTCACATCATCCCAATGTGCTTCACGTCCAATAAAACACTCAGAAGGGCAGACAATGATATGTAGGCAAATTGCAGCAGTCAATTCGTGCACAGCAAGGTCCCACAAAGAGAAAGTGACATAAATGGCCAGTGAATCTATTCTAAGGGTGCTGGTTGAGGGAGAAATATTGACCAGATCATTGGGAGATTCCCCGTTCTTTTTCAAATGTCACCGTTGGATCTTTAAATAACAGAGATCACGTGCAGCACCAACTTACTGCAAAGACTAAGCTGGACTTAAAGATCTAAGAGATTTGGGGCAGGGCAGGAGAAACGTTATGAAAGGGAAAAAAAAGTCGATATTCTGCAGAATGCAAATTAGAGATTGAAGCAGAGACTATATCAGCATCTAAGAATAGATGGTTGAAGAAAAAGGGGCAATAAAGGGATATGGGAACAGAGCAGGCAAATGGGATTAGAATCTACTGCTCATGTGGCAGATAAACACCAGCACAGACTGGCTGGACCAAATGGCCTGTTTTCATGTTGTAACTATATGCAATCATAACAGATTCTTACAACTTGAATAATTAACAAAAATTCTTGATTTTGTTCAGCAAAATGGAGGAATAAAACATTTAAATGTTCCTTTAGGTGGTGGGATTCCTGGAGCTTCCTTTCGGAGCTTGTCTTGAATTACCTAAACATATACACTGCAGTAAAAATCAGTGATATTCTTATCTGCTGTTTCTCAGCGTGTGTAGTTAGCACATTCTGAATTTTGCTGAGAAATCCCAGTGTGTTCAAGATATAGCAATGGTTTTATGGCTTTAAACCTTTAACTATATACTTAAAGTGTCAGTTACATCAGCCAGTGTTAGTTAAGTCCAGATTGCTCCTGCTCGCCCACAACTCAAAGCTGTTAAAAAGGCTATGGAGAGACCCACCAGCAGTTAAACATCTTCAAAATGGAAAAGGAATTCAGAGAATTAGAAAATACTCAGTATAAATTTAACAAAGTGGAGCAATTTACTTTTCTCTTTCACCCTTCCTCTGCTGCAGGCACTAGTTCATACTGGGATATGATTCCAGAAGGAATCACTGGATAACAATTAGGAGCTGTAGCCCTAAATTATCTTTTCCTCTCTAGCTCAGGGCACTGTTAACTTATGTCCCAACTCCTATTTTGGCTAAGATCAGCTAACTCAACACAGGCCAGTGATCTAACCTGGCATTCTGTGGTCTGTATGGTTGAGTTCTGTGGGGTATTTACCAACAGCCTAGATTATTTTGGCTTTTGCAAAAGCATTTTCCAATTTTCTGATCTCTGCAGTGTCAGATCCATTATTGGTCATAAATTACCAGATAAAGAGATGAGTGCATATTCTGAACTGATTATCCTCTACAGAAAATTAACTACATTCCTTCACAGATATTACAAGTGAGTCACAACATGAAGGGCCATTTTTGGTACAAGATAACTCCTAAAATCCTGTTGAGGCTAGGTGGGGTGGGGTGGGGTGGGGTGGGGTGGGGGGGGATGGGGTGGGGAGGCAGGGTCAATTGAAAATTTCAAAACTGAGATTGAAAGATTTATGTTGGCCAAAAGTATTAAGGGTTATGGAACCAAGACAGGCAGATGGAGTTAAGAGACTGATCAGCCATGATCTAAATGAATGGTAAAACAGATTCTAAGGCTGAAAGTCTACTCCTATTCCTATGTTCTCACAGTGATATCACTGGAGTACGGCATCACTTGGAAGGCTGTGGAAAATCACACCACCAGTGGAACAACCTGAAGTCGCAACCAACTAACGCACCCAAGCTACTTCCAACAAAAAAGGAAACAAGGGGGGGCTGAAACACATCATTGAGTGTTCACAGATCTCTAAGCAAGAAGCAAAATGCTCTACCCCCACAGAAAGAAAAAGTAGAAAAAATATTTCAGACAGTAAACCAGAATGCCAGAAGGGAAATTTGTACTTCTCTTGCGATTACAACATTCCTGTGTACAGTAAGTAATTCATACATATTAACCCTGAACTGGTTACTGAAGAGTTACTGTCACAATGACTGAGGTCAAATGAAACTATGGGCAACAAAAGGTTGATGTTTACCTCTCATTGCCCTTGTCAGTGCTACTCAAGATCATGGGACAACCCATGGTAAAAGAACAATATGATGACACTCTTTCAAAACTGGGTGATTAGAATATCAGACTTCGACGAACCAAATTGGTTTTACCTTTACAATATGTTTCCTCAAATAGCAAAGTTACAACACATCTGCCTTTCTCTGAAAATGAAACCAAAGATTCAAGATACCACTGAGGAAACACCTGTCATCTGCAGTTAGTCACAGCCTCAGCCGGAGGCCTTTACCTCGAGGAGGTGAGAGTTTCAACTATAGAGACACCAATTGGAAGCAATGTATTTGACTAGCAGCACTGTAAGACAGGTAAAGAGAAGCCCCATGCAGGCGCTGGCCCCCGCAAAGCATCATGGGAAGTGTAGTCCACCCGTCTACTCCTCCCATTCACTGTTTCAGATCAGGAACTACATTCCCACCATACACCGCTCCGGGTCGATTTTTCGCGTCCTTTTAACTCCAGGACCTTCTTAAACTCGATATTACTGAGTTTAGAGAAGAAAGAAAAATGAGCTGCGGCATAAAGATCCGACTCTCATTCACGAATGTTAGCTGTTTCGATGTAAAAGAGTAATTAATTCTGTGGCCCGCGAGCATGCTGGGACTTGAAGTCCGTCAGTGAGTAAGGGCCGCACGACACGGTTTCCGGTGACGCAATAAAACAGCAAGTTCCAGCGTGCACCGCGCGCCCGCCGGCAGCTTCCGGTCTTCCCATCCGTCAGCGGCCGTGCCTGAGACAGAAAAAAGCGCCACGGGAGGCTGACGGTAAAAAGAGCGGCGAAGCGCAACCGTTCGAGTTACGGTATTTTCAGTCGTATTGTCAGGTTAGGGCGGCGCAGGCCGCTCCCCGCACTCACCTCCCCGGCCTCTCTCACCTGAGCAGCCACTCGCTCGCTGCGGCCTCCGCTCCCCAACTGAACACGTCACTGCGGCCTCGTTCCCACTCCCAGCCAGACCCGACCGGCCGCCACCGGCTAACATCGATTGGCTCTCATCGATTGTGCGGAGCTCCGCTGCCTATGTTACCACATGGACTTCACCTGTCAATCACCAGGATTGAGGAAGTTGCAAGATGTCATTCTGGTGTATTTCTCCCAGGGAATTTCATCATCACCTAGGCTGAGAAAGATGCCAACAACATATCATAGAATGAATACAGCACAGAATTAGGTCATTCGGTCAATTCCTGTAACCCTGAAAATTCTTTTCTCTTCAGCTGTTTATCCAATTCCCTTTTGAAAGACCCAACTGTATCCTGTTTCAGTGCTGTATCTCTAAATAAAAATAAAATAAAAAATAAAATCCCCTTAAATCAGTGTCCTCGACTCTTCTGCCAATGGGAACAGTTTCTCCCTATCTACTCTGTCTAGACTGCTCAAGATTTTGATCACCTCTATCAAATCTCCGCTCTTTTCTAAGGGGAACATCCCAGCTTCTTTTATCTATCCACGTAACTGAAGTCGCTCATCCCTGGAGCCATTCTCGTAAATCTTTTCTGTACCCTCTCAAGCTTTCACATCCTTCCTAAAGTGTGTAGCCCAAAAGTGGATATAATACTTCAGTTGAGGCCGAACCAGTTCATCATAATTTCCTTGCTTTTGTACTCTATATCTCTTATAAAGCCCAGGATCCTGCATGCCTTTTTCACCACTTTCACAACCTGCCCTGCCACCTTCAGCAATTTTTTCATATATACCTGTAGGTCTCTCTGTTCCTGCACCCTCTTTACAATTTTACCCTTCATATTAGCTGTCTTCATTATTCCTACTGAAATGTCTCCCTTCACATTTCTCTGTATTAAATCTCATCTGCCACATGTCCGTCATTCCACCAGCCTGTCTATATCCTCTCAAAGTCTATCACTATCTTCCTCACATTTCACAATACTTCCAAGTTTTGTGCCATCTGCAAATCTTGAAATTGTGCCCTGAACACCCAAGTCTAAGTCATTAATATATACCAAAAAAAGCAGCATCCTAGTACCAACCTCTAGGGACCTGACTTTATACCTTCCTCCAGTCTGCAAAACAACCATTCACCACTACTCTCTGTTTCTTGTCTCAGCCAAATTCATATCTGTGCTGCCACTGTCCCTTTTATTCTTCAACTTTGCTGGCAAGCCTATTATGTGGCACTTTATCAAATGCTTTTTGGAAGTCCATATCAACTATCACAGCCCTCCTCCAATAAAGTATTTTTACTCTAGATTGCTCCTTGTCTTTTTCCATAGCTAACTTAAACCTTGTGATACTATGATCACTGTCCCCTAAATTATCCCTTACTGATACTTGATTCATTTGACCAACCTCATTTCCCAGAACTAGATCCTTTCCTCACTGGGACTGGAAACATACTGATCTAGAAAATTGTCCTGAACATATTTCAGAATCTCTTCCCCCTCTCTGGCTTTTACGCTATTACTATCACAGTCTATGTTAGGATAATTAAAGTCCCTATTATCACTACTCTACAGTTTTACACCTCTCTGTAATTTCTTTGTAAATTTGTTCCTCTATATCTTTCCTACTAGTTGGTGGCCTATTGAATACACCCAGTAGTGTAATAAGAACAAAGAACAAAGAAAATTACAGCACAGGAACAGGCCCTTCGGCCCTCCAAGCCTGCACCGATCCAGATCCTCTATCTAAACATGTCGCCTATTTTCTAAGGGTCTGTATCTCTTTGCTTCCTGCCCATTCATGTATCTGTCTAGATACATCTTAAAAGAAGCTATCGTGCCCGCGTCTACCACCTCCGCTGGCAACGCGTTCCAGGCACCCACCACCCTCTGCGTAAAGAACTTTCCACGCATATCCCCCCTAAACTTTTCTCCTCTCACTTTGAACTCGTGACCCCTAGTAATTGAATCCCCCACTCTGGGAAAAAGCTTCTTGCTATCCACCCTGTCTATACCTCTCATGATTTTGTACACCTCAATCAGGTCCCCCCTCAACCTCCGTCTTTCTAATGAAAATAATCCTAATCTACTCAACCTCTCTTCATAGCTAGCGCCCTCCATACCAGGCAACATCCTGGTGAACCTCCTCTGCACCCTCTCCAAAGCATCTACATCCTTTTGGTAATGTGGCGACCAGAACTGCACACAGTATTCCAAATGTGGCCGAACCAAAGTCCTATACAACTGTAACATGATCTGCCAACCCTTGTACTCAATACCCCGTCCGATGAAGGAAAGCATGCCGTATGCCTTCTTGACCACTCTATTGACCTGCGTTGCCACCTTCAGGGAACAATGGACCTGAACACCCAAATCTCTCTGTACATCAATTTTCCCCAGGACTTTTCCATTTACTGTATACTTTCCTCTTGAATTGGATCTTCCAAAATGCATCACCTCGCATTTGCCCTGATTGAACTCCATCTGCCATTTCTCTGCCCAACTCTCCAATCTATCTATATTCTGCTGTATTCTCTGACAGTCCCCTTCACTATCTGCTACTCCACCAATCTTAGTGTCGTCTGCAAACTTGCTAATCAGACCACCTATACTTTCCTCCAAATCATTTATGTATATCACAAACAACAGTGGTCCCAGCACAGATCCCTGTGGAACACCTCTATTGTTTCTTAACTCTAACCAAATAGATTCTGTCCTTGACTCCTCCAGGACATCCTCTCTCTCCAAAACTGTAATATTCTCCTTAATCAATAACACCACCTCTCCTCCTTTCTTTCATTCTCTATCCTTCCTGAACACCTTGTATCCAGGAATATTCAGTACCCAGTCATGCTGTTTTTTGAGCCAAGTCTCCATTATCACCACAACATCATATTCTCAAGTAGCCATCTGTGCCTGTAGCTCACCAACCTTATTTACCATGCTCTGTGCTTTCAAATACATAAACCTAATTTAGACCATACTGGATTCCCTCTTAGTTTGACTCCACGTAATACCTTACTATTTCTTACTCTAGTGCTCTCTGTCTCTCCCAATCCTTTGTGCACTTTGTTTATCCTTTCTAATGCCACATCCTAATTCCCATCCCTCTGCCAAGTTTGTTTAAACCCTCCCCAATAGCACTAGCAAACCATCCCACGAGGATATTGGTTCTGGCCCTGTTGAGGTGCAACCCATCTGGCCTGTACAGGTCCCACCACCCACAGAACAGGTCCCAATGTCCCAGGAATCTCAAGCCCTTCCTGCCGCACCATCTCTGCAGCCACACATTCATCTACTCTATCCTCCTATTTCTATATTTACTAGCATGTGGTATTGGGGATAATCTAGAGATTACTGCCTTTGAAGTCCTGCTTGCTAGTCTCCTTCCTAGTTTCCCAAAATCTGCCTGCATAACCTCATCCCTCTTTCTACTTATGTTGTTGGTACCAATATGGACCATGACCTCTGGCTGTTCACCCACCCTCCTCAGAGTGCTCTGCAGCCACTCAGTGACATCCATGACCCTGGCTCCAGGAAGGCAACTTGACATCCTGGAATCATGTCTGCAGCTGCAGAAATGCCTGTCTTTTCCCCTATCGAATCCCCTGTCACTATTGATTTCCCAATCTTCCTCCTGCCCCTGTGTACAGCTGAGCCACCCCTGGTGCCATAGTCTTGGCTCCGGCTGCACTCCCCAGAGGAACCATCATTCTCATCAGTATTCAAAACTGACTTAAACACATGGGACTGTGTTTTTCTGAGTGCGACAGTTACATTTTTACATTAAAATGAATTACTGTCATTCTTAATCAACTCATAAACGGCTGTTGGGGCCAATGTCAGGGTTAATCCCAGGATTTGGAGAAGGAACATCATAGAATGTTCTAGTGCAGAAACGGAAACATCAAGTATGTACAAGTGTTTTTCTTTACATGAGGCACCCACTTTAATCTTGATCTCCTGCTTGACAATCAGACCCTTTAATATTTCTCTTTTTCAAGCAACTATCTAATTCCCTTCTAAATACATTTATGGAATCTACTTTAACAATGGTTTATGACCCAGAATTCCACACTTTTTCTATTCATTCATGGGACATGGGCATGGCTGCCTAGGCTGGAATCAATTGCCCATCCCTAATTCTCCTGAGATACAACTGAGTGATGCGCTGGGCCACTTCAGAGAGTAGCTGAGTCAACTGGAGCCACCTGTAGGCCAGAATAGGTATCAATGGCAGATTTCCTTCCCTATTAGTGAAGCTGAGCTTTCGCAACAATCCAACAGCTTCGTGGTCATTTTTACTGATACCATTTTTTTATTTCCAGATTTTTTTCAAACTGCCATCTGCACCAATCACTAAAAGCCAGTGCACCGATACAAAAAGTAATCAACAACTAAAGGGAGTGTTGGCCTTTAACTCTAGAAGGTTGAAATTCAAACGCGAGCAAGTGATGCTTCGGTGGTATGGAACCTTGGTCAGACTCCATCACAGATCGTGCTCTCACAGTTCTGGGAACCACACCTCAGGAATATTATATTGGCCTTGGAGAGGATGCAGCTCAGATTAACTAGAATGATACCAGGGCTTAAAGGGTTAAATTTTGCAGCCAGCTTGCTAAATCTTGGCTTGTATTCCCTTGAGTTTAGAAAATTGACCAGTGATCTAATTGAGGTGTTTATAGAGATTCAATGCTGGATGTTTGATGTTTTCAGGACTGAAATGAATAGAATTTTGTTGGGTAAGGTTATCAAGGGATTTGAAGCAAAATCAGGTGAATGGAGTTGAGGTGGAAATCAGCCACAATCTGACTGAATGGTGGAACAGGCTCAGGAGGCTGTATGGTCTGCTCCTGTTCCTATGATTAATTTTTTAAAAATGGGTTTGCAGTTTATCTCACATTCAGCAATGATGAATCAAATGCCGACATTGCTGTTTGCTGAAACACCCACACAAATAAACGAAGCACATAGAAAGTTGATACATGGCTGGATGGAGCTCGGTTGACTGTGGAGCATGGGGAAAGGTATTTGCAAAACAATGAGCAGCCACATTTTTTTTTTTTAAAGAGACAGTGTATGTTTTGGGGTAAGGAGCATCACTAAAAAAACTTGTGATGCATTTGCCACAGTGGGATTTCATGTGTGTTCAATGTGACTTATTTCAATGTCCAAGTCGCATCCTGACTTGGAACTATATTGCCATTGTCTCATTGTTGTTTGGTCAAAACCCTGGAACGCTCAACCTACCAGTCTGTGAGAGCACCTCCAGCACACGGAATGCAGCGGTTCAGGAAGAAACCTCACCACCACCATCTCAAGGGCAACTAGGGATAGACAATAAATCCTAACCTTTCTAGAAATGCCAAAGTCCCAAGAATAACTTTAAAAATTATATATTTTTAAAATGTGATCCTTCCCTGCGTAAGTGTATCTCCCAGTGCAGAGCCACACAGATCCGAGTTAGTGATGAAATAAAAACAAGAAATGCTGGAAATACTCAGCAGGTCTGGCAGCATCTGTGCAGAGAGAAGCAGAGTTAACGTTTTAGGTCAGAGACCCTTCATCAGAACTGGCAAATATTAGAAATGTAAAAGGTTTTAAGCAAGTAAAGCGGGGGTGGGGCAAGAGATAACAACGGTGAAGGTGTCGATAGGACAAGGTCACAGAGAATAACTGACCAGAAGGTCATGGAACAAAGGCAAACGGTATGTTAATGGTGTGCTGAAAGACAAAGCGTTAGTACAGAGAGGGTGTGAATGACTGTAAAGTACAGAGCACTCCAAGCACAAACATTAAAAAAAATTAAAAACAAAACAGTGGGTAGCACAGTGGAAACAAATTAAACCAACTGAAAAACCTAAAATAAAATAACCAAATAAAAAAGGAAAAAGAAAAAAATAACTAAGCATAAAAAGGGGGACCCATCATGCTCTGAAATTATTGAACTCAATGTTCAGTCCGGCAGGCTGTAGCGTGCCTAATCGGTAAATGAGATGCTGTTCCTCGAGCTTGCGTTGATGTTCATTGGAACACTGTAGCAATCCCAGGAGAAAGATGTGAGCATGAGAGCACAGGGGAGTGTTGAAATGGCCAGCAACCGGACGCTCGGGGTCATGCTTACGGACTGAGCAGAGGTTTCCGCAAATCGGTTACCTAATCTGCGTTTGATCTCCCCAATGTAGAGGAGACCATATTGTGAGCAGCGAATACAGTATACTAAATTGAAAGAAGTACAAGTATTTTATTTTTATTTATTTATTTAGAGATACAGCATTAAACAGGCCCTTCGGCCCACCGAGTCTGTGCCAACCAACAACCACCCATTTATACTAATCCTACATTAATCCCATATTCCCTACTACATCCCCACCATTTTCCTACTACCTTCCTATACTAGGGGCAATTTACAATGGCCAATTTACTTATCAACCTGCAAGTCTTTGGCTGTGGGAGGAAACCGGAGCACCCAGCAGAAACCCACGTGGTCACAGGGAGAACTTGCAAACTCCACACAGGCAGTACCCAGAACTGAACCCAGGTCGCTGGAGCTGTGAGGCTGCAGTGCTAACCACTGCGCCACCCTGTAAATCGCTGCTTCACCTGAAAGGAGTGTTTGGGGCCTTGGCTAGTGAGGAGAGAGGAGGTAAATGGGCAGGTATTACACCTCCTGCGATTGCATGGGAAGGGGTTGAGGTGGTGGGGGTATTGGAGGAATGGACGAGGGTGTCGCGGAGGGAACGATCCCTTCGGAATGCTGACAGGGGAAGGGTGGGGACGATGCGTTTGGTGGTGGCATCACGCTGGAGGTGGCGGAAGATGATCCTTTGGATATGGAAGCTGGTGGGGTGGAAAGTGAGGGCAAGGGGAACCCTGTCGCAGTTCTGGGACGGAGGGGAAGGAGTGAAGGTAGAGGTGCGGGAAATGGGCCAGACAGGATGTCAACCACAGTGGGGGGGAATCCTCGGTTGAGGAAAAAGGAAGGCATATCGGAAGCGCAGTCATGGAAGGTAGCATCATCAGAGCAGATGCGTCGGAGACAGGGAAACTGGGAGAATGGAATGGGAGAATTTCTAATATTTGCCATTTCTGAAGAAGGGTCTCTGACCTGAAACGTTAACTCTGCTTCTCTCTGCACAGATGCTGCCAGGTCTGCTGAGTATTTCCAGCATTTCTTGTTTTTATTTTAGATTTCCAGCATCTGCAGTATTTTGCTTTTATTCGAGTTAGTGATGAGTTGCCTGATTTCTTTAGCCTTTTGCCTGGCCCAGGTAGGGTTGCCAACTCTGGTTGGATGTGTTCCTGGAGGTTTCATCACATGACCTCCAAACCTGCCCCCCCAATCCCGCCATTGGTCACCTGACATGTCCATCCTTCCGATTCCCTGCTTTCCCACAGCCAATTTGAAGGTGAACAGACATTTCCTTTCCTGATTGGATGGTTCTTGACTGTCTTGTATCCCTCCAGCTCTATTTTTAAAACTAATAAACTTTCTCCTGGGTTTTGCTTGCAGCTGGATCCAGGAGATTAACTTTTAATTCCTGGAAACTCCAGGACAATCTGGGAGACTTGGCAGGTTCAAAGCAGGAAGTGTAATTGCAAAAAGATGTGGACAACAGAGGCTGTTTTCACTGACAACTGATGCACAGGAACTCAGTCTGTGTGTGTGCAATCGGGCAGATTGCTGCCAGCATATGCCTTGTTTAAGAAGCAGTGTTGGACCTTGATATATCCAGTGTTCAAATATGCCATCTACCAACTCACTGGATTTCCTCTGGGCACTGGAATTTTTGGATTAATTTCTAATAATTTCATGGTTACCAATTTAGGTTATGTTCTTGTTTAAAAATTAGTATTTTGGGGCCAATCACCTTGGGGATGGGGTGGGAGGGAAATAAAGTTTTAGTGATGGTTCCCCCTCTGATTGTGTCCTTGTGGGAACAGCTTTGCATTTACAACAACAATAATTTGTATTTATATAGCACCTTTAATGTAATAAAATGTTCCAAGGCACTTAAAGCAAAATTTGACACCGAGCCACATTAGGCGATATTAATTCAGATGGCCAAAAGCTTGGTCAAAGGGATAGATTTCAAAGAGTGCCTAAAGGAGGAAAGAGAGGCAGAGAAGTTTAAGGAGACCAGAATTAAAGAAGCACAAATTTAAGAGGGTTGTGGAGCTGGAGGAGATTATACAGGCAGGGAGGGGGAAGTCCATGGAGGGACTTGAAAACCAGGATGAGAATTTTAAAATTGAGATGTTGCTAAAGTGGGCGCCAATATAGGCCAGTGAGCACAGGGAGTGATGGGTGAATGGGACTTGGTGCAAGTTAGGACATGGGCAGAAGAATTTTGGAGGACCTCAAGTTTATGGATGTAGGAGACAAGCCAGGAGTGCATTGGAATAGTCAAGTCTAAAGGTAACAAAGGCATGAATGAAGGTTTCAGCAGAAGATGAGCCGAGGCAGGGGCAGAGTGGGGAAACATTACAGAGATGGAAATAGGTGGTCTTAGTGACGGCGCGAATATGCAGTTGGAAGCTCATCTCGGTCAAATATGACACCAAGGTTGCGAACAGATTCAGACAGTTGTCAGGGAGAGGAATGGAATTGCTGGCTAGGGAACAGAGTTTGTAGCAGGGTCCGAAGACAATCGCTTTGGTCCTCCCAAAATTTAATTGCAGAAAATTTCTGTTCATCAGTAGTGACAAGCAGTCTGATAATTTAGAAGCAGCAGCTAAGTCAAGAGAAGTGGTGGTGAGCTAGATCTGAGTGTCATCAGCGTACGTGTGAAAACTAACACTCTGTTTTCGGATGCTGTCACCAAGGGGCAGCATGAAGATTATTAGGAGGGGAGCCAAGAATAGATTCTTGGGGGACATTAGAGGTAACAGTGCAGGAGTGGGAAGAGAAGCCATTGCAAATGATTCTCTGGCTATGATTAGACAGATAAGAATGGAACCAGGTGAGTGCAGTCCCACCCAGCTGGATAACAGCAGAGAGGCATTGGAGGAGGATGGCGTGGTCAACTGTCTCAAAGTTTGCAGACAAGTCGAGATGGATGAGGACGGATTGTTTACCTGGCACAGTCACATTGTGACTTTGATAAGAGCTGTTTCAGTACTGTGGCAGGGCTGGAAATCAATTGGAGGGATTCAAACGTGGAGCTCTGGGAAAGTTGGGTATGGATTTGAGAGGTGATAACATATCAGTCTTAACACAAAAAGAACCCCTAAAACCTTGATAGTCTGGTTCCAACTGGATGGTTGGTAACTTGAACAGTAGGCGGAGCTACAATTGGCTTTGGCACCCCAGAGGAACAAAAATCAGCCAGGGTTCCCACTCCTATCCATTGTCTCGTCACCCCTGCTGGGAAGTGTATGAATGAGGATATCTGAGTAAAGCTCCGAAGCCGTCTTCAAAAGCCAAATACTACAGATGCTGGAAATCTGAAATAATAACAGAAAATCCTGGGAACACTCAGCAGGTCAGAAGCAACTGTGGAAAGAGAAACAGAGTTAATGTTTCAGGTCAGTGACATTTTGTCAGAACTGACTCCAAGATATCTGCGCTTCTTTAACTCTGGCCTCTTGAGCTTTTCTGATTTTAATCACTTCATCGTTGGTGACCATGCTGCCAAGGCCCTACGCTTTGGAATTCCCTCCTTAAACCTCTCTCTCCTCCTTCAAGCCATTCTTTAAACTTACCTCTTTGGCAAAGCATTTGGATAGCTGCTGTAACATCTCCTTATATGCCTTAGTGTCAAATTTTGCTTTTTGATGTTCCTGTGAAGCATTTGGGGTGGTTTATTCAATGAAACGTACTATATAAATATAAGTTGTTCACAGATGCTGCCTAACCTGCTGAGCACTTTTCAGTTTTTATTTTCTAAATTGCCCTCTGACTAACTCGGCCCTAGCAGTAGGCTCACACATGAAGGTGGATGGGTTCTTGGAGACCCCATGGAAGCTCCCCGCCTGGCTGAGGAGAGGAAAATGTTGTCAGGACCTGAAATTATTTCTTTATGTTTTCCCTCCAACCACCTTCTTCAACTCACCACAAGATGGCCTGCTTCCCAAAGCAATGGGCTGCTTGCTGGGGCAAGGAGAAAGCGCAAAGCTGGGAGAGAGAAAGAGAGAGAAACCAGAGTTACAGAATGTGTTTTTTCTGCCCTAGGCCTCGGACAAGGTGCCAGAAAAGTTGGGCCCCACAATCAGAAAACAAGCTGCCCATGGCCAGTTTAAAAAGACAAAGGAATCCACTTGTAAATGATACAGAGATACAAATTTTGTAACTAAGTGCATGACTTCATCTTTCACTTGAGTGCTCAACAATAATCCAATTGCAGGACTGGTATCCCGCCCAATTCCTACAGTTATGCAGAGCATCACTCCATTGAATGCTTAGCTGTAACTTATTGCCCAGACATGACCCACTGGTGGAGCTGAACGTATATTGTATTCTGTGGCAGAGTGGAATCCATGTCTCAACACTGCTCCAAATTCCACTGATTTAATCCCTTTTCAGTGGAGGAGCTGGGAGAGGCAGAGTGCAGCCCTGTGCTACAGTGGAGCCTTTATCTCAGTCTGCTGTTTCAGGATGCAGCAGTTCATCCTGACTACCAGCTTTCTCTGCCATTTTGATGTGCAGTTATCCAATAACAAATCAGGATAAAGCCCTCACTCCTGTGCTGGGAATTGGGTTTCTGTTTTTCCCATACACATGTCCCTGCTTTCTAAAATGCTAGCTGTTATAGAATTATGATTCTGCAACAATTTGCATTTATATAGTGTCTTTAATAGAGTAAAATGCCCCAAGGTGCTTCACAGGAGTTTTATTAAACAAAATTTGACACCAAACCACATAAGGACAAATTAGGATAGGTATCAAAGCTTGGTCAAAAGAGGTAGGCTTTAAGAAGTGGTATCCCACACAATGGTAGAGGGGTTTAGGGAGCGAATTCCAGAGCTTACACTCAGGAAACTGAAGACACGGCCACCAGCGGAGGGTCGAAAGACATTGGGGATTCGCAAGAGGCCAGAATTGGAAAAGAGAACAGTGTCTCTCTCATACCTCAGTCAGGTTATCATTCTTCATGGGTTGATCTAGACCGTAAGTGTTTCGAGGATATCTGACCAAGGTATCAGTCATAGAGTCATTTATGGCATAGATGAAGGCCATTTGGCCCATCGAGTGCATGCCAGCTCTCCGCAGAGCAATCCAGTCAGTCCCATTCCCTCGCTCGATCCCCATAGCCTCACAAGTTTATTTTCTTCAAGTGCCCATCCAATTTCCTTTTGAAATCATTCATTGTTTCCACTTCCACCATCCTTGTAGACAGCGAATTCCAGGTCATTACCACCTGCTGCATAAAAAAGTTCTTCCTCACATTCTCCCTGCATCTCTTGTCCAAAACCTTAAATCTGTGTCCCCTAGTCCTTCTACCATCAGTCAATGGGAACTGTTTTTCCTTGTCGAACTTATCTAAGTCTGTCATAATCTTGTACACCTCTATCAAACCTCCCCTCAATCTCCTTTGTTTTTAGGGGAACAACCCCAGCTTTTCCGACCTAACCTTGTAATGAAAATCCCCCATCCTTGGAACCATTCTGGTAAATCTCCTCTGCACCCTCTCAAGGACCGTCATATCCTTCCTAATGTGTGGTGACCAGAACTGGACGCAACACTCCAGTTGTGGCCTAACCAGATCTTTATAAAGGTTCCCTGCTTTTGTACTCCATGCATCTATTCATGAAGTCCAAGAATGCTTATGCTTCACTAGCCACTCTCTCAATATGTCCTGTCACCTTCAAAGATTGATGCACATGCACCCCCAGGTCCCTCTGTTCCAGCACACTCTTTAGAACTGCGCCATTAAGTCTATAAAAGCAAAATACTGCAGATGCTAGAAATCTGAAATAAAAACAGAAAGTTCTGTAAATACTCAGCAGGTCTGGCAACATCTGTGGAGAAAGAGAAACAGTTAACGTTTCAGGTCTGAAACATTAACTCTGTTTCTCTCTCTCCGCAGATGTTGCCACACCTGCTGAGTATTTTCAGCACTTTCTGCCATTAAGTCTATATTGCCTCACCCTATTCCTTTTGCCAAAATACATCATCTCACACTTGTCTGGATTAAATTCCATCTGCCACCTCTCTGCCCATTCTGCTAGCCTATCTATGTCCTGTTGCAGGCGGTTCATAACATCCCCACTGTTTGCCACTCATCCAAGTTTGGTATTATCGGCAAATTTTGAGATTCTACTCTGTATTCCAAGATCCAAGTCATTTATATATACGAAAAAAAGTAGTGGTCCCAGCACTGACCCTTGGCGAATACCATTGTCTACCATCCTCCAGTCTGAAAAGCAACCATCTAGCATGACTCACTGTTTTCTGTCCTTCAGCCAATTTTTTATCCAATTGGACACTGACCCTCCTATTCAATTAGCCTCAATTTTGTTAACCAGCCTTTTATTTGGTACTTTATCAAATGCTTTTTTTAAAATCCACATAGATAACATTTACCACATTCCCTTCATCAACCTTCTGTGTTACTTAAAAATCAATTAGATTAGTCAAGCATGATCTGCCATTTACAAATCCATGCTGGCTATCCTTAATTAACTCAAATCTCTCCAAATGCCTGTTGATTTTTCCCCTGATTATTGTTTCTAAAACCTTACCCACCACTGATGTTAAACGAAAAGGCTTGTAGTTGCTAGGACTGTCCTTACACCCGTTCTTGAATAAGGGTGTCACATTTGCCACTCACCAATCCTCTGGCACTTCCCCCATATTCTGGGAAGAATGAAAGATTATGGCAAGCCCTTCTGCTATCTCCACCCCCACTTCCTTTAGTAACCTGGGATGCAAGCCATCCAGACCAGGTGACTTATCTACCCTATGTATAGCCTTTACAGTACATCTTCATTCTCAATTTTTACCCTGTCCATTACCTATACTCTCACTGCTTTTACTGATATTTTGTCAGATTCCTCATCCTTGGTGAACACTGATACAAAATACTCATTAAGTATATTAGCCTTGCCCTGTGCCTCTAAGCATTTATTACCCTCTTTGTCCCTAATACGCCCCACTCCGCCTCTTACTACTACTTACTATTTACATGCCAGTAGAAGATTTTTGGGTTCCCTTTTATGTTGACTGTCATTCTATTCTCATGTTCTCTCTTTGCCGGTCGTATTTTCCTCTTCATCTCCCCCCTCAACTTATTGTATGTGGCCTGGTTCTCATTTGAAGAATTCACCTGACATGCATCATACATCCTCTTTTTTGTTTCATCATAATCTCTATCTTCTTCCTCTTGCGAGGAGCCTTGTTTGTCGTTCCCCCTCCTTCCGCCCTTGTTGGAATGTTCCTAACCTGTACCTGAAGTATCTCTTCCAGTTACAGTTTTGCCTCTCAGTCTTTGGTTCATTTTATCCTGGCTAGATCCCTTCTCATCACATTTAAATTAGCCCTCTTTCAATTTAGACATTCTACCTTATATCGTTCCTTGCTTTTCTGCATTACCAGTCTAAACCTTATGATATGATGATCACTCTTACCCAAGTGCTCCCCCACAAACACTTGGTCCACCTCATTTCCCAGCACCAGATCCAGCAATGCCTCTCTTCTAGTTGGACTGAGAACATACTGATCAAGGAAGTTCTCCTGAACACATGAGGAATTCCTCCCCCACCTTTCCCTTTACTCTAAAATTATCCCAATCGATAATTGGGTAATTAAAGTCCCCCAGTATCTCCATTCTATAGTTCTTGCATATCTCTGTGATTTCCCTGCAGATTTACTCCTCTATCTCAACTATTTAGAAGTCTATTGAATACCCCTCGTAGTGTGATCACACCCTTTTTGCTCCTCAATTCCAACCAAATGGATTCGTCCTTACCCCTTCAAGGACATCCTCCCTTTCCAGCACTACAATGTCTTCCCTAATCAGTACCGCCACCCAACCTCCCTTTCTTCCTTCTCTGTCTTTACTGAACACTTTATATCCTTATATATTAAGCGCCCAGTCTGCATCATTTTTAAGCCACATTTCTGTTATTGCCACTACATCATATTCCCATACTGCTATTTGTGCTTGTAGTTCACCAACCTTATTCACCACACTTTATGCATTTACATACATGCATTGTAATCATGTCTTTGCATTCCTCATAGCCCTTCTCAGTCTGTTCCTATCTAATATGGTACTACTTCCTTCTCTAGTACTATCCAACACTCTCACTCCTTCATGCACCTTATTCCTCTTTTTTACTTCTATATGCTGGTGCTCACCCCCTGCCAATTTAGTTTAAACCCTCCCCAACCATACTAGTGAACCTCCCCGCAAGGACATTGGTCCCAGTCCTGTTGAGGTGGAACCTGTGCCTTTTGAATAGGTGCCTCCTGCCCCAGAACTGGTCCCAATAGCCCAAGAATCTGAAGCCCTCCCTCCTGCACCATACTTCAAGCCACGCATTGATCTTCCCTATCTTCCTATTTCTACTCCTGCTACTGCATGACACTGGGAGTAATCCAAAGATTACTACCTTCAAGGTCCTACTTTTTAAACTTCTTCCCTAGCTCCTGAAAATCTGACTGTAGGATCTCAATACCTGCCCTTGCTATGTCATTGGTACTGACGTGTACCACAACTTCTTGCTCACTCCCTTTGTCCTGCAAAATGTCCTGCACCCTTTCTGTGGTCCTTCACACCAGGGAGGAATTAAGCCATGCGGGACTCATGATGACGATTACAGAAGTGCTTGTCTGTCCCCCTGACTATGGAATCTCCTGTAACAGCAGCATTTCCACACTTTGTTGCTCCCTCCTGCACAGTCCCTTGCTCATTGCTCTGGACTGCACTCCTTCACAGTGTCTTCACTCCCAGCAGTCTCCAATGCTGAGTTCCTGTTTGAGAGTGTTACACACCCTGAAGACTCCTGCACCTCCTGCCTCTTCCCTAGTCTTCCAAATGGCCACCCACCTGGTATCCTGAACTCTTATTGCTGTGGAGTGACCACCTCCTGGAAGGTATAATCCAGGAAGCCCTCATCCTCCCTGATGCTCTGCAATGATTCCAGCTGCTCCTCAAGCTCGGAAATCCTGAGCTCGAGCTGAAGCAGCTAGAGACACCTCCTGTACACGTGATCACCCAAAACGGGTGAAGTTTCCTGGAGTTCCCACATAGCATAGGAATTGCAAGCAATAGGCCGCAGCTGCCCATCCATGGTCTAAAAAAATTCCCCCTTTTAGAAACTATTTGGCACCTTGTTTAAACCGTTAATTTTAATGAATGTCTCTATACATGCTCTGTGCTACTACTCATATGAATTCACACACTGTTATACTCCACCTGTTTGAGGTTATTAATTTCCTGGCTCCTAATTTGAAAAACTGCCCTAGTTCAGGGATAGAAAAAAAGAAATACTCACCAACCAATCACCTACCCGCTTTCCTGTGGTGTCACTTTTTTTTCTTGAGCAGTGCTCTCTCTCTCACTCTCTCTCTGCTGTTGCCTTATCCCCACTGTGGTCCCCGACCTTCTGTGCTATTCTCGCAGTGTGTTGCACATTCTCCTCTGTCAGAAGGATGTGGGTTCAAGTCCCACTCAAGAGGCTTGAGCACCAAATCTCGGCTGACACGTCAGTGTAATACTGAGGGAGTGCTGCACTGTTGAAGGTGCCGTCTTTTGATTGAGACCTTAAACCAAGGCTCTACCTGCCCTCTCAGGTGGATGTAAAAGATCCCGTGGTACTATTTTGAAGAAAGGCAGTTGAGTTCTCCCCTCTGTCTTGACTAATATTTATCCCTCAACTAACATCACTAAAAACTATCACATTGCTGTTTGTGGGACCTTGCTCTGTGGAAATTGTGTGCATGTTTCCTACAGTGCAACAGTGACTACACTTCCAAAGTACTTTGTTGGCTGTAAAGGGCTTTGGGATGTTCCGAAGTCGTTCAAAAAGTGCTACATAAATCCAAGTCTTTCTTTAATGGTTTAGGGTGGTGAAAGGTTCAAATTCCAAGTGAGATGGTTAGGAGCAAGAAGGAGTGTCGATTACAGCTTTCCTCACCTGAAGGTTAAATAAATTGTAGAATAGGTTACCAGAAAATACAACCCATATAGGCTGTGTTACTAGTCTCAAAGAGTCATCTGAGGTGCTTCCAGAGAGACAAGGTCCTAACAGATAATGGAGAGAAGGTGGGGTCGAGTTCTGATGAAAGGGACAGACTTGTTTGGACATATTGGCCTTTTCCTGTTCCTAGAAATTCTTGTGCAAGTTTATCAAATGGTAACCCACAGTTGATTGCAGGAAAACAAGAGTCTGTACATAGTTAATTATTACTTGAACAAAATGTGAGATGTCATTCATTATGTTGATGTAGTACTGCATCAATGAAAAGCATTTATTTGATATCAATAGTAATATTAAAATAAAACTTCCCTGAACTGACCCGCCTCTTGAAGTACATATTTTGGTTCCACTCCCTTATAATCTTATGGTGTGGTTTTTTAACTTTACTACTGATATAGACTGATGAGAATTGCAGGCTTCACCTGACCCAGGATGTTACCAGCGCACAGGAAATGCTGTGTACATATAGTCAATATATATTATTGGATCATTTGTGGCATTGTTTGTGGGGCTAAGGTCAAGGCCGTGTAGCTGGCATGGCCAGCTGTGGGTGGGGAAAGTCTGCTGGAAGACTATAGGCTGGGCCAGAACTTAGGCTGCAGACTGGAAGGGGATTGGGGGGAAAGGGAGACTGAACACCAAGCTAGGAATTTCCTCAGAGCTGCTCCTGCTCTGCTGCACTTCCAGCCAAATTACAGTGGAACAGCAGCACCGAGGAAATTCCCAGCCATGACTTGACTTGGGAAGATGGTGGGGGTGGGGGTGGGGGTGGGGGTGGGGGGGAAGGGTGGGTAGGGAGTTCTCCACAGTGTCCTGGGGTAATATTTACTTTTCAATTGTTATCACTAATAACAGATTATCTGGTCATTATCACATTGTTGTTTGTGGAAGCTGGCACTGTGCAAATTGGCTGCTGGGTTTCCGACATTACAATAGTGACTACACTTCAAAAAGTGATTCATAGGCATGTCCTGAGGTTGTGAAAGACGCTATATAAATTAGAGTTTGGAGAGCAGGGACTGGTCACTGAATTTCTGGTGTTCACTAATAGCTGGAGTTTAGAAACATAGAAAGATTTATGACACAGACAGAAGCCCATCGTGTCCATGCTGGCTGAGAAAGAGCCATCCAGTCTAATCCCACCTTCCAAGTAGGTCCGTAGCCCATAAACGGGTCATTCTCGCATTGGCAGGCTGTGACTAGTGGGGTACCGCAGGGATTAGTGTTTGGGCTCCAGCTGTTCACAGTATATATCAATGATTTGGATGTGGGGGCCAAATGTAATAATTCCAAGTTCACAGATGGCACAAAACTAGGCGGGAATGTGTGTTGTGAGGAAGATGCAAAGTGACTTCAAGGGGATTTGGACAGACTTAGTGAGTGGGCAAGAACGTGGCAGATGTAATATAATGTGAAAAAATGTGAGGTTATTCCACTTTGGTAGGAGGAATAGATGTGCAGAGTATTTCTTAAATGGTAAGAGGTTAGAAAGGGACCTGGGTGTCCTTGTCAATATGTTACTGAAAGCTAACATGCAAGTGCAGCAAGCAATTAGGAAGGCTAATGGTATGTAGCCTTTATCGCAAGAGGATTTGAGTACAGGAGGAGTGATGTCTTGCTTCAATTGTATATTGTTAGACCGCACCTGGAGTACTGTGCGCAGTTTTTGTACCCTTACCTTAGGAAGGATATTATTGCCATAGAGGGAGTGCAACGAAGGTTCACCAGATTTGTTCCCGTATGAAGAGAGATTGGGGAAACTGGGCCTGTATTCTCTAGAGTTTCGAAGAATGAGAGGTGATCTCATTGAAACCTGCAAAATACTTAAAGGGATAGACAGGGTAGATGCAGGTAAGATGTTTCCCCTGGTTGGGGAGTCTAGAACCAGGGGACACATTTCAAAATAAGGGAGAAGCCACTTAGGACAGAGGTGAGGAGAAATTTCTTTACGCAGAGAGTTGTGAATCTTTGGAATTCTCTACTCCAGAGAGCTGTGGAAGCTCAGTCATTGAGTATATTTAAAGCAGAGATTGACAGATTTCTAAATACCAATGACATAAAGGGATATGAGGATAATGTGGGAAAAAGTCATTGAAGTGGATGATCAGCCATGATCATATCGAATGGCGGGGCAGGCTCGATGGGTTGAATGGTGCAGCAGGCTCGATGGATTGAATGGTGCAGCAGGCTCAATGGGCTGAATGGCCTCCTCCTGCTTCTATGTTCCGATATCCAAGTGTTTTTTAAATGCAGAGGGTTTCTGCCTCTACCAGCCTTTCAGGCAGTGAGTTCCAAACCCCACCACTCTCTGGGTGAAAAGATTCCTCAACTCCCCTCAAATCCTTCCACTACTTTAAATCTATGCTTCCTACAAACATAAATAGCCCTTTCCTACCATTCTATTTAGATCCCACATAACTTTATGCATAATTAAATCTCTGCTCAGCCTCCTCTGTTCCTCAGAAAATAAACACAGCCTATCTACTCTTTCCTCATGGCTAAAATTCTCAATTTCTGGCAACATCTTTGAATCCCCTTTGTACTGTCTCTGGCCTGATCACATCCAGTTTGTCAGTAAGGTAAAGAATTATGTTCAAAACATGTAACAGTGTGAACCACTAGAGCCCGAGAGCAAGAGGCTAGAGTCTGATTTGGGGGCATAAAAGAAGAGGACTGGGCAAGACACAGATTTGGAACTCACATGGGAAGTTGTATTTGGAGGTGGGTCTGTATCCAGGTCTGTGCATTTGACTTGTGCAGGTGGAAGCAATTACAGAATCTTGCATCTGAAGAGGGTACTGAGGCCAATTAAAGCTGAAACGTAGTAGTCACATGGCTTCCTTGGAGCATGACCAGTTTCCACTATGACCTATAGGTGGCGCAAGTACTTGGAGGACCAGCTCCTAGAAGCCTCCTACCGGGGCCATCTTGCCTCCTATTGTTTGCCGTTGGTTAAGGAGTGGAACCTCCGCATCGCGATTGGTGGCTTTTCCCTGGCAACGGTGCCTGTGGGGTGTCCAATGGGCGGCGACGTTATTGTTGTCGGGGCCGCGGTGCGATGGACAAGCCGGGGGTTTCTGGTCGTTATGTCGGGGAAATGAAGCAGCAGCTGCGGGATGGTGAGGCCGCTGAACGGGAGAGGGGCCCGGCCGGTTAAAGGAACGGTGCCTGCCTGAGTAAAAGTTTGGACAAGGCGCCTAGTAATTATGGCGTTGTTGCTGGTGGCTTCTGCTTTGTCAAAAAATGCAGAATATCACAAAACCCCTAACTCTAACCATTAACCCGACAACTCATCCCAACTCTTAAACACTAACCCTAAACCCTAACACCATTAGCATTAATGATTAAGCCCAGACAGTAAATGTCGATTGGCAGTTGTACCTTGCAAGGTACCACAGCTCAGCCCAGTTCTGCCCTCCTCTGATTTCTTCCTTACACATTTTCCAGCAAGAATTAGTAGATTGTGACCCTGGTTGATTTTTCTGTCCCCAACCTGGGAATGTTAAGGGCCATGTTAGTGGCCAACTGAGGTTACCATTGGCTGTGGAAATGAAGCCTGGGTGTGAACGTGCACTTATATAGCATTTTATCATGTGCTCAACAACCCCCAAAAAAAAAGAAAAGCTCTTTGCGTTTTGAATGTAGTCACTTTTTTTATGTAGGCAAATTCAGCAGCCAACTTGTGTGCAGCAACATCCCACAAATCATGAATGAATTGAATATCTTCCAATCCTCCTTAGATACAGAAGTGGTGCCAGAGTACAGGAGAATTGCAAATGTTACGCCTTGTTCAAAAAAGGGCAAGTCCAGCAGCTACAGGCCAGTCAATTTAACCCTGGTGGTGGGGAAGCTTTTAGAAACGATAATTCGGGACAAAATTAATAGTTGCTTGGATGTGGATTAAGTAGGGAAAGCCAGCATGGATTTGTTCAGGGCAAATCTTGTTTAATGAATTTGCTTGAGTTTTTTGATGAGGTAACAGAGAAGGTTAATGAGGGTAATGCAGTTGATGTGTACATGGACTTCCAAAAGGCATTTGGTAAAGTGTCACACAACATGCTTGTCAGCAAAGTTGGAGGTCATGGAATAAACAGGAAAGTAGCAGCATGGATACAAAATTGGTGAGTGACAGGTAACAGTAGTTGTGAATGTTTGTTTTTCAGACTGGGAGAAGGTATATAGTGAGGTTCCCCAAGGGTTGGTGTTGGGACCACTGCTTTTCTTGATATATATTAATGTCCTAGACTTGGGTGTACAGGGCATAATTTCAAAATTTGCAGATGAGACAACTTGGAAGTACAGTATTGTGAACTGTGAGACAGGCTGGTGGAATGGTCAGACAAGCGGCAGATTAAATTTAATGCAGAAAAGTATGAAGTGATTCATTTTGGTAGGAAGAATGAGGAGAGGCAATATAAATAAGTTATGATAAACCTGTATAAAACACTGGTTTGGCCTCAACTGGAATATTGTGTCCAATTCTGGACACCACACTTTGGGAAGGACGTGAAAGCATTAGAGAGGGTGCAGAAAAATTCACAAGAATGGTTCCAGGGATGAGGGACTTCAGTTGCGGGGATTGGTTGGAAAAGCTGGGGCTGTTCTCCTAGGAGAAGAGAAAACTAAGGGGAGATTTGATGATAGGTGTTCAAAATCATGAGGGTTCTGGACAGAGTAGATGGGGGAAACTGTTCCCATTGGCGGAAGGATCCAGAATCAGAGGATACCGCTTTAAGATGATTGGCAAAAGAAGCAACAGTGACATGAGGAAAACCTTTTCCGCAGTGAGTGGTTAGATCTGGAATGCACTGCCTGAGAGTGTGCTGGAGGCAGATTCAATCAAGGCCTTCAAAAGAGAACTGGATAATTATTTGAAGAGAAAAAAGTTACAGAGCTATGGGAAAAAGGCAGGGGAGTGGGACTAAGTGAGTCACTCTTGCAGAGAGCTGGTAAGGACATGACAGGCCGAATGGCCTCCTTCTATGCTGTAACCATTCTTTGATTCTATTAACTTGTTGATCTCTTTAAGGCATTAGTTGAGGGAAAAGGATTGACTGGTGGGGGGGGAGGTTGCTTCCTGGCTCTTTGAATGGTGCCATGACGCATGTTGTATGCACCTGTGTGGGCAGGTGGGGCCTCAGTTTTCTGCCTTGCCTGAGAGCAGGTGAAATTGAATTCAGTCGATCTGGTAAATTTGTGAGAAGGCCTCAGGGAAAAAAATGACCATGAATTGGATTGTTATATAGTTGCCTCTTTTAGTGAATGGGGAATCTCTGAAGTGGCCTAACAATCTCACTCAGTGCTAAAAACAATCACTAGCACAAGGCCCATGGCCAGCATCATGTTACTGCAACTAGGATGAGCAATAAAAGTGATCTTGCCAACGTTGCCTTCATCTCAACAGTAAATAAAAACAATCATGCTTTCTTATTTGCAATGTTAAATTGGTGATCTTCCCACTGACTACCCAACCAAAGTCCTTCCCCATTCACTCTCAAAACCCTTCATCATTTTCCACTCTTTTAAGTGCCAATTAGGATGACAGGTATCATCAATAAAAATCGAATTAACAAACATGGCGCCTTTTTAATGGGGCAAAAACAAAAAACTGCAAATTATAATTAAAATTAAACTTAACAAATTGAAATGTTGTTGCCTGTGTCTGTTGTGCATTCCAATTCCTCTGGTACGCTCAGGCGTACCAGCAGAGACCATGTGCTCCTTCTCCAGGGACACCCGGGCATGGACTTAGATACAGAAGAGAGATAGACACTCCAAGACTGAAGAACCCCCTTGACTGCTCACTGCCTGAAACAGGAGCAGTCCCATGAGGAGGTCTTCTGAATTGCTCACCCCTCCGCACCAGGAGTCAAAGATCAGGAGTGTGGGAGAGAAATGTAGCCAGAAATTGAGTAGCCCAGGTGGGCTAGAGCCCCTCTTCATTTTCTAAGCCTTTATTGAATCTCTCCTTTGTTACCTTTACCCCAGTGGCAGTAGGTCCCAGTAGGTCAGATCTCTGATAACTACAGTTCCACATCCCTGGTGTCATCTGGGTAACTTTATGCTGTCTACTTGTAAATTTGCTTGTAAGTCTCGGGGTGCAGCTCTGAATCAAATGCTTTCTTGATTGTTTTGCCTTTGTAATACAGTGTGAGTTTACACGCCCAGGGACAAACATGGTTACAGCTCCACACGTCAAAGCTAATCAGGACATTGTTTTTTTTTCCAGGGTTTGGTCTGTACGTTTATCCAAACAGCTTTTTTCAGTATGAGGGAGAATGGAAAAATGGAAAAAAACATGGTAAGTTATCCATGTGCTGCTTTCTGAGATATAAGACCTTTCAGTCACAATGACCTCCTTCTTTATGTGCTGTCAAAGAACTTGCATTTATATTGCACATTTCCCAACCTCTGGACATCCCAAAGTGCTTCGCGGCCAATGAACTACTTTTGAAGCGTAATCACTGTTGTAATGTAGGAAACAGGGCAGCCAATTTACGAACAGCAAACTCGACAACTGCAATGTTATAACGACCAGATAATCTACTTGTTGGATGAGGGATAAATATTGGCCAGGATACCATGGATAAATTCCAAGCTCTGCTTCAAAGTATTGCCATGGAATCTTTTATGTCCACCTGAGACGGTTTAATGACTCATCCAAAAGACAGCACCTCCGATTCTGCAGCATTCCCTTAGTACTACACTAGTGTGTCAGTCTTCAGGAAGGATGTGCGGGTCCTTGAGAGGGTGCAGAGGAGATTGACCAGAATGGTTCCAGGGATGGGGGATTTTAGCTACAAGGTTAGATTGGAAAACCTGGATTTGTTCTCCTTAAAACAAAGGCGATTGAGGGGAGATTTAGTAGAAGTGCACAAGATTATGACAGGCTTAGATAAAGGAAAAGCTGTTCCCATTAACAAATGGTACAAGGACTAGGGGGGCACAGTTTGAAAGTTTTGGGCAAAAGATGCAGGGAGAATATGAGGAAGCACTTTTTTTTACACAGCAGGTGGTAATGGCCTGGAACCCACTACCCACAAGGGTGATGGAAGTGGAGATGATCAATGACTTCAAGAAGAAGTTGGATAGCCACCAGAGAGAAATAGACTTACAGGGCTATGGGGATCGAGCCAGGGAGTGGGACTGATAGCATAGCTCCGTGGAGAGCCGGCATGGACTCGATGGGCCAAATGGCTTCCTTCAGTGCTGTAAATGACTCTATAACTCTAGATTTTTGTGCTAACTCTCTGGAGTGGGACCTTGAACCCAAAATCTTCTGATTCAGAAGTGAGCATGCTACCCACTAAGCAATAGCTGATATCTGTAAGATTCTATGCTTCCATAAGTTTTTTTTATGTTAGGTGCCTTCTCATGATAGGGACTACTCTCTGTGACCTGTCACAACATGTCCATGGCTCTATGTTTACAGGTGTTTTTTCTTAAACCTGGGTTACAATCTTTGCCTCCGGTTTTCTTCCTCCTGGGTCATGTATATCTTCAAACAAACCTTTTTAGAGAGCAACTCCGGTCTGTCTTGGCATTGCTTGCCGTCACTATTCTCTAATTTGTAAACAGGTCACACAGTTCAAATTTGAACTCTCTGGCTGTGTCAGACATGAAGGCTGTGATTGATTTTATTTTTGTCCACACTAGGTATAGGGAAGTTTCTGATGAAGGATGGCAGTTACTACGAGGGAGAATTTGTGAACGGAGAAATGGAAGGGAATGGTTTTCGTTACTGGGCCTCTTCAGGTACACAAACTCCTCACATTTCTCCCTGTTCGAATAACTTCTTACGGATGAGCTTAAAAGCACATCCTCTTTTAGAAAAATAGAACCTAGCAAACCAGGGATTGAGAAAGAGTGAGCAAGTGAGCTAGCTATTTGTCATTTTCACTTCAGTGATGTCTCTCACACACATGATTAAACATTTCAATGCATTATGACATTTTGTATTTATGAACAATTAGAAATTATTAATTGTCTTTATTTCCTGTACGGACTTTGTTTCTAAATTCTTTGGGCTCTTCTCGGACAGTTCTTATTTATCCCCATCCGTTGTGGAAGGTTGATTGGATATCAGGATGGCTAGAGTTTCAAACTTGCCTGGTGCTTCAGTTGATCAATAACAACTTGCATTTATATAAATAAAAGCAAAATACTGCAGGTGCTAGAAATATGAAAAACAGAAAGTGCTGGAAATACTCAGCAGGTCTGGCAGCATCAGTGGAGATAGAAACAGTTAACATTTCAAGTCTGTGTCCTTTCATCAGAACCTTTCATTATTTTATTACTTGCATTTATATGGTGCTTTTAATGTAGTAAAAGATCCCAAGGGACTTCACAGGAGCGATTATCAAACAGCATTTAACACTGGCCCACATAAAGAGATATTAAGGCAGATGACCAAGTGCTTGGTCAAAAAGGCAAATTTTAAGGAGCATCTTAAAGGAGGAGAGAGAGGGGTAGAGAGGTGAAGAGGTTTAGGGAGGGAATTCCAGAACCTAGGCAGCTGAAGGCACAGCCATCAGTAGTGGAGCGATTAAAATTGGTGTTGCTCAAGAGTCCAGAATTCTAGGAGCACAGAGGAGGTTACAGAGATGGGGATGGCAAGAGGTCATGAAGGCATTTGAAAACAAGGATTAGAATTTCAAAATCAAGTTGTCGTCAGACCGAGAGGCAATGCAGGTCGGCAAGCACAAGAGTGATGGGTGAATGGGACTTGGTGCAAGTTAGGATATAGGCAACAGAGTTTTAGTTGAGCTCAAGTTTAGAGAAGGTGCATGGTGGGTGGCCGGCCTGGAGAGCATTGGAATCATCAAGACTGAAGATAACACAGGCATAGATGAGGGTTTTATCAGTAGATGAGCTGAGACAGGGACAATGATGTTACGGAGGCAAAAATAGATGGTCACTTTGCAGTTCAGTGTGAATCATTTTCTAGTGGGTCCCTTATGGAAAGTGCCTGTGTGTGGATATCGGGTAAGGACAGATCGGGCTTCACTGTCGATGAACAGCCTGCTTGTCACTTACTGTTTTGGCTCATGCATAAACAATAGAAGCTCGCTGCAGTACTGGCAAATGATCAACCTCTTTTGGGGGGAAAGAATATACATTTAAATACAACACTTCACACAAAGAATGGCTGTTTAATGAGGTACTGGAGTGCTTGATGCCCTTTGAAACAGCTCCTAGCAAAGATTCAGCATCTGAAGGAAGTGAAGGTGAGGAATTTAGAAATTTAAAAAAAATGAAGAATTGCTTTTACATTTTTAAAGGAAATGAATATAGCGGACAGTTCACACAGGGAGAGATCCATGGATATGGAGTGAAGAAGTACCTAGATGGTTCCCAGTATGAAGGGGAGTTTCACTTCGGTGCCCGAGCAGGTGAATGAATTTTTGTCTGATTCTGACTCCATCTGCAGCCTGGCTGTGCAGCTTCATGCTGTGTCATCTGACATTCCCTATAACTATAGAACCAGTGACTGACTCTCTGCTTTCTATTGGCAGAATATCTAACTGTATCTTATTTCTTTGTTTAGGACATGGAGCACTGACTGATGGTGAGGGCCAGGTATACCGAGGCTCCTTCCACAACAATAAGAAACAAGGAGAAGGAGAGATGTACTATAAGTAAGTGAAGTCCAGAGCTGAAAACCCTTCATATTGCCACTCAAGTCCTCCTAGTTAGTGAAGCAGTACTAGCGGATGCACAATGAGCCACACAGCTGTTTCCAGCTGCATATGGTTGTATTATTTTTCTGATTTCCACCAAGCTTTTATCTCCTCTTCCATTCATCCAATTTTGGAAGTCCCAAAATATTACATACAGAGTTACATAGAATTTATATAACAGAAATAAGCCATTCGGCTCAACTGGCCCATGCTGGTTTTTTATGCTCCAGATAAGCCTTCTCCCACCCTACTTCATCTCACCCCATCAGCAAATCTTTCTAGCTGGAAAATCTCCTGGGAAACCCTTTCAAAAATGAAAACCAAAAGTGCAGAGCCGTAAATATGGTGAATGAGAGGAAGAAATATCATCAATGCTTTTGAGGGGAAATTCCTCCATTTCTCTGCGCTCATAGTTTGTGGCTGTTGGGTGACGAAGGCAATAGGCTCAGCTGAGATGCCCTCCGCAGTTAAATCAATTGCCAATCACTCATTGGCTGGGCTCGCATGCATTTAATGACTGTCTTATTGAGGTATCAGTGGACACTTGGCAAGACTGGGCATCTTCAGGAGAGAAGGAAATAAAGCAAGGAGGGAGAAAAGCAGGTGACATTGAGAGAGAGCCAGAATCAAGGGAAAAGGGAATTAACTTGGTACTGTCTGCGAATGCATTCATATTGTGCTCAGGCTGCAGCTAGTGACTCCAACTCCTCACACTGCCATTGAACTATGGGCTTCAGTTGGTAAATGTGTACAATTATCCCAGTGCTATATAAAAGCTACCTTGCTTTTTCTATTTTATTTTTTCCTCATTTGTATCCTGAAGGTACTGATTCCATCCTGGGCTGCAGTTTTCTGCAGGCACTGAGTAATGCTGGGGTACAGTTCCCACAGGCATTGACTGATGTTGGGGTACAATTCCACAGGTGCTGACTAATGCTGGGTTACAGTTCCACCTGCATTTAGTATTGTTGGGGTACAGTTCCACAGGCACTGAGTGATGCAAGGGTACAGTTCCACAGGCACTGACTAATGGGGTACAGTTCCACAGAGGCACTGACTAACATTAACATCGGGGTACAGTTCCACAAGCACGGAGTAACATTGGGGTACAGTTCCACAGAGGCACTGACTAGCATTAACATCAGGGTTCAGTTTCACAGGCACTGACTAACATTGGGGTACAGTTCCACAGGTCCTGAGTAATGTTAGGATACAGTTCCATAGGCACTGAGTAATGCAGGAGAACGGTTCTACTATATCTTATCCAAGCAGCCTTTATTCATGTGTTTTGGCAGGCTGTTCATATAGTCTTGAACTGGATAGTCAAGTTTTTGAGTGGGCGTCTGGAAATTCCAAAATGGAAATCTGCTGCCAAAAGTTGCCTTTTTTAAATCGAAGCCTATTTTAGTTGCAATGTGCGAACATTAATTTATTGCTGTGTTATTAATGTTTTTAATAAACTTAATTAGAAAAGCATTGTCATATGCTTTTCCCTACCCCTGTCCAGTTTTGATCTTAGCTAAACATGGCTGGCCAGTGTTTGACCCTGGTAAGCCACAGCGGAGGCTGCTGTTGGCCACACCTTAAGTCCACACACCTGCACTTTCCAACAGAGAGCACTGGATAGTATTTAGGAGCGGGAACGTTAGCCGATTTTCCTCACTCCCACTTCCCACAACACGAAGGCGCTAAGCTCAATTGCTAGATGCTCCCCTTCATGCCACTGAGATTGGCAGATTTAGCACAGACTGGGGAGTAAAAGTTTCTACTCTGTTTGACTCTGTGCTACATTGAGCAATGCCTTTACCGAATTAGCTGTCAGAGGAGTTGCCAAGATCACTTTTACACATTAATGACTTGGAGTAAATAACATGGCAAGATATTTGACTCAGACTACTCATTTTATGGTTTCTAAAGTCTTGAGGAGAAGCAGTACAGTCTGGGCCAGTCTTTTCATTAGCTATCACAAATGCTGCTGCTTTGACCAGCCTGATCTGTGTATGTCTCCAGAACAGGAATATAAAGTTAATCGAAGGTTACGGCAGTGTAAAGTCCTAACCAATGCAAATGTGCCAGTGTAGCTCCACAGAGTCAGCGCCTGACTCGGCTAAAATAGAATTATATGAGACACTCATGAAGGAGCTGGTTGGTAAAGATAAACTCGGGGGGGAGTGCAATTGTCAATGAGTGTCAGTGGGGTTTCCCTCTCGCCTCTGTGTGGGAAAGTTGTACATTCAAATCCCACTTCTGGTACCTGAACATTTAATCTAGGCTAACACCTCAGTGCAGTGCTGAGTGAGTGCAACATTGTCAGAGGTGTCATCTTTTGGATGAGACATTAAACTGAGGCTCCGTCTGCCTGACTGTAAATTATCACACTATTTGAATGAAAGCAGTGGACTTTTCCTCGTGTTCCAGCTAACACCTATTCCTCCGCCAACACCAGCAATACACATAAACTGGTCTTCATGTCATTGCTGTTGGTGGCACTGCACAAATTATCTCACCTATCTGCCTATTAAATAGCAGTGACTACAGTTCACAAGTAATTCATTAGCTGTTTTCTTTCATTCTTGGGATGTGGGCGTTGCTGGCAAGGCCGACATTTATTACCCATCCTTAGTCGCCTTTGCAAAGGTGGTAGTGAACTGCCTTCTTGAATCACTATACTCTGTGTGGTGAAAGTGCTCTCACTGTGCTTTTGGGTAGGAAATTCCAGGATTTTGACTCAGTGGTGATGAAGGAACGTTGATATATTTCCAAGTTACGATAATGTGTGATTTGGAGGGGAACTTCAAGGTGATGAGGTTTCCATGTGTTAGCAGCCTTTGCTGTCCAGAAAGCCTCGGCAGATTGCTGCAGTGCATCCTATAGATAGTACACAGTGCAGCTATGGTGTGCCACTGATGGAGAGAGTGGATGTTTAACCTGTAAAGAATTTTGGAACATTCTGAGGACATCAAAGATGCTACATAAATACAAATTATTTCTTCCTTTTCAATACTTTTTATTAACTTATTTGGAACCTATTTAAAAGTTTGAGACTGATTTCTACAAAATAGGTGCAGCCAAAAAGGACAGTAAGGTGAAGCTGGGAAGCTGCCATCTTGGCTTTCTCTACTAAAGCAATTATTGGCGCAGTCTCAGCAATACATTTGCTTACTAGTGACCCATGACTGTCCTCTTATTTCCTGAAGGAAATAAAAAATGGTTTGTGAAAATTTTACAAAGATTTTAAGAAAATAGTTTTGTAATAAACACAATTGACATCAGTTATACCTGGCAGCAAAACATGACTTGTAGTGTGCTTGTAGCTTAAGTGTGAAGTTGCGCCTGCTGCACTGGATCTTACGGTACTTCCTCTTTGTCTCGCTTCACTTCAGGAAACTCCAGCAGACGGTCTGGAGCCTGCAGAGAACAGATTTATTTATTTTTCTGCAGCTTGAGCATACCAACAACAGCAACAGCAGAAAACTTTCCAATAGTAAATTGGCAGCGTTGCAGCTTCAGCTGAATTGATGTCCTCTGTCCTGCGCCTGCCCCTAATACTTAGCCAGCATTTTCTTTGCCTTTTCTTATTTTTCTACAAGTTGCTGACTCATGCTGTAGTGCAGTTCCATGGGCACTACAAGCTTCTGGTGCCTTGCCCAAAGAATCATTCTTTATTTGTGAGCACAGGCAATGACTGTTGGCTGGCTATTCTCCAAGGGGGTGAATTGTAGCATAGACTTATTTTCTCCTTACCCAATGTGCCCTTTTCAGCAGTGGTCAATGAACAGGGGCAAGAACCATGGCAGATATCCCCATTCCCTCCCCTCCAGCCCAGGGTTTCTAAGGTCAATTGTAGCACCCTTACCGTTGCCCCCAACAAGGGATTGTACCTCCTGGTCTGTACAGCTCTGTTTCAAACTGGTCGGTGCTCTTGCCTGCCAGCAGAGGGGGAAACAAGCTGACCACATTTTTTAAAATTTGATATTTTACAATGAATCGTTTATGAATTTATTGAAAAGAAAAATAGAAAGCATGACTCATATTTCCTCCTCTTATTCAGGAATGGGGACCAATACCAGGGAGATTGGGTCCTGAACCGGCGACAGGGCCATGGCATCTTGCAGTATGCAGACGGTTCCCTTTATGAGGTATTCCTATTTGGCTGTAGATGTCACTGTGAGCACACTTTTCATCTCAAAGGCAACACGTTGCAGGCTTTAACAGACTGCAAATTTTCAGAATCAGAAGCCAACTGAAATTTCTGAAGCTGCAATTTTATTTCAAAAAGTCTGGGAATAACACATTGCAAAATATTCAAAAGTTTCTCTTCTTTGACTTCCTTCCCACACTTTGGCTTTCGTCCCTTCCTAGCCTGACAACACTGACATTTACCTGGTTACCCCTCCAACAATGGTGTCAGCCCTGCCATATCTCAATCAAGTGGCTATTCCTCAAGTGAGAACTTGTACAATGAGCATCAGCAGGCTGTTTGACAGTGGAGGGCATCACAGCTGACCCCAATCTGATGCTCACCCAATGTCGCCATGTGCCCTGTGGGCTCCATGTAAAGTTGAAATCCATGTTCCTATTAATTCCTAATGTATCTCACGTTGCTGGTACTAGCTGGTCTCTATGTTCTAATTTAGAATTTGTCCACCAAAAGAGAACAGCCCATTTCAAACCTTCAGGCCCATCAAATTCAAACAGGGCAAACCAGGATAAAGAGAACTGTGTTGCCTCTATTTAATCCGCCAGATTGCCAGGGCTGGATATGGTTCATGTGACATAGGTTGAACTCTCCTGACTTTACTAGATGAGGCATCCGGATCAAATGCAACACTTGAACCCCAGTCTGATCTGAGATCTGCTAACTGCAGCACAGTCTGGGGTTGAAGGGTGGCAACTTCCCATTCAGAACCATAACACACGGGCCTTTTACAGCGCTTAGCTTTCAATGTTTTCAGCTTTAAATGTTATGATTCTCTCAATTGAAGCATTTTCTATTAAGGCAGAATGGAAATATCAGCTTTTGAACTAAACCGCAAAGTCTTTCTCTTGGGAATAGAGCTGTTTTTAAATTTTAAAACCCTTGAGTGCAGTTTTTTTTTAATTCTGAGAAGCAGTGGCAGCCTTGTGGGGTAGTAGATGGAGGTTCAGGCCACTGAGAGCAATGCAGCGGTTTATCCTGCTTTGGAGTGGTAAGTCGGGGGTTCTCTCCCACTGTGGAGCGGTAAATGGGGGAGTCACACCCAATGTGGAGAGGTAAATGACAGTTCATCCAGATGTGGAACGATAAATGATGGTTTATCCTGCTGTGCAGCAGTAAATGGGGGTTATTTCTGCCACAGAACAGTAGATGCAGAAAGTGAGGGCCAGTGGGAAGGGGGGGGTGGGGTTCACCTCTGCTGTGGAGTGGTTAACACCGCAGCCTCACAGCTCCAGGGACCCGGGTTCGATTCCGGGTACTGCCTGTGTGGAGTTTGCAAGTTCTCCCTGTGTCTGCGTGGGTTTTCTCCGGGTGCTCCGGTTTCCTCCCACAAGCCAAAAGACTTGCAGGTTGATAGGTAAATTGGCCATTATAAATTGTCACTAGTATAGGTAGGTGGTAGGGAAATATAGGGACAGGTGGGGATGTTTGGTAGGAATATGGGATTAGTGTAGGATTAGTATAAATGGGTGGTTGATGTTCGGCACAGACTCGGTGGGCCGAAGGGCCTGTTTCAGTGCTGTATCTCTAATCTAATCTAATCTAATCTAATCTAAATGGGGCTTCTCCCTCTGTGGGATTGTCAATGGGTTTATGTGGAACCTCCATGGAACGATGCATGCAGTGAATTCCCAATCCAGCTTTGCCATTGAAGAGAAAAGTCAGAGGGGGATTGTCGCAGGCTGCTGCTGCAGCTGGGTTATAGGGCACCATTAGCAAAGGCCTGGGAGCTGGTGGCCAACCTGCCCTCTTAGCTGGGGAATTCTTTGTGTATTGAGGAAAAGGGATGGGAACAAAATAATGAAACATGCTTTTTTTAATCAAAAGAACAAATAAAAGTACAGTCCTAAATAAATAGTTTTCTATAAAAATGGTTTTCCTCTGCCCTTTTGTTCCCTATCCTTTCATTTTGAGTTCTGATTATCAAACAGAATCAGAAAAGTGCACAGCATCATCGACCATCTCTTAAATGGCAGTGTTCGATGGGGAGAAGGGACATTTAAATCCAGTCTTGGCAGAAAATAAAACTTTGGTACTCGAATGGTTAACTGCTGCAGGACTGTGGATGCCATTTGGCGTCATTGCCCACTGCAGGCTCCAGGCTCCAGTCTCCCCAGACGTCAGTAGTGCAGCTGTGTGGAGTGCGTGCAGGCAGGAACACGTTACCTCACCATGGCACTGTGTAATGAATGAATTAATTCAGTTTCAGTGCCTGATAACATCACTTTCCCATAGTATAATCATTTCTCTTTTCACACCATTCACTGGAACTGTTTTTAATGCGTGTAGTGTCTGTGTATTTGGGAGTTTAGGTTAGTTATAAATTTTAAAAGTCTTTGAATATTCTGAGTTCCTGGAATCCTGATAAACTTAAATCTACCAAGGTAATAATATGAGGAGTGAATAGGGTAATATACTGTGACCTTTGTTGGTGAATTCCTTCTTCTCTGCTATTCTGATTTGGACCTCCTCTGCACACTCCTCATGCCTTCCCTCTATTCCACTAATGGTAGATGACCCTTCAGCTACCTAAGCCCCACTCTCAGGAACTCTCTTTCCTAAATTCCTTCCCTTTGATGCCTCTCTCCCACATTTTCAAAAACCGTTGACTGTGCCTTCAGTCTCCTCCTCCCCTAATTTCTCTTCTTGCTTGGCATGAAGTGCCTTGGGGCTTCTTGAATCTTCTTCTTTGGCCTCTTTGTCTTGAGAGACAATGGGTAAGCACCTAGAGGTGGTCAGTGGTTTGTGAAGCAGTGCCTGGTGTGGCTATAAAGGCCAATTCTAGAGTGATAGACTCTTCCACAGGCGCTGCAGATAAAATTGGTTATCGGGGCTGTTACACAGGTGGCTCTCTCCTTACACTTCTGTCTCTTTTCCTGCCAACTGCTAAGTCTCTTCGACTCGCCTCTCTTTAGCCCCGCCTTTATAGCTGTCTGCCAGCTCTGGCGATCGCTGGCAACTGATTCCCACGACTTGTGGTCAGTGCCGCAGGACTTCATGTCACATTTGCAGACGTCTTTAAAGTGGAGACATGGACGGCCAGTGGGTCTGATCGCAGTGACGAGCTCACTGTACAATGCGTCCTTGGGATCCTGCCATCTTCCATGTGGGTCACATGGCCAAGCCATCTCAAGCGCCGCTGGCTCAGTTGGGCGTGTATGCTGGAGATGTTGGCCAACTCGAGGACTTCTGCATTAGAGATACGTTCCTGCCACCTGATGCCAAGGATTCTCCGGAGACAGCGAAGATGGAATGCATTGAGATGTCGCTCTCGGCTGACATACGTTGTCTAGGCCTCGCTGCCGTAGAGCAAGGTACTGAGGACACAGGCTTCAAACACTCGGACCTTTGTGTTCCGTGTCAGTGCGCCATTTTCCCACACCCTCTTGGCCAGTCTGGACATAGCAGCAGATGCCTTTCCCAAACGCTTGTTGATTTCTGCATCTAGAGACAGGTTACTGGTGATAGTTCAGCCTAGGCAGGTGAACTCTTGAACCACTTCCAGAGCGTGGTCACCGATATAGATGGATGGAGCATTTCTGATGTCCTGTCCCATGATGTTCGTTTTCTTGAGGCTGATGGTTAGGCCAAATTCGTTGCAGGCAGCTGCAAACCTGTCGATGAGTCACTGCAGACACTCTTCCGTGTGGAATGTTAATGCAGCATCGTCAACAAAGAGGAGTTCCCTGATGAGGACTTTCCGTACTTTGGACTTCGCTGTAAGACGGGCAAGGTTGAACAACCTGCCACCTGATCTTGTGTGGAGGAAAATTCCTTCTTCTGAAGACTTGAATGCATGTGAGAGCAGCAGTGAGAAGAAGATCCCAAACAGTGTAGGTGCGAGAACACAGCCCTGTTTCACGCCACTCAGGATAGGTAAGGGGTCTGATGAGGCACGGTTATGCTGAATTGTGCCTTTCATATTATCATGGAATGAGATGATGATACTTAGTAGCTTTGGTGGACATCCGATCTTTGCTAGTAGTCTGAAGAGACCACGTCTGCTGACGAGGTCAAAGGCTTTGGTGAGATCAATGAAAGCAACGTAGAGGGGCATCCGTTGTTGACGGCATTTCTCCTGTAGCTGGCGAAGGGAGAACAGCATGTCAATGGTGAATCGCTCTACTCGAAAGCCGCACTGTGCCTCAGGGTAGACACGCTCAGCCAGCTTCTGGAGTCTGTTTAAAACGACTCGAGTGAAGGCTTTCCCCACTATGCTGATCAGGGAGATTCCACAGTAGTTGTTGCAGTCACCGCAGTCACCCTTGTTTTATAGAGGGTGATGATATTGGCATCGCGCACTTCCTGTGGTACTGCTCCCTCATCCCAGCACAGCAGTTCATGGAGTGCTGAGAGTATAGCAGGTTTGGCACTCTTGATTATTTTAGGGATAATGCAGTCCTTCCCAGGGGCTTTTCCTGGCTAGAGAATCAATGGCATCACTGAGTTCCGATTTTGTTGGCTGTTCGTCCAGCTCATCCATGACTGGCAGAGACTGGGCTGCATTGAGGGCGGTATCAGTGACAACATTTTCCCTGGAGTACAGTTCTAGGTAGTGCTGCACCCAGCGGTCCATTTGCCTGCGTGGTCAGTGATCATTTCCCCTGATTTAGACTTGAGGGGGGGGGCAATTTTCTTGATGGTTGGCCCAAAAGCTCTCTTAATGCCATCATACATTCCTCTGATGTTTCCGGTGTCGGAGGCCAGCTGAATACGACTGCATAGGTGTTGCCAGTAGTCATTTGCACAGCGCCTGGCTGTTCTTTGCGCAGTGCTTCTGGCGGCTTTAAGTGCTAAGAATGTTAACTCGCTGGGGGCTTTCTTGTAGTTCAGCAGTGCAATGCGCTTAGCGGCTATGACAGGTTCCAGGTCTTTAGAGTGAGATTGAAACCAGTCTGCATTCTGCTTCTCGCGTTTGCCAAAGGTATGGCATGAAGTGCCTAGGGGCTTCTTGAATAAAGAGATAGAAACCAGTCTGTTTTCCCTTTAGCTCTGAGTAGAACTATCTGCAGCCTGCCTCTAGTCACTGCCATGCGATCATAAGAAAAGGTTGAGGAGGAGAAAAGGCTATTGAGGCCATCAAATTCACATTGGTACTCCATCTCCCCCAACCCACCACATCCATCCAGATCCACCTTCCCTAGCCAACACACCCATTGGAATTTGTCTGGGGTCTGATTCCAGGTTTAGATTGCAACTTATTAGCACTGATAAGAAGCAAAACCACTTTACACCATTTTGGTGTAAATGCAACCTGAGAGGCTTTCTTCATCTTCAGTTTTTAGAATTGCAAGGTGTCTCAAAGCTAAAAAGACAAACCAGCTCAGGGATTACTGATTAAAGTATAAGAAGGGTAATTTTCTACACTGGCATCACTGATGGGGAGCAGTGCCTGCTGAGTGTGCATGTTGGGAATCCAGGTATGTACAGCCCATTTTCTGTATATTATTTTAAATGACATTGCATGCCTGAATTCCCCACCAGTGGGTGAGGAAATGCACCATTAGAACATTACCTCATCATCCTTAAAGTCTCAGGGCAGAAGCAGCAATGTAATGTTATCTCTGTTCCAAACTGGCAAACCATCCCAAAAATGTTTTTGACCTGTATGTAAGCCACAGAAGCAGAGAAGGTAACAAAGAAATTTAATAGTGGCGTTAAAAGTTATGAAGGTTTTTGATAGAGTAGATAGGCAGAAACTTTTTCCAATGGCAGCAAGGCAGGTAACCAGAGGCCATTTGTTTGAAATAATTGGCAAAAAAAATGAGGAAAACATTTTTACACAATGATCTGAAAGGGTGGTGGAAGCAGATTGAACAGTAACTTTCAAAATGGAATTGTATAAATACTTGAAAAGAAAATATTTGCAGGGCTATGGGGAAAGAGCAGGGAGGAGGGACTAATTGGTCAGCTCTTTCTCCCTTCTCTCCATGGAGATTCTCCCTTAAGAACACTGAAACCAATTGAAGCTCGCTATCATTTCAGCTGAGAACCTTGAGCGAACCTGCAAACTTCCTGGTCTATATGTCTCAGCTTAAGAAAGGGAACTTTGCTGCTCATATTTAACTCACATCAAGTCCCAATCACTCATCAAGCTTGTGCTCACTGACCTACATTGGCTCCTGGCCCAGCAATGCCTCGATTTTAAAATTCTCATTCTTGCGTACAAATCCATACATGGTCTTCCTTGTAATCTCCTCCAGGTCCCTGAGAACTCTGTGCTTCTACAATTCTGACCTCTTGCGCATCTTTGATTTTCTTTGCCCCACCAATGGCAGTTGTGCCTTCAGCCATCTAGGCCCTAAACTTTGGAATTCCCTCCCTAAAACTCTCCACCTCTCTTTCATCCTTTAAGACATTCCTTAAACCTACTTCATTGACCAAGCTTTTGGTCACCTGTCCCAATATTTATTTATGTGGCTCTGTTTCAAATTTTGGCTGATAATGCTCCTGTGAAGCACCATGGGACATTTTATTAAGTCATTTAAGGCACAGAAGGAGGCCATTCGGCCCATTGAGTCCATGCCAGCTCTCCAAGGAGCAATTCAGTCAGTCCCACTCCCCCGCTCGACCCTGTAGCCCTGCAAGTTTATTTCCTTCAAGTGCCCATCCAATTTCCTTTTGAAATTGTTGATTGTCTCCGCTTTCACCACCCTTGTGGGCAGCGAGTTCCAGGTCATTACACCTGTTGCTTAAAAATGTTCTTCTTCACATTCCCCCTGCATCTCTTGCCCAAAACCTTCAACCTGTGTCACCTTGTCCTTGTACCATTAGTTAATAGGAACAGTCTTTTCTTGTCTGACTTATCTATGCCTTTTACTACAGTAAAGGCATTATATAAATGCAAGTTGTTGTTTCTTAACTTTATGTGAATTACATTGTAATATTAAGGTTGGCGTAACTCAAGAAAAATCTTGGACTCTACAATGGGAAAAGCAAAAGATATTGATTATGTAGAGGCTTAAATCTCAACAATAAACCAAGTTTGTTCTATGGTATATATTTTTTGTCACTCCATTCCTCATAAAAGGAGAATGCAGTTACAGTATCCTGGTGCTTATGGTACTGGCCAAGCAACCCAGAGGTTGTGAGTTTAGATCCCACCACAGCCAGTAGTGAAGTATATCGGTGGTGGATTAGCACCAGAAAAGATATCAGTATGGTAACAAAGGGGTGGGCAATGAATGGTGGCACCCACAAAGTTGTGTGCATGGATAAATACATTAGGGGACAAACTTGGAGGAGTTACTGAGCCTGACAGTGCAAGAGAACTGAACCAACTTAAGTGGGAAAAAGCCAATTAGACCCTGTGTGCTTCAGTGGCTGTGTCACTTTGAATATGTGTGTGACTTTCAGCTCCTTCGCACTAACACGCAGCAACTCCTCCAAGCCAGTTCCCTCAATAACTTTATCACTCAGCATCACCAAACAAAAAAAACCAAACAAAGCAGCAGAGAGAAATCCAAATAAGCAAAGAACCAGAGAATCCTAACACTATCCTTGTTTTAAAGCTCCCTACTTTACTTTGCTTGTCTGTCATGCTGACAGTGGGACTTTGGAATTTTTTTTTTGCAAAGCACTTAGCAAAACAATTCTGTAATAATCCAGCAACTGGGTAATGAATCATCTTTGACTTCTAGTGGCTGGGACTGTGGAGTTTTGTGTGGGGAATTACTATCTGCCTATGAGAATGAATGTTTGGATTTGCTGCAAATACCTCTTTGCGTGTTGATTGCTGAACACTATTGCAAACAGCGCTTAATCATTTAGAAACTCTCGACTGCACTGTGACAAATATGTGTATGTAATACAAATTTATGCTGAAAGTTGGCCGTCAGGTTTTTAGCTGCAGTTTTTGCTTCCTTCACATCTCCTTCTGAAGGTCAGCAATGATGGGTTAGGGTGTAAATCTCCTGTCCTTTCCTTTTCTGTGAAAATGTTGCAGTCCTTCACAGCATGGGGGGAGATAGGACTGGGGGTTAATGGTTTTAATATTTTAAACTGTTTTGTAAGCTAAGAATTCCTTGCTTCTTTGTTCCTTCCTCACCCCCCACCCCAAATCCTCCATAACACTGGAATGTTGAGGCCTATTCTAGCTTTCCTGGGATCAGTAAGCCCAGGGCAGACAAAGGATATGAACCATTGGTATGTCAGCTTGGCTCGGTTGGTCACGCTCAATGTAAGTCATTGGATGTGAAGCACTTTGGCACGTCCTGAAGGTGTGATAAAGTGCTATATAAATGCAAGTTCTTTCTTTCAAAACTTTGATGAAGCTGCTTATTGCCGTAGGTTTCAAGCATACGAACATACAAAATAGGAATATTAGGCCTCTCGAGCCTGCTCCGCCATTTTGTAAGATCATGGTTGATCTGTTTGTGGACTCAATTCCACTTTCCTGCCTACCCCCGATACCCTTTGACTCCCTCGTTTGCCAAGAATCTGTCCACCTCTGCCTTAAAAACATTCAATTACGCTGCCTGCAGTGCTGTCTGGGGAAGAGAGTTCACAGACTCACAACCCTCTGAAAGAAAAAGTTTCTCCTCATCTCTGTCCTAAGTGGCTTCCCCCTTATTTTGAAATTGTGTACCCTAGTTCTAGACTCCCCAACCAGGGGAAACATCTTAACTGCATCTACCCTGTCTATCCCTTTAAGTATTTTGTAAGTTTCAAGGAGATCACCTCTCATTCTTCGAAACACTAGAGAATACAGGCCCAGTTTCCCCAATCTCTCTTCATTGGATAGTCCCGCCATCCCGGGAACAAGTCTGGTGAACCTTCATTGCACTCCCTCTCTGGCAATAATATCCTTCCTAAGATAAGGGGACCAAAACTGCACACAGTACTCCAGGTGCGATCTAACCAAGGTTCTATACAATTGAAGCAAGACTTCACTACTACTGTATTCAAATCCTCTTGCGATAAAGGCTAACATACCATTAGCCTTCCTAATTGCTTGCTGCAGCTGCATGTTAGCTTTCAGTAACCTATTGACGAGGACACCCAAGTCCCTTTGTACATCTACACTTTCTAATCTCTTACCATTTAAGAAATACTCTGCACATCTATTCCTCCTACCAAAATGTATAACTTCATATTTTTCCACATTATATTCCATCTGCCACATTCTTGCCCACTGACTAAGTCTGTCCAAATCTCCTTGAAGCCACTTTTCATCTTCCTCACAACACCCATTTTCACTTAGTTTTGTGTCATCTGCAAACTTGAAAATATTACATTTGGTCCCCACATCCGAATCATTGATAGATATTGTGAACAGCTGGGGCCCAAGTACTGATCCTTGCGGTATCCCACCAGTCACAGCCTGCCAATGCGAGAATGACCCGTTTATTCCTACTCTCTGTTTTCTGCCTGTTAACCAATCCTTAATTCATGCCAGTATATTACCTCCTATCCCATGTGCTTTAATTTTGCTAACCAACCTCGTGTGGGGGATTTTATCAAAAGCCTTCTGAAAATCCAAGTATACTATGTCTACTGACTCCCCTTTATGAATTCTGTTAGTAACAACCTCAAAAAACTCCAACAGGTTCATCAAACATGATTTCCCATTCATAAATCCATGCTGACGATGCCCAATCAGATCATTATTATCCAAGTGTCCATTTATCACATCCTTTAGAATAGATTCTATCATTTCCCTCCTACTGACGTAAGGCTAACAGGTCTGTAGTTCCCTGTTTTCTCTCTCCTTCCCTTCTTAAATAGTGGGGTGACATTTGCTACCTTCCAAACTGCAAGAACTGTTCCAGAATCTATAGAATTTTGGAAGATGATCACCTGTGCATCCATTATCTCCATAGCTACCTCTTTCAACACTCTGGGATGTAGAATATCAGATCCTGGGGACTTATCAACTTTCAGCCCCATTAATTTCTCCAGTACAACCTTCTTACTAATACTAATTTCATTCAATTCCTCATTCTCCCTAGTCCCTTGGATCTCTAATTCTGGGAGATTTCTTGTATCTTCCTTAGTGAAGACAGACACAAAGTAATCATTTAGCTTCTCTGCCATTTCTCTACTCCCCATTATAAATTCTCCTGACTCTGCCTGTAATGGACCCACATTTGTCTTAGCCAAACTCTTCCTTTTTATGTACCTATAGAAGTCCATTACAGTCCATTTTTATGTTTTTTTGCTAGTTTACATTCATATTCTATTCTCCCTTTATCAGTTTCTTGGTCCTCCTTTGCTGTATTCTAAAATCCTCATAATCCTCAGGTATACTACTATTTCTGGCAACTTAATAGGCCTTTTCTTTTAATCTTATACAATCCTTAACTTCCTTTGTTAGCCACAGTTGACTGCCTTTACTTTTGGGGTTTTTGTGCCTTGAAGGAATGTATAGTTGCTGTAAACTATGTAATAATTCTTTGAAGACTATCCATTGTCTGTGCACTGTCATACCTTTTCTTGTATTTTCCCAATCCACATCAGCCTATTTTTCCCTTATACCTTCATAATTTCCTTTATTCAAATTTAACAACACCCTGGCTTCAGATTGAACAACCTCAATTTCAAACATAATGTAAAATTCTATCATATTATGGTCACATCCCAGGAATCAGTCAAGTGAACCTTCTCTGAATTGCTTCCAATGCAATTATATCCTTTCTTAAGTAATGAGAGCAAAACTGTACACAATACTCTAGATGTGGTCTCACCAATGCCCTGTACAACTGTAGCAAAACATCTCTACTTTTATATTCCACCCCCCTTGCAATAAACGGCAACATTGCATTTGCCTTCTTAATCACTTGCTGTACCCGCAAACTAACTTTTTGTGTTTCGTGTACTGGGACACCCAGATCCCTCTGCATCTCAGAGTTCTGCAATCTCTCTCCATTTAAATTATATGTTGCTTTTCTAATCTTTAGACCAAAGTGGACAAGTTCATACTTTCCCACATTATACTCCATCTGTCAAATCTTGCCCACTCACTTAACCTAGCTGTATCCCTTTCCAGACTCCTTACTCTTCTACCTATCTTTCTGTCACAAGCAAATTTAGCAACCATACATTCTGTCCCTTCATCCAAGTCATTGATATAGATTGTAAATAGTTGAGACCCCAGCACTCCACTAGTTACAGCTTGCCAACCCGAAAACGACCCATTTATGCCTACTCTCTGTTTCCTGTTAGTTAACCAATCTCCTATCCATGTCAATATGTTACCCGCTATACCATGGGCTGTTATTTTGTTTAGTAACCTTTGATGTAGAACCTTGTCAAATGCCTTCTGGAAATCCAAGTATACCACAGGTTTCTCTTTATCTGCGTTGCCTGTTACTTCCTCAAAGAACTCTAATAGATTAGTCAAACATGATTTCCCTTTCACAAAACCATGATGATTCTGCCTGATTGCATTGAGATTTTCTAAATGACCTGCTATAACCTCTTTAATAATTGATTCCATAGTTTTCCCTACGATTGATGTTGAGCTAACTGGCCTGTAGTTTCCTGCTTTCTGTCTTCCACTTTTCTTGAATAGTGGAGTTACATTTTCTGTTTTCCAATCTGATGGGACCTTTCCAGAATCTAGCGAATTCTGGAAAATTAAAATCAATGCATCCACTATCTCAGCAGCCATTTCTTTTAAGACCTTAGGATGAAGTCCATCAGGACCTGTCAGCTTTTAGTCCTAATAATTTTTCTCAGTACCCTTTCCCTGGTAATGGTAATTGTTTTAAGTTCCTCCCTCCCCTTCAACAGTTCATCACGAGCTGAATTCAATCAGGCAGCACCGTAGCTGGCCAGAGCATCCCTGTGTTAGGAAGAGCAAAGTCTGCTGTACCCCAGTCACATGCCTGGACCCCAACCTTAGAAGAATAACCCTGCTACACCAGTTTGACATTTCCTTTTCCCAGACCTTACCACCGTTGAGAGCTCCCTGAGGGACATTGCCAATTTAGTACCACATTACGAGCAGTATATTGGTTGAGAATCTGAAACTCTTAACTGCCTTAGAATTGTCTGAGAGAAGGGACATTCATCCTGTCAATCAGCTAGATTCATCTAAGCTGGATTCAGATGGACAGTGACGTAAAATAAGCACAAAGGGTGCTGACTATCTAGTTAGGAGATAGGTTATCTAGGTAGGAAGGGGCTGTTTTGGAGCATAAACACTGGCGTGGACCAGTTGAGCCGAATGACCTGTTTCCATGGTGTACAATCTATGAATGCAATCTCGTATAAAGTTGGCTCAGGTTCCTGCTCCTCACCTCCCTGCTGGAAATGTGGGTGGATGACTGCCAGGAGAGGACAGGATCATGTTTAGCTGTGATGTTTTCCACACTCAGGTAGCCTTTCAAAGCTCACACATGCAAATGGCCACTGGATGAGCAAATAAGTGGCCTGATACAAAGTAGAGAAAATGAATGTTTAAATAAGCTTGTTTTATTTCTACCAGAGTGAGGGAAGGGGGAAAAAACTGTCAAAATTCAACATTCCCCAAACTGATGGCGCAATGTGTTAGCACTCTGCCCTTCAGGCTCAAACTAATGGGAAGAGAATGTGCTCCTGCAGCCTGTGGGAGTTTGACATGAAATGACTGGATGGCCACACCCAGTTCCTCACCAGCCAAGGACCACACAGATACTTATTTGATAATCCCATGAAGCGGAAACCATGAGAATGGCTGGAAATGTTACACTGGTTAGGTTAGGGATACTTTCCTAAGACTGAGGTTACATATGTAATTAAGGCAGTACATTGGGAACATTATCATGCATCTATCCTTTGCTGTGTCCAACCTGGGAATTCTCAATGCTAACATTGCTTTCAAAAAGTGGAAAAATTTCCCATTCCCTTGCATTGCCCTTGACTTTAAAGGAATTAAGTCAAGCATACCATTTAAAAGCTCAATAAATGGGCTGGAGCTTTACTATTCAAATTTGAGAAGTGATAGAGTCATAGAAAACAACCATTCGATCCATTGCACCAGTATCAGTACGAGCACTTCAATTAAAGCTATCTACTGTAATTCCATTTCCCTTTCCCTCTGCCCTTTTATATTCTTTTTAAATGCTTATCCAGTTCCCCTTTAAATAATGTTACAGTCTCTACCTCAACAGCCCCTTGTGTTAGAGCATTCCATGTTCTAATAACCATCTGTGTGGGGGGAAAAAACATTCTTTTCTTTCCTCTTCATTCTTCTGAAATTCTGGAGTGGATTCCTCTCTTATAATTCCCTCTTGGCCGTCTGTTTTCTTGCATGCGCTCTGTGTCCTGTTCAATGGACACAAGGGTATTCTGTCATGTACAAAAGGTTGAGAATGGGAGAAAGTATTTGAATGCAGCTGCCATTAATGGCTCAGTTTCGAAGTGCACTGACCAGTGTGTCGCTAAGCTACATAGACCAGAAAGGTTTGATACCCAGTCTGTATCTCAACCAGAATGACAAAAGGCTAATACAATTTAACTTAGTGTACTGGGCTAGGGAGAGAAAAATTAACCTGACTTCCTGCTCCGGATGAATATTCAGTGACCCTAGGTCTCAGATGAGAGAATAGGATTGGGCTTCTCTTTGTCCCCCTAAAAGGTTGAATAACCTGTTGACACTCACTGTCCAAGAATGGCCACTTTGGGCAAGGAGGGTAACCCATGCTTGTGGAACTGTATGCTAGTATGGATCAAGGAGGGGAGGAAGTTGGACCTTCTAATCAGACTGCATCTGTGACTTTGACTGTGCTGTATGGTTGGATCAGAGTATTTGGATCAACAACAAATCACTTCAAACAGTAATAAGAATATAACCTATTTCACTCTGCCCAATGGATTGGTGAACGCTGGATGATCCCTTTCTAGTTCCAGGCCCACTAACCAAACCTCAATCCAAGCTAATACATTACCCCCTAGAGAGACTGGACATCCTGGTGAGGAATAGAGGTGAAGAGGGACCGTACGTCCTGATGAGGGACGGAGGTGTAGAGGGCCTGTACGTTCAGAGTCTAAACGGGACGAATTAGAGCCGGAAAACTAAATCAACAGGATTTGGCAGTCGTATGTTAGCTTGGATTGAGGATTGGTTAACGGACAGAAAACAGAGTAGGAATAAACAGGTCATTTCAATTGGGGTGGGGGGGGGGGTGGTTGTCATGAGGGCCAGTGCTTGGGTCTCAGCTATTTACATTCCATATCAATGACTTTGATGAGGGGGCAGAGTGTAAATATCCAAATTTGCTGATGATACAAAGCTAGGTGGGAAAGTAAGCCTTGTGGAGGGCACAAAGAGGCTGCAAAGGGATGTGGACAGGCTAAGTGATTGGCAAAATGGTGGTAGATGGAATACAACATGGAGAAATGTGAAATTATCACTTTGGTAGGAAGAATAGAACAGCAGAATATTTTTTAAAAGGTGAGCACCTAGTGAATGTTGGTATTCGGAGGAATTTGGGTGTACTTGTGCACAAACCACAGAAAATTAATAGGCGGGTACAGCAAACAATTAGGAAGACAAATGTTATGTTAGTCTTTATTGCAAGGGGGTTGGGATATAAGAATAAGGAAGTTTTGCTGCAATTATATAGGGCTTTGTTGAGGCAACACCTGGAGTACTGTGTATAGTTTTGGTTGCCTCACCCGAGGAAGAATATATTTACCTTAGATGGGTTGCAACAAAGGTTCACTAGATTGATTCCTAGGATGAGAGGGTTGTCCTTTAAGGAGAGATTGAGTAGAATGTGCCTATATTTCTGGTGTTTAGAAGAATGAGAGGTGATCTCATTGAAATGTATAGAATTCTCAGAGACTTGACAGGGTAAATACTGACAATCTAGAAATAGGGGCCATTGTCTCAGGATGAGGAGAAAGTTGCTTCACTCAGAGGGTTGCAAATCTTTGGAATTCTGTACCCATTGAGTATAGTCAAGACTGAAATTGATAGATTTTTGGACACTAAGGGAATGAAGGCATAGGACAGAAATGTGGATTTGATGTCAAAAATCATCCAAGATCTTATGAACAGTGGAGCAGACTCGAGGGGCCATATGGCTTACCCCTGCTCCTATTTCTTATGTTCTTATGTAGGTCTATTTAGCATCTGTCTGGCTTTGGCTAGGATTCCAAAGCAGACATTTTACTTCAATTGTTGCAAATGTTTGGAGTAGGGAGGGTTTTGTTGGCTGCCTGTAAACTGCAGTCTTTCCCAGAGGAGACCTTGCTCTCGTCCACACCTGCTCAATCAGCTGTGGCTGTTTACTGCACGGAACAGATGGGGGTTCTTATGGGTCCTCTCACCTGTGAAGTTTTAGGGAAGTAAGTTGATGGGAATGTGATCCCTATGCATTCCGGTCTCTCTGAAGGAGGGTATTCGTTTTATCTCCCTGGATCCTTTTTCAGGAATACCTCTGAGAATCAGGCCGGTGTTATTTACAGGCCGACTCTTATGATTGTACACAAACATCCTGCATATGTTAAAAGACACACAAACAGCTGCTGGCTGCATTTATTACTGGAGTTGCTTTGGAAACCACCAATGCTTTTGTTGTGCACAGGGGCAGGGTGGCACAATATGTTCCAGTACTACTTTTTCACCTCTGGGTATCAGACCTAAAGTCAACCAGGCAGACCAGGTGGAGTGAAGCATAACCGGTGAAGTGCATTCATTTTTGGTAAATAGCCGATCTGGATAGATCCACAAGGGAATAAAAAATTAAAGAGGCTGATTTGATCCAATGGTTTTGGGACTGTTTGTAGGTCTCAGCATTACCATGTGCAGATAGTGAATGCTGGGAGGGCAGTAATGGCGCCTATGAATACTTCAAGAGTCAGTTCAAAAAATTTGGCGGTGCAAAGTCCTCCTCACTCATATAACAATCTTGGCACTGACTTGCTCCTCACTATTGGATAGCCAACACTCACTGTCTAGGCTCTGGTACGAAGAATGGCCAGTTTAAATGAGACGGTAGTGGGCTGCTGGCACCTGTGGAACTCTACGCCAGGAAGAGCCAGTGCCTTCAGGAGAGGAGATGGGGTGATAATGGGAGGGAGAGGTATGATCTGTTGAATGCTTGTCTCGCTTGATTGCAGGTGGGAGGAAGTTTTCTCAGAGTTTCAGTTCATTGCTTTAAACTTGTTGCAATTTACGATAGTTTATCATTTTGTGCTCATCAAGATGAGGGGCTGGGATTGGAACACTTTACATTTCGGCAGTGTCAACAGCAAAGACTCCAAGACTATGTATAGCGCTGTTAGATGCAGTGTCAAGCTCCCTTTATAACAATATGGACATATGATACTGTTGGGCATGTATAGTACTTTAATGGTCATATGTTATGTAATGGGGGATATGGTACTATAGTGGGGCATATGGTTCTGTGGGGGATATGATTCTATAGTGTGGAGATTATGATGTTGTACTCGGTGAATGATTCTGTGGAAGGTATGGTTCAATAATTGGTATGGTTCTCTGGAGATTGCTGTTTGCGTGGGCCTTATGGTTCTCTGGGAGGATATGATTATGTGGAGGATATTGTTCTATAGTGGGGGGTATGGTTCTGTGGGAGGGTATGATTATGTGGAGGCTATTCTATAGTGGGGGGTATGGTTCTGTGGGAGGGTATGATTATGTGGAGGCTATTGTTCTATAGTGGGGGGTATGGTTCTGTGGGAGGGTATGATTATGTGGAGGCTATTCTATAGTGGGGGGTATGGTTCTGTGGGAGGGTATGATTATGTGGAGGCTATTGTTCTAAAGTGGGGGGTATGGTTCTGTGGGAGGGTATGATTATGTGGAGGCTATTGTTCTATAGTGGGGGGTATGGTTCTGTGGGAGGGTATGATTATGTGGAGGCTATTCTATAGTGGGGGGTATGGTTCTGTGGGAGGGTATGATTATGTGGACGCTATTCTATAGTGGGGGGTATGGTTCTGTGGGAGGGTATGATTATGTGGAGGCTATTCTATAGTGGGGGGTATGGTTCTGTGGGAGGGTATGATTATGTGGAGGCTATTGTTCTATAGTGGGGGGTATGGTTCTGTGGGAGGGTATGATTATGTGGAGGCTATTGTTCTGTATTGGGGGGATGGTTTTGTGAAAGGTACGCTTCTCAGGAGAATACTCTTCTGAAGTGGGGGAATATAGTAGTTGCTAATTGACAACATAAAGCTGTGGTTGAAACCTTTTCCCTTCATTTCAGGGACAGTGGAGAAATGACCTGTTTAATGGGCAAGGCTCCCTGATTCATTGCAGCGGAGTCACTTATGATGGAATGTGGATCAATGGTCGTCCCGCCGGTGCGTACCCTTCAGACTGCATTACCAGTTCCATGTGTCGCACTGATAACACAGACATTGATTAACAATTGTCCTGTCTGTGTTGTTTTAGTGATGAAGGGTAGTAAGAAGTTTAGATCTGGATGACAATTTAAAGGGCAAGCGCTCTTTGTGTGATTTAAAAAAAAAATGAATATTGCTGCTTGGAACAAGACAGCCCTGCTTTTTCCCCATTTTATGTTTCTGCACAAAAATTATTTTGTAAGCTCTCCAAACTGCTGTAATTTATGGTTTGCTAATGTTGAAACTCCCTCTTCTTTTGTTAAGGTATATTTCCCCTTGATAGGCCTTTTCTTTATTATTTGTCCTCAGCGTGGATACACTGGCAAGGCCACATTATTTTTTTAAATTTAGAGATACAGCACTGAAACAGGCCCTTCAGCCCACCGAGTCTGTGCCAACCATCAACCACCCATTTATACTAATCCTACACTAATTCCACCTGTCCCTATATTCCCCTACCACCTACCTATACTAGGGGCAATTTATAATGGCCAATTTACCTATCAACCTGCAAGTCTTTGGCTGTGGGAGGAAACCGGAGTACCCTGCGAAAACCCACGCAGACACAGGGAGAACTTGCAAACTCCACACAGGCAGTCCCCAGAATTGAACCTGGGTCGCTGGAGCTGTGAGGCTGCGGTGCTAACCACTGCGCCACTGTGCCGCCCATCATTGACCATCATTGTTGGTTGAATTGAACTGATTGGCTTGCCAGGCTTTTTCAGAGGACATTAAGAGTCACTCATGTGGTGTAGGACTGGAGTCACGCGTTGAGGTGACAGGTTCCCTTCCCTAATATTAGTAACAAATTAGCAGATTGATTGGATTCGTAAGTTGCCATGGTGAGATTTGAACTCAGGACCTCTGGTTTTCTAGTGCAGTAGCATAACCAGTATATTACTGTCTTAGGTTGCACGTGCACAACTGCTCGTCCATCATCAGTCTCTGAATTGGCGAGCAAGTGTTTGTGCGAAACATTCTCCGGGATGATTCCGCTTAATTCTTTGTATTAGGGAGGGGAAAATCATTCAGAGTTCAGCTGGAGGTCCAATGTATGGACAATGGTTGAAAACACAATCAAACTTATCTGTGATGCATTCGGTGTTAGAATAGCTAGCCAGTATTTACTGTCAATTATTATATGTGAATTATGGTTACCCAGAAGGTTCCTATGGAACTATACCCCAGCAAGAGTCAGTGCTTTAAGGGGGATAAGGGGGAAATATGTCACTAAAGAGAGTAAAAATTGGGTTTGTGTTGCCCAGGCTAGTTGAATGCAGGAAACCTATAGCCAGGAAAGAGTGGAGACTTTTAATCCATTAATATGGGCTGGATTTAAACTATCCATGCCTCTGTAACCTCTACACTAAACTATCCCAATTCGTTCCTGGCCAGCATCCTACATTCGACCCTCTATAAATTTGAGATCATCCAAAACTCTGCTGCCATTGTCCTAACTCTCACCCATCGCCTCTGGGCTTATTGACCTACATTGGCTCTTGGTTAAGAAAAGCCTTGGTTTCAAAATTTTTGTCCTTATTTTCAAACCCATCCATGGCCTTGCCCCTCCCTATCTCTGTAATTTCCTCCAGCCCTTTCATTCTCCAAGGCATCTGGACTCTTTCAATTCTGGCCTCTTCATTCTTGATTTTAATCGTTCCACTGTTGACGGCCACACTTTCAGCTGCCATGCCCTAAGCACTTGAATTCCTTCCCTGAACCTTTCTGCCTCTCTTTCTTCCCTTAAGATGCCACTTAAAACCTAACTCTTTGACCAAGCTGGAAGGACCAGCTAACTGGACAAGTCATGCAAATACTGTGGCAACAAGAGCAGGTCAGAGACTGGGTATTCTACACCAAGTAACTCGCCTCCTGACTTCCCAAAAATTTTCAGTTAAAATCCTAGAACTTCTTCCATAACAGCACTGTGGATGTACCTACACCACCTGGACTGCAGCGGTTCAAGAAGGTGGCTCACCAGCACCTCCTTGAGGGCAATTAGGAATGGGCAATAAATGCTGGCCTTTCCAGTAACGCCCACATCCCATGAGTGAATAAACAAAAAGCTTTTGGTCACCTGCCCTAATATCTCCTTATGTGGCCCAATGTAGGTTTTGTTTTATAACTCTCCTGTAAAGTGCCTTGGAACGTTTTACAACATTAAAGGTGCTATATTTTCTCCTTATCTCCCTTAAGGCACTGACTCTTGCTGGGGTACAGTTCCACAGGAACCTTCTGGGTAACCATAATTTACGTATAAGTTGTTGTTGTAGCGCCCTTCAAGATATTAATGCACTGAATCATGCAGTTCCTCAGACTAGATGAACTGAATTCCATTGCCCTATTCATGCCACCTGGGGAAAGATTTTTTATCTATAATGAACCTTAGGATAAGACTAAGCATTTCCTCTGATGTTAGACTCTGGTGTTTCTTCTCTAAATATCTCCCTTGTGTCTCAATGACCAGAACTGTTCACAGTACTTAAGGTGTGGTCTAACTCGATCACTGCACTGTTTGAACATGAATTCCTGTGGCTTGTACACTTTCTTTCTGATTTTATGGTTCAGCATTCTTTTGGTTTTGTTGATTGCTGCTCTGCAGTGATTGATCACATGGAGCATTGAGTTCATTAATACTCCCAGATCTTTCAACTTCATCCTTCGCTCTTTGGCACCCATTTTTCTTCATATGTGCAGTACATTTGTCCACAATGAATGAAAAATTCAGAAAGAAATATAACACTTTATTCCTAAAAGAATTAATTCATTAGTCTGTGGCTGGAGAGACTGTTACAATTTTGTCAACACGTAACCCTCAACCTAATATCTGGACATTCCACCTCTAGTACCACACATTACACATCAGATGTTACTTTGAAAACAAAGTCTAATGTTGCTTGTCTTACAATGTGTGACTAACAACATCTTATAAATAATGGAATCTGTCTCTTTTTGGGAAAAGCTGAAGCCACTAAACTGGTGATCCTCGGTGAGGAAATACGGGAGGTGGTGCAGGGGTCTCCTTTTACAATTGAAGTTCAACTCCAAAACAATGAAGGAGAACTTATAGAAGGTAAGGGTTGTCCATTATCATAATTACAGGGTGCCCAGACAGCACAAGCAAACACCACTCAAGATTTGCTGCTGCTCCAGTAGCTTAGTCATACAGGCTTGGAAGGCCTTGGCTTTGATCTCTGGTCAGCATACCCAGTTGGTTAATCGCAGTTGGAGCACTGGTTGTACTGCTGCGTTTAACCTCAGTGCTGCTGATCACTTTGCAGTGACCCCAGTCAGAAAGGGCATATGTGCAAATTTAGGTTTGGATGTGAAGCATCTCAACTCTCCCATCCCTTTCCCTGCTCCATGCCCCTGCCAACACCACCCCCAGTTCCATAGACTGCAACACTTGCTTCCTGAGTTCACACATGAGGAATTGCCACTTGGGTGAGGAACCATACCTCAGCAGGGTGAGCACCCTGAGGACACAAGACAAGAAATAGCTCTGGCCAGAGATGACTACTCAGGGTAAGGTGAAGTGGGAAACATGTGGTCTAGAAAGGGTGGGATTTCTCAACACAAATTAATAACCGGCCTCAGAAATAGAGCATCTATTATTATTTTGTAAACTAATACCAATGTTGCAATGGTTTTGTATTCCTTTAAGGCTGTGATCGATCTTTAATAGCTTGCAGCAAAATGTTTAAACCTATAAAGTAACGTTTTTTGGGCTGGGAGGTGTGAATAAAGTAGCCGCTTTGTCCCATTATTTTAGATTGTGCATCGCTAGATGTCATCCACGACAGCCTGCAGCAGATGACCCATATTTCACAAATTTTAAATGCACAAAGAGTACCTGAAAGACTAAGACTCCCATTTAATTTATTTCACAGACAGCAAATGCTTGCTAAGGGCTAGGACCTGTCAGTAGCAACTCTGATTTCCCACTAGCAAAACTGATCCAAACCAAAACCAAACTGACAAGCTGGCCGGCAACAAAAAGACTAATTTTTGGGAGGAACAAACAGTTAGGCTATGTGAGCATTTCCTACAAATGCTCACAATTTTGTCAGCACTGGAAGGATTTGATGCTGATCTGATTTTGTATTACTGCACCTAATGTCTTATTTACAATATGCAGAGTGGTGTAAATGCAGACTGATCATGCCCATTTTCTATTAATCTGGTGAACTGGGGGAACTAATACCCTGACACACTCATTCAGAGTAAATAGACATGGCTTCTTCTGCTGTTAGTTCCGTGCCAGGCAGTGAGCCAAGCTATACAAACCCGAGCACCTGATCTAGACAGCAAGCCAGTTACTCCTGTTGGAAAGGGCATGTATGCAGATGTCAAATAAGGACAGGATCAAGTCCAGCTATGATGACCCCCATGGTGGAATGCCCTGCCAGCAGCAATGTCAAGGATCATGTAAGGAAAAATAGTTACCTGGTGAGGTACTACAGTAATATAAAAGCAAAATACTGCGGATGCTGGAAATCTGAAACAAAAACAAGAAATGCTGGATTCACTCAGCAGGTCTGGCAGCATCTGTGGAAAGAGAAGCAGAGTTAACGTTTTGGGTCAGTGACCCTTCTTCGGAACTGACAAATATTAGAAAAGTCACAGATTATAAACAAGTGAGGTGGGGGTTGGGCAAGAGATAACAAAGGAGAAGGTGCAGATTGGACCAGGCCACATAGCTGACCAAAAGGTCACGGAGCAAAGGCAAACAATATGTTAATAGTGTGTTGAAAGACAAAGCATGAGTACAGATTAGGTGTGAATATACTGAATATTGAACATCAGCAAGTGCAAACCTGAAGAAAAACAACCTGAAAAAAACAGTGGGTAAGCAAACTGAACAAACTAAGATGAAATGAAATAAATGCAAAAAAAGATTGTAAAAAATGTAAAAAGGAATGCAAAAAAAAAAGGAAGAAAAAATAACTAAAAATGACTAAAAATGAAAGTAAAGTGGGGGGCTGTCATGCTCTGAAATTATTGAACTCAATGTTCAGTCCGGCAGGCTGTAGTGTGCCTAATCGGTAGATGAGATGCTGTTCCTCGAGCTTGCGTTGATGTTCACTGGAACACTGCAGCAATCCCAGGACAGAGATGTGAGCATGAGAGCAGGGGGGAGTGTTGAAATGGCAAGCAACCGGAAGCTCAGGGTCCTGCTTGCGGACTGAGCGGAGATGTTCCGCAAAGCGGTCACCCAGTCTGCGCTTGGTCTCCCCAATGTAGAGGAGACCACACTGTGAGCAGCGAATACAGTATACTACATTGAAAGAAGTACAAGTAAATCGCTGCTTCACCTGAAAGGAGTGTTTGGGGCCTGGGATAGTGAGGAGAGAGGAGGTAAATGGGCAGGTATTACACCTCCTGCGATTGCAAGGGAAGGTGCCCTGGGACGGGGACGAGGTGGTGGGGGTAATGGAGGAGTGGACCAGGGTGTCGCGGAGGGAACGATCCCTTCGGAATGCTGACGGGAAGGGAGGGGAAGATGCGACTGGTAGTGGCATCACGCTGGAGGTGGCGAAAATGGCGGAGGATGATCCTTTGGATATGGAGGCTGGTGGGATGAAAAGTGAGGACAAGGGGAACCCTGTCACGGTTCTGGGAGGGAGGGGAAGGGGTGAGGGTAGAGGTGCGGGGAATGGGTCGGACACAGTTGAGGGCCCTGTCAACCACAGTGGGGGGAAATCCTCGGTTGAGGAAAAAGGAGGTCATATCAGAAGCACCGTCATGGAAGGTAGCATCATCAGAGCAGATGTGTCGGAGACGGAGAAACTGGGAGAATGGAATGGAGTCCTTACAGGAGGTAGGGTGTGAAGAAGTGTAGTCGAGGTAGCTGTGGGAGTCAGTGGGCTTATAATGGATATTGGTAGACAACCTATCCCCAGAGATGGAGACAGAGAAGTCGAAGAAGGGAAGGGAAGTGTCAGAGATGGACTACAGAGAGGTACTACAGTATATGTCAGAAGGGAAAAGGGAAGAAAGTTGAAGGAGCAAATATAAAGCATTTTTGGAGTTGGACTGCAGAAACCAATGAAGCTATTTCAATGCGCTGACCCAAAGCCAACAGATTAGAGCAGACATATTTGGACTGGAGCTGCGATATTGTGAGGCCTGAGAAACGGATAGCCAGATAAGGGACAAAGCGTAGCAAAGAAATAAGAATAAAATAAAAAGTAGACTCCAAAATTAAAGAGAGAGAGAGCGTGAGAAAGAACCAGGAATAGCAGGAACCTGAGACAGTAAAACAAAGAATAATTTGGTGAATAATAGAAAAGGATAAAGAGAAAGAGAGAGAAATCAAAAAGAAGGAAAGTAAAAGATGATGCAAAATACAAAACATAGGAAGAAAAGGTGAAGAAAAGCTTTTTAAAATTGCAGAGCAGGCATTTATGGGACTGTCAGAGGCAGGCTGCTATAGGCTGGTGCTTGTTCAGCTTTATTATAGAGATGAGACAATAAACGAGGCCTGCAGAGACAACCCTTACTACAGACTGGCACTTGTCCAGCTTTTTAGAGATAGAGCTTGCAAATGGGGCGTGTAGAGACAGATCTCCCTGTGGACCAATGATAGTCTGCTTTGTTTATAGAGAAAGTAGGATCCAAAGAGGTAGGCTCACTGGAGTTCTGCTCGTTCAACTTGTAATAATATAAACTAATGCTTCTCGCTTCTCCAATGTTTCTGCCCAGTGTGAAGGTACGCCACATAAACCAGGACAAACACAATGTAATGAAGCTGTGCTAGGGAGTGGCGTCTCCAAAGATATTCCCCACATGCTGAAGTTAGTTAAGCTATGTCGGATGGGATGATAAGCTTTCCCCAAGGCATGGAGAAACAGAGGAAGTGAATTTATGTGCTGTTTCCATTGTTGACTTGATTGGCTACAGCAGGCTAAACTCTTTTTTTTCTAAATAAGAAGAATTGATGACACTCATTATTTGGCACTGGTGCCAAGTGTAAATTGTTCCCATTCCTTTAAATTTAACTTACTTATCATCTTTCGCCACTGTCTTCCTTAGACCCATCAGATCCTGCACTGTGTAATGAGCATACTTTAGAGAATTGAGTGTTATTAGCATTTGACCTTTCGGGTGGGATTTGCACCAGCTCTAAATCATTTAGAAATGACATAGACCTGAAGATTAAAATTGGCCCCATAGTCAGGGCAGCAGTGGAAGCAGTAAATTGGCATCAGTGTCCCTGGGGCAGGGGGTGGGGTGGGGGAGAGTGGGTGGAGGCCAGGGAAGTAATCAGCCAGGGCTGTCTTACCTGATTGCTGTCAAATGCTGGAAATTGTGCTGTGTGGGTATTCAGTGAGAACAGGACTTGGCTTACCCCTGTGTTCAGATAGTCTGTGGTGACTCACTATCGAGCCTCACAGAAAGGGGTGGCTATGTGGGTGAGATCCAAGATGTTGGCGATGAGGCAGTAGCCCAGCAAGATTCAGTAACTTCAGGAAAAGGAGAGGAGAAAATTAGGTGCAAAGAATCGAATTTAACAAATCCTTTTTGATTTTCTTTTATGTCTATGCTACAACATTGCTTGCCTCCAGGTGCTGGGCATCAATCCAGCTTCAATGATATGTGTTAACAGCTTTGAGTCAGGTTGGGTAGCTTGGGCAGAACGTTTTTGTAGCATTCAGTTGGGTAACCAGGAGAGTTACTCAATAGTGCAGTAAAATCGCCCTCCAGTGATCTTCTTTTGCCAAAATGTTTGGAAGTGGATCGAGCTGTATTCCCCTCACAGCTATCTTTGGGAAGAAGTGAGGCAGCCAGATTCTCTCATGTTTCCTTTTGGCAGGCACAGCTCTCTGATGTTATAGCATTCACTGTGGAAGTTATAAATGCCTGGTTAATCTGCTCATAGTCAGGTGATCGACCCATCTGTTGCCCATATAATAGCAGTAATAACTCGAGACTATTGTTGTGACAACAGATACCTGGAAACATTCTACTGATGGCTTCAAACTGAAAAATCCACAAGAATCTTGCTAATGCACAGATGTTAGATTCCAGCTGTGCAAAAGAATTTATTGCTTTCTTGTTGCTATGTCAACAAAAATATATGTAAAACTATTGGATTTCTTTTTATTGTCAGGTTAATAAATATATCACACTTGTATTTTCAATTCTTTTTGTTGGGGCTCCCCACCCACTTCCCCCCCCTCCCCGCCAATGATTTGCTGAGTAAGTGCACCATACAGTGTGGTACTGAGCCCTACAGATCAGGAAGGTCCCATGCTCAATCATAGATCAGCTGAGTTAGCTGATATCAGTTGGAAACAGTGGCAGGGGCAGTAGTTGCAACTGGTCCCTGCGGTCCTAATCTAGGGAGGTGAAAAGCAGTTGGAATTCCCACTCTTGGCCCCTGCTGGGAAGTTCATGCATGTTTGCATGTTGGGCTGGGGACAGGATCGGTCCCAGCTGTGACGCCGCCCCCACAACTGACCAGCACATCAACACTCTTTGTCATGAAAATAAGAACATAAGGTATAGGAGCAGGATTAGGCCACAATTCAGTATGATCATGGCTGATAATCTATTTCAACTCCACCTTCCCACACTGTGCCCATATCTCTGATTCCCAAAAATCTATCAATCTCTGTCTTGAATATACTTAACAACTGAGCATTCACAGTCCTCTGGGGTAGAAAATTCCAAGGATTCACAACCCTTTAGGTGAAGAAATTTCTCCTCATCTCAATAATAAATGACCGACCCCTCCTGCTGAGACTGTGACCCCTAGTTCTACACCCCCCAGCCAGGGGAAATATCCAGCATTCATCCTAAGCCCCTTAAGAATTTTAGATGTTTCAATCAGATTACCTCTCATTCTTCTGAACTCCAGAGAATATCGGCCGAGTCTAATCTCCCATAGGACAATCCCCTCATTCTAGGAGTCAGTATAGTAAATCTATGTTGTACTCCCTTCAAGATAAAATAACCATTTGGACAAGGTACCCCAGAAAGAGTCAGCACTCTCGGGAGGGAGTGGAATTAATAAATAATAAAACTCTTGTATCGGATATATTTAACCCCTTGAGCTAATGCCCTGAGAAAGGGTAAATTAAGAATGCATTTCCCAGTAGATGTTGGAACATGTTAGACAGCTGGTCACTGTGCCAGGAAGTGGGCTGTATAATACAAAAAGAGATTTGGGCAAAATATCATTTTTGTTTCTTTAAATTCAAAAATTAAAAAAATGTGGCTCACTGTGTGTGATCTGTTTTGGAATACAGACGTTGCCTCCTAGAAGGTTTTGAATGGCCATACAATACTCCCGAGCCTGTAATGTGATTCAGATGTTTGGATGACCTCATAAACCAGGAGTGTCCAGAACTTTTGTCTTTGTGGCCACTTAGTGTGTAGCATGGAGCCATATGGGCCATGTATCAGGTTTAAATCCATGTCCCCCACTAATTCCAAAATATCTCAAGTTGCTGATACTAACAGAACCTGTTTTTCTCATCTAGACTTTATCTGGCAATGAGACAACAGCCCTATTCAAACAGGACAAAAAATATAATAGCAATTAAAGCCAAGTTGCCAGGGCACCCCAACATGGTTATAAACAGTGAGCTGAGGCCTCTTTAGTCAGTCACTGGTTTGTATATAGAAGAGGGACTGAAGTGGAAGACAGAACTTTTAATGGTGATGTGCTTTTGTCTCCTTTTAGCTGAAAATGGACGAGTGTTGCAGATCTGGGCAGGAGTCAAGCACGTTAAGCTCTCCCCAAATGTCAGCAGCACCGTCCTAGAGCTGGAGGATCTGGAAGAATCACTTGTTGAAACACCACTGTAAGTGTTCTGGGTGATGCTATAATGCAGGCATGCCTCACTCAAACTCTGATGTTGTGTTTATCACCTGATTTTCCCTCCTGTCTTGTAGATACCAGTTCTCATTGAGGTAGAATTCAAAGTTGCTACCTATCGTATATGAACCTGGATAGTATGTGTTGACATGCTGTTCAACTGTTCAGTACCTCACAACTGAACCTGATCTAGACCCTCATTCAACAAGTGCGTACTCGGACACTTATACACCTGTATGCTCTTTCCAGCAGAAGTCGCTAAATAGTGTTCAACAGCCTTGGCTACTTCCTTTCCTCCCTTTGCCCAGGGTTTGAGACCAATTGTACAGGTGCCCTGGTTGGGATTAATTAACACAGCACATACTAGGACTTGGGTATGGCTTGGTACCAGTCAGTGCATTTACCCAGCAAGCCATTAGGAGAAGTACATGGTTTTTGATGCAATATGTTTTTGACTCTTTCCCTATTAGAGAAGCCATATAAAATGCTCCTGTATAGCACATTGCAGTTGAGATTCCTCTGTGTGCTACTTTTTAGTGGGGTCTATTTTGACCTTTGGCTGACCGGCCAGTGGAGAGTGCTGATCGACTGTTCGTCCTGATGGCGAAGAGACCCACGATTTTGAGGCTCCTGCTTCCATTTGAATTTGTCAGGCAAGTTGCATTGGGATGTCTGGCTGAGGCTAATAGGAAATAGGAGGTGAGAAATTGGGCTTAGTAGTACCCGTTGTTTTTGCGTTATGTGTGACGTTTGCAGACCAAAAAGGCGTCTGATGCGTGTGCACACACTTCTGCCATGAATCGTGACAGACACTATATTGAAGAAGGCATTGGTGCATATGCAGCTGACCTTCAGGGAGGTATGCAAAGCAGGCAGATCATGATGTTAAGTCATGCTGATTTGACGCCAATGGTGCCACTTTTGAGCTCATCGCTCCTGCCAACACCCTTTCTTAGTCTCACACAGCTGAGCACGGGTTAAGCAGCAGGAAGGACCCCCCCCACCCCCCCCCCCCCCCCCCACCACCACTATTTAAAAGGGTTATCAAATACTTTCAGGTTAGTTGCTGGTTGATTTCTTCTGTCTGTTACTATGATACTACAAGTGTTTGGTGCTTTCCATAGTTGTTTCAAGTTGTAAAAGTCTACAGGACATGGTATGGTATGACTTTTTGCTAACTCTAAGGCTTCTGCACAAACCAGTTGCTGCCAACATGGGTTCACTAGTGGGCCGTCCCCTTGGAATAGAGCATGACCAGGAAAATGAGTAGAGGTCACTTACAGCAGGTCAAGCTGTCAACAGAAGGAGGAGGAGGAAAAGGAGCAAGAGGAACAGGAAGGGAGGCAGCTACCTAGACAGGATGTACGTGAAGAACTATTTTGAGTGAGATACCAATAAACGCAACTGCAATTCCCCATTCACCAACAGTCCCACAACTTCGCTTCCCTTTGTCACTGACCATCACATTGTCATCTTGGCAACAGTGCTAGAATAGAAGTCACCACAAAATAAACATTCCAAACCAAATTTATAAATGAAATCATGCCATATTGCAAGCAAGCATAAACTAAAAACCTTTTTGCATTCCCTCAGTTGTTATCTTCCTGCCTTTGCCTGAGCTAGTGCTCCTACAAAGTGCTACCCCAGTGGATGTAACATGGCTGGTGGAAGGCTGCTGAATTTCTGTGGAGGAAACTGCAGGTGGCCTTGGAGGAGAACCTGGAGGCGTTCTGGGCCTAGAAGGCCCAGCTTCAGACTGCACCATTTTGTCATGGGCAGCAACAATTTGGGTGGGCTGGTTGACAGGTAACAATGAGGGCACTTGTGGAGTGGCTGGGAAGAGGACAGGAATGATGTCATTCTGAGAAAGGACAGTGTTTCATACTCCATGGAGCACTCCCTGGGATGGCCTCAGCAATCCTAGTAATCTGTTGGAAGACAGATCGCTGGACTGCTGTGACACCCTGCAAGTCTCTTTGAACATTGATATCCACAGCCATGATGGCAGCGGTCCAAGTTTGCAAGGCAGCAAGCTGACCTTGTGTGACCGATCTGAGCTTCCACTGTGGCACTCAGACTTCTGGTGGTAGCTACTTGTGCAGCAATGGAAGCTAAGACATCTGCCCTCGGAAGCTACATTATGATTGGGTCTACAAGCATGCTAATGGAGTTGGCCGCGACCTCCATGCTGGAAAGGATAGACTCCAAGCTCTGCACAAAGCCCTGAGCCAAATTGATGCCGGACTCCTCTATGTTCCTTCTCATTGAATGCAGGTTTTCTGGCAGGCTTCCCAATGCATCAAGCATTTCATTTTACGTACCCATGAGCCCTACTTCTGTAACTTGCCCCATTGATGTCCTCATCTGTGTCCTCTGTAGCAGAACTCATGTGCGACCTTACCCTCTGACAAGCTCGCACCTGTACTATACTTGCCCGTGCCCTGGCTGCAGGCCACTCATGCCCGATGTCTCACCACTTGCAGATCCCACCTCTATGCTATCATCTAAATTACGTATAGTGTCAGCATGTGAGCTGGCAGCTGCGAGTGTGACATTGAGTGACAGTGTGTCTTTGTCATCACTGTCTTCTTGCTGTTCCTCCACTGCCTGGTCAGGTTGCATTTCTTAGGTGTCTGAAAGGAGAAAGGCACACAAGGGTAAGGTTGTAGTGAGGGAAGGGGGCAAGGTAATAGGTGCATGCTTACACCATTTTCAGCTTGTAATTCAGAAGAGATTGTGGGATGAGGAGGAAGTGGGATGTAAGAAGGAGAATTAGGTATGAGTCACAGAGCTATTTACAGCACAGAAGGGGGCCATTCGGTTCATCAAGTCCATACCATCATCTTCACATTCGCACCACATAAGTGTCAGGCAATGATCATCTCCAATAGGAGAGAATCCACCCATTTCCCCTTAATGTTCAACGGCATTACCATCGCTGAATTCTCCATCATCAACATCCTGGAGGTTATCATTGACAAGAAACTGAACTGGATCAGTCATATAAATACTGTGGCTACTACAGCAGGTCAGAGGCTGGGAATCCTGTGGTGAGTAACTCATCTCCTGACTCCCCGAAGCCTGTCCACCATCTACAAAGCACAACTCAGGACTATGATAGAATACTGTCCACTTATCTGGATGAGTGCGGCTCCAACAACACTCCGGAAGCTCGACACCATCTAGGACAAAACAGCCTGCTTGATTGGCACCTCATCCACCACCTTAAACATTCACTCCCTCCACCACCGGCACACAGTGGCTGCAGTGTGTACCATCTACAACATGCACTGCAAGAACCCACCAAGGCTCTTTCAACATCACCTTCCAAACCCATGATCTCTACCACCTAGAAGAATAAGGACAGCAGTTGCATGGGAACTAGGTGGGAATGTGAGTTGTGAGGAGGATGCAAGGAGGCTTGAAGGGGACTTGGACAGGCTAAATGAGTGGGCAAGAAAATGGCAGATGAAATATAATGTGAATAAGTGTGAAGTTATCAACTTTGGTAGACAAAATGGAAAGACAGAGTATTTCTTAAATGGTAAGAGGTTGGGAAGTGTTGATGTCCAAAGGGGCCTGGATGTCCTTGTTCATGAGTCACTAAAAGGTAGCAAGCAGGTGCAGCAAGCAATTAAGATCTAACATCTGCTCACAGTGGGGAGGGAACATCAGAGGGAGCTTCTCCACTGGCTCACTATAGTGAGCCTCCTAATGGATGGCCAAAGAGCTGCATAACCTCAATGGAAAGTTAGCTATTTTATGACCGAATAGGTGATTTGCCTTCCACGCAATGTATTTCAAGCCCATAATTCAAGGTGCATCGTGTTGGTAATCGTGGGGTTCTCCCCAGGACTGGATGTGACTAAAACATCAAACTCTTGTTTTCTGTTCATGCAGTGGCTATGATGCCATCAGCTATCCCCTGACACAATATGTGCCTGAATCTGAACAGGTGAAGGCTGGCAGTGCTGCATCAAGTAAATCTGGAATTACCACGGTCGGTTCATTCAGCATCAAAGACGGCGATGTGAATGAAGCTAAACTGGATTTTCTTGCAGCAATCGAAAACACGCGTGGCTCATTGTACGGTAAGAGCTGAAACACACATACATACATACAAATTAGGAGCAGGAGTAGGCCACTTGGCCCCTTGAGCCTGCTCCGCCACTCAATAAGATCATGGCTGATCTGATTGTCATCTTGACTCCATATTCCTGCCTTCTCCTGATAACCTTTCACCCCCTTGCTTATCAAGAATCAATCTACCTCTGCCTTAAAAATATTCAAAGGTTCTGTTTCCACTGCCTTTTGAGGGAGAGATTTCCAAAGACTCACGACCCTCTGAGAGAAAAAATTTCTCCTCATCTCTGTTTTAAATGGGCAACCCTTCAATGCATGCTAAGAGCTGAAACACACATGGTTCATTGCACAGTAAGAACTGAAACACGCGTGGCTCATTGAATGGTAAGAACTGAAACACACATGGTTCATTGCACGCTAAGAGCTGAAACACGCAGCCGAAACACATGTGGTTCATTGCACGGTAAGAGCTGAAACACAAGTGGCTCAGTCCTTGATAAGAACTGAAACATATGTGGCTCAACGCACGGTAAGAGTTGAAACACGCGTGGCTCATTGCACAGTAAGAGCTGAAACACGCATGGTTCATTACACGGTAAGAGCTGAAACACAGGTGGCTCAGTGCATGCTCAGAGCTGAAACATGCATGGCTTGTTGCACAGTAAGCGTTGAAACACGCATGGTTCATTGCATGGTAAGAGTTGATAAACACTTGAACAATGATTACTGCCAGGTATGTGCATGGGGCCTGTATTAAGCTGTGCCAGGGGCCCTCCATTACCCCCGTCAAATGACACATTGTTCGTGTATGAACCCGGAGAATGTCACCAGGCTATTCATCACAACCAAGCCATCTACTGTTCTCGCTCAGGGTTCATGCAAGGGTTCTTAGATAGCAATCAGGAATGGAGATTAACACACTCACCAAGGCCAACTGTAATGTGTCACGTGCCATTCTGACGAGTTCAGCACCATTGGAAATCAAACCTTACATCTTTCTGGTCTTTACAGTTTGAAGAGCTGCATATACCCATAAGTCATCAGGACCTGGGCATGTTTTTTAGTGTATTAATTAGAGTATGAATAAGATGGTCAGAAATGGCAGTTGGATGCTTTTAAGTTTTGCTGTTTATTTGTCTTCCTCTCACTCAGATAACTCTTTCCTCCTCCACTCTAATTTTGAACATTAAGCTATCTGATTATCATAATCAGACTGCTAGGATTGCTGCTTCTGTGCCTGATGGTAATGTTGCTTGGTGCATTGCTACTCCAGTCACTGCACATCATGATCAACATTCCTCCCTCAGCCAGTACCCAAAAACAAATTAATGATCCTTCATCTCATTGCTGTTTGTGGAATTTTTAGATACCTAGGCCCTAAGCTCTGGAATTCCTTCCCTAAACCACGGCCTCTCTCTCTCTCTCTGCTCCTTTAAGACGTTCCTTAAACCCTGCCACTTTAACCAAATATTAGGTCAGCTGCCCTAATATCTCATTATGTGGCTTGCTTTCACATTGGCATGATTTTCAGCTCCTGCCTGGAACGGAAGTGGAGGCAGGCGGGTTCTAAAAATAACGCCGCCAGCAGGCATACCAGTTCCCCGGCTCCATCCCGCTCCTGGGCCATTTTCACGGACGCAGGATGGGAACACAGCTTAGCTACCCGCCTGCACAGGTAGCCTATCAGGCTCTTAAGGCCAATTAAAGGAGACTGACTGGGATTTTCCAGTTGGCTTCCTGGTTCCTGCAGGCAGCTGGGGCCAGTTTAGCTGCCGGGAGGCAGCCTCCTGGCTGCCAGTCTGGGGGCCAGTGCTCCAAGCAGGTTTCGAGGCCCTCCCTGCCTGCCTGGGTGTAGCAGTATCTGCAGGCCACCTTTTAGAGGAGATTCCCCCCAACAGTGGTGGCCGGGCTGCAAAAGCCATTTTTTATTTAAACTATAAAAACAAGTTGGAGATAGATTGCCTCCATTTTGAAGTGCCCTCTCCCTCACTTATCTTCCATTGCATCCTGCTGCTGCTTTCAAGCTGGAAGGCTTCTGATTGGCCCTCCAGCTTCGAGAGCCCACCCACCATCCTTAATTGGAAGTGAGCCCACCCTCTGGTCATTAATTGCCTGCTCTGGGGAAGATTACATTGAGTGACTGTTTCCCACATGGGGCGGGGTTCAGAAGCCTGGAGAGAAAATCCTGCCCATTATATCTGATAATGCTCCTGTGAGGTGCCCAGGAACATTTTACTATATTAAAGACACTTTTAAAATGCAAGTTGTTTTTACCCAGACAATATGTATCTTTAAATTTTAACACCCATCGCTCACCCTCTGTTTTGCAATTTTGGAGGCCAAGAGCACAATAGCATAGCTCATAAATGTTTACAATTCATTGGATAATGCTTGCCCATCATTAAAATCTGCTTTAAACACACCTGCCCAAATATGGATAGAGATCTTCAGTGTCCACCATCACATCTGGTCAATAATCCTGAGAGTACAGGTGGACAACAGGGACCCAGTGGAATGACTGCACTGCCCATTCCCTGAACCCCAACCTTTCCACTTCTATCTGAAATTGGACAGTAACGGGATGGAAAATCCAGCCCATGGCATCCAGTGGAGCTCCACAGTGTCCTGTGCATATGTGACTTCAATCACTTCCCTTCCCCATTGCATATTTATTTTAAACTGGTATTGGTGGTCTCGGGAGATGAATTAAACTCATTCCCAGATGGTCCAGTGATGGTTGTTGATTATTCAGCTCTCTAAGGCTCCATTGAGCTAATTGATCCTGCACCTCAATAGGAAAAGTTGGTATCCATAGTTCAAGATGGTTTATTGCTGATTGTGCGTATAATGCTGGTATCACCAGCATTACACACTCCCGCACTTCGACTCGAACACCCCATGCACACTTCGGTCAACTCTGCCGATAAAATGGCAGCATCTTTATCCATGTTTCTTTACAGCTATTTGAACTAAGTGCACTATTGAAAAGTTGCCTATGCTATTTTAGATCTAATAGAAAGAAAGAAAGAAAGCTTTAAATTTATATAACGCCTTTCACGACCACAGAACGTCTCAAAGCATTTTACAGCCAATGAAGTACTTTTTGAAGTGTAGTAATTGTTGTAATGTAGGAAATGGCTAGCAATGTAATTGAGTGGGAGGTGGGAGGACTCCTACTTCTTGGTCACTTCGGGTGAATGACGTTGAGGCACAGAACAGGCTCGAGGAGCTAAAAGGCCGACTCCTGTTGCTGTGTTCATTCTTATATTTCATGATCTGTGTGCATTTACACCCTAGAGGTTTGGGAACTGTGAGCCCTTAGGGGTTTGGGGAAGTGGTGCCTATGCAACCTGAGAGCTGCGCATGTCTGGAGTGCCTGGAGAAGTATAGGAGGTGTATAAATTTGGATAGTCCCTGGATAGCCCCTGGGGGTTGTGTGTGTCTGGAAATTTGGTGGTGGGGGGGTTGGGTTAACATGTATCTGCTTTGTCCCCTGAAATTCATTGGTAGGACATCAGTTTCTGACTTAGATCTAGATGATTTTCCTTCATAAATCAGAGACTTAAACGCAGATTCTCATCCATAGTGAATAGACCCATGCAGAATTACTTTAATTTTGTGATCGTGGAGCATGTCTTTCCCCTTGCCCTTTCAAAACAGCACCAGTACCACATATAAGATAGAAAGAACTTGCATTTCTATAGCACCTTTCATGTCCTCAGGACATCCCAATGCACTTTACAGCCATTGAAGTAGTTTTGAAGTGTGGTTAGTCACTGTTGTAATCTAGGGACGTTTCCTTTGTCATCTTAATTCTGAAAGACTTAGTTGAATATTTTCACACTGTATTCTCCAAAGCAGAGTTGGTTAGTTCCACGAAGCCTTTGTGAGCTGGCTAATTAACCGTTACCATTTGAGCTGCTGGAATGGTGCTCCAATGACTTACCTGAATCCACCCTACCTCTGCTCCCTCTGGCCTACCCTACACAGCCACAGTCCTCTGTTGTTAGAACCTGGAGGATTTTTAATAGGAACCTGAATGTGAAACGTGGCACTAAACATGTCCCAGCATATGCCAGAGTGTGGGGATGTTTAGCATCACAGCGGTGATTGAGAAAAATAATTGGTAATTAGCCCTGCTGAAGGCTGGAGTCATTTTTTATCACTATATCAGCTTTTAGTTACACTCTGCTTTTGCTTGTTTTAATATTTAAAAAAATTAGTGAACACATCTTGTTCCATTTACTCTCGGCAAGTAACGTACAGTTGTGGTTTACACGTGTATAAGCGCAGTTTATTTTTTCATGCATCTTTGTGCCATGCTAGGGTTTGAAAACTTTGCCCCACACGCGAGCAAAGCTGCAGCTCGTGACCATCTCGACAACAAACGGGCGCAGTGAACTGAAGTGTATCCGGTAACCTTGCATTCCACCCACAGTTTTTCCAGCCTGATCCTGAAAGAGTACTGAAGATTGTAATAAGAGCTAAGGACGGCAGAGGGCAGTGAAGACACAGGACAGACTGCACCGCTCCACAGCAGAGAAAGTGGCAAAGCCTACTTCTGTCCAACATGATGGGGAGGCAAGACAGGGAAAGAAGGTGATGGGGTGGGTGAGGTGGGGGATGGTGCAGCAAAGAGGTGTGACCGTGTATCTGCACCGGTTCTGTGCTTTTGGCCTGAGAACGTGTAATTTTTGGTGTTAACTTATACGGTTCTTGACCTTTGTCAGGAGTTGCAAACAGATTTGGAAAGAGACTGTGGAGGGAGCACTGTGTACCTGTGGTGTTGAGGTGGACTTTTGTTACCTCCTGGCACTTTTCGGATGCTTCTGTTCAGCTACATTCATGGCACGAGTATCATGAGAAGCCAGACAGGATGATGGTGAGGAGAGTGAGGCACATCAGAAAGTGTAATCATGAGGATTTTTTTTATTCTTTCATGGGATGTGGGTGTCACTGGCAAGCCCAGCATTTGTTGCCCATCCCTAATTGCCCTTGAACTGAGTGGCTTGCTAGGCCATTTCAGGGGGCAGTTAAGAGTCAACCACATTGCTGTGGGTCTGGAGTCACATTTCGGCCAGACCAGGTAAGGACGGCAGATTTCCTTCCCTAAAGGACATTAGTGAACCAGATGGGTTTTTACGACAATCGATGATAGTTTCATGGCACTATTACTGAGACTAGCTTTCAATTCCAGATTTTAAAAATTAATTTATTGAATTTAAATTCCACCGGCTGCCATGGTGGGACTTGAACCCATGTCCCTAGGGCATTAGCCTGGGTCTCCAGATTACTAGTCCAGTGAGATTACCACTATGCCACCGTCTCCCCACATTACATCAGTATGTGCATTTCTGGAGTTTCAGTATTTTCAATTCACCTATGTTACTTTGTACTCACCCGATCTCTGTATCCTTCTCCAGCCCCACAACCCTATGAGATGTCGGCACTTCTCCAAATCTGGCCTCTTGATCATCCCCAATTTTCATCACTCTACCATTGGCGGCTGTGCCTTCAGCTGCCTAGGCCCCACATTATAACGGTGACTACACTTCAAAAGTACTTTGAGACATTCGGAGGTTGTGAAAGACGGTGTATAAATGCAAGTCTTTTTTTAAACTCTGGAATTCTTTCCCTAAACCTCTACCTCTTCTACTTTAAGACACTCCAAAACCTGCCTCTTTGACCTAGTGTTTTGTCACCTGTCTTGATATCTCATTATGGGCTTGGTGTTCATTTTTGTTTGATAATTTTCCTGTGAAGCGCCTTGGAATGTTTTACTACATTAAAGATGCTATATAAATGCATGTTGCTGTATGTTTTTTAAAATTCCCTCCCCTCCCCACCTTTGCACAAGATTCTGGCTTTTGATGGGTAGAGTACCACAAACCGTGGCAGGTCTCTGGTATCTCAGTCAAGTGGCCATTTGTAATCCCAGAGAGTGGGAGTTGACAGGCTATTTGACTGTAGAAGGCATCATACAGAATTCTATCTCCCCCAAAACCCCCACACCACCCTTCTTGCACCTACACGTCCAGTTTATAGCAACAGTTACTGTACAGCCAGAGTTTTTATTTCCCTGTGTGTGGGGAGACAATCTCACTTCCAAATATTGACCCACTTCTGCCTCCCCCTCATCGTGCTCCATGGCGCAACATCCTAAAGACAATGTCAATTACAAAAAGAAACAGTGCCATTATTGCTGAAGGTGTACTACACAGCAACAAAAACAATGTGCCAGTAAGTTTCCTACATTACAACAGTTACTACACTTCAAAAAGTGCTTAATTGGTTGTTTTGGAAGTCCAGAGATTGTGAAAGGCACTATAAAAATGCAGGTCTTTCTTTTCGAATGAAAGATAAAATACAGAATTCTCAAGACAGTACATCGTGAGACCTGCCCCCAACAGACACTAACTCAGTGACCTTAACGATCTCTTCAAATTCCGTCTTGGATAACAGTTTGAAAACCTCTACTGGATAGCAATTAGGAGCAGGAATCCTGGTGAAATTTCCCCCTCCTTTGTCCATGTACACCGAAGCCAATTGTAAGGTCCCTACTGCTGACCCCAGCTGAGATCATCTACCTCAGCATACACCAGGGATCAAATCTGGTAACAGTTTATGCTGCAGACTCATGTCTACTGAGGACAAGGTTAAGGCTGCTGGAAATCAATCAACTAACAAGCCCTAACACCTTGTGTAATCTCCCAAATCCGAAAAGGTACAACGTGCTGTTTATAAATCTTCTTAGCCCTGGCAGCTATCGGGGGAAAGGAAGACCTGTCGCCCTCAGCCCCATTCAGATCCCATGTTCTGAAGGACAAGTTAACCTAGTTCCATTGAAGAAAAAGATTACGTCAACTGGTTACTTTTATATTTGATCCTTCTTTCTGATTGCTGTATCTGCTAGTTTTGCAGTCTGCTTGGCAGGATGATCAATACTCATCCAGAGCCAGCATTCGTGGCTGTAACACAGATTGGCAGGGACTGCAGCAGACAGGACAGGGTAGTCCACAGTGGTTGCTCTAGTTGCATCTATGCACAAGACAGTAATTGTTAGCCTAGCGCAAGTGCCAGATTCTTACTGATTAGTTGCACTATTGTATACACCGTCCCTGTAAGTTCGCCAGCTTTTTTAAAAATTGTTTTCAGCATGTGGGTTGTGCTGGAAAAACCATGTTTTTATTGCCCATGGTGGACCACCTTTTAGAAACCACAGCCGTTCTTAAGTTGATGGTACTCCCGCAATGGTGTCAGATAGGGAACTCCAGGATATTGACCCAGCGGCGATTATGTGTCCTTATTCATGGTGTGACTTCAGGAGAACTTGAAAGTGATGGCATTTCCGCAATCTTACTGCTCTTGTTGTTCTTGGTGGTTGAGGTTGTGGGGCTGGGAGGTGCTGTTGAAATAAGGTTGGCGAGTTGCTGCAGTGCATCTTGTACATGGTACATTCTGCAGCCAAAGTGCATCAGTGGCAGAGGGGATGCATGCTGAATCCAGTGGCAAGGTGCTGATCAAGTAGACTGCACTACTGATGGTGAATACTCCATCTCATTACAAAGTCAATCCTCCAAAATTCTGGAGTTGAATGGTCCTTTTTCATCCACCCTCATTTGTTTTGAACATTTTCAGTTTCTCTGAATTTTATATCTCTCTACGCATTTTGCAGACAGGAGATCCTTTTGTGGTTTCCGTACTGTAAAACCAATTGTGAGAAGGAGTGGCTGGCTTTTTGGCAAAGTCAGGGAGTTTCTATATTTGATATATTCTGTGTGAACTCCATGACCTAGAATACAACACAACTTGCTATTCCACTGCCCCTCACACCCACCCCTACATATTCTTGTTAAGAACATACACACTCTCACATAACATTCGCACTCACGCAACACTGTCATATTCACATATAACACTTACATATCACACACCCAACACTCACATAACACACACACACCACACAACACTTAACACTCGCAACATGCAACACACACACACAAGCTCGCTTGCTCTCACATATGCTTTCACACACACTCACATGCGCTATCCAGTAGCTCACTGGGTGAAAATCACGAATAGGACCCTGGCATATTTTTTTCTTCCCTAGCTCAGGACTACTGCTATCACTTATTAGCACACCAACTACTGCTTTAGCTGAGATTAGCTAATTCATCAAAGAACAGGATGCAATTTAGATCTCTCCTTGTCTGAATTGTTAATTTTGTAAATTTTCAAATAGTGCTTTCATCTTAATTATTTATCAAAGTTTCTTGCCCGAGCTGAAATGCAGACTATTTTCCCCCAGAGTAAAATTACGGAGTTCCTTTTCATCCAGGTTTTGCATTCTACAGATACGGAGACACATAGAATGGGCCCCCTCAGATTATAGCATTAGAGAGTCCTCCCTCCTCCTTGCATCCTCTCTGAGTTTGAAATCGAGGGTAGATTTTCTGCTCATTGACTATGAAAAGGTGGATAATTAAACCCTATGAAACATTGTGCCATCTCCTACTCGAATGCATTCTCTCCTGGGATCTCCCAATTGTGGAACTCTCCACCACCCTCCATCCTCCTCTCCCCTACAACCTACACACTTTTAGACCCTAAGTTTAGCATCACCTTATCACTTCTTCCTTGTCTTCTCTCCTAGTCTTTTCATCCTTGGCCATATCCTGTATCACAACCTTGGTGCCTCTCAATTTAATTATGAACAATAATCCAAAGTCCTTCACAGATATCGTCAGCTATAGACAGCTCTGTTAAGGGAGATCAGGCCAGCTTGACATTGCTGATATACCACAAGTTAGTGTTAACAGAGGGCAGGCTGACCTGGACAGAAACAGGTTGACTCAAACTATCAATAAACTCAAATTACAAGAAACTCTGATTTGAGCCAATTTAACCATACTGGGCCAAATCCAGAGTTCTATTGAGTTTCATTTGTTGTGTTTAAATAGCTACTGCTTGGACTGTGTTTTCCTGTCCTAGAATAGTTACAAAACTTCCTTCATATAAACTTGGGAGTTCTATGAGTTATGTCAGAATGCTATCCCTTGCACGGGTACTGAGTGGTGGGTAAGCATAGTATTCTTTCACCCCCAGAACCTGGATTCAAATCCAACCCAAACTGCTGGGATGAAAGTCTCTCTATGATTATCTGACTCCTGAATGAACTGAGCTTGGGCAGTCTCAGCCCAGTTCTGAGTTGGTGTGGGTGCACAGCACACAAAACATCTTGAATGTCGCTCAAATTAACATTCTGAAATGAAGAGCGGCTCGTGTGGGAACTGGAAGTGTCAGGCTGATGCAGTAGGAGGTGCCATTCTGAGGTTGGGAGAAGGGTGGAGACACATTGCTGGTAGCAGGCTTGGCAGTACTTGATACAGGCATCAGTTGCCAACAATGGGGCATCTTCCATCCTCAGTGCTGATATCTCACACCTTGATTAGCGCAAACTTTGGCACCACCCCTCACACCTACCCCACCCGCAACACAATAAAAATTCAGTTGAAATACAAAATAAAGGGAAAAAGTGCTAGAAACGCACAGCACCAGAAAGCAGCAAAGATTCAAGCAGATTCACAGTACTTTGTCTGAGCTCCCAAAATGTTAAGCTGCAGCATGTAATGAAATGTATTTTCATGAACATGCAAATTCCATATTTAGTCATCAGAAGTCTGTGGGACAGCTGAAATTTTAAAAGTATTTTCTGAAGGACCTTCTACACTGTTCCAGATCTGAACTGAATAAATAGGCAACTTTAAGCAGCTATAAAAAAAAAATCCAGTAACTTGACTAGACAAAGCAGATAGGACAGTTATATATTGCAGCCCTAGTGTTCCTTCTGTATTGATTTGTGCACTTATGGAACAGCACTTGATGTATTAACCATGCTGAAGTGCACCAGAAATAGAAGTGGAAGCACAAGTGAATAATGCATTTGGATGGGAGAGACACCGCAAGCATGTCGACAGAGTGTTGCTTTATGGGTCTGCAGAAAGCAGCTGCACTTAAAAAAAAAGAAAATCACACAATTGTGACTTTTCCTGGAAGACCTTGCAACGTAAAACATTGTTCACTGGATTAAAAAAAATTGTGTCAGCCAATCCCACATAGAATTTATTTTCAATGTACAAGTCCTTTTGTATTGCAGTTGCTTTTTCACTACTTGGATTGCTTGTTAGTTTGCAGATGCCTCAGTGGCTAAGAAAACCTTTGAGAATTGCTTTGAGGTTTATATTTTTCCTTCATGTTCCTTTCTCCATGTCTGTTTTCTCTTGATTTTATTTTGTTATCCCGCATCCTTAGCATGTGCTAGGTGCCATTCGAAGAAAAGCAATGAAGTTCTGGCCAATATTTACCCCTTAATTAACATCACTAAAACAGTTAGCTGGCCATTATTACTTTGCTGTTCGAGGGATCTTGCTGTGCACAAATTGTTTGCTGTGTTTCCTACATTATAACAGCGATTACACTTTAAAAGTACTTCATTGGCTATAAAGTGTTTTGGGGCATCCTGAGGTTGTGAAAGGTGCTATAGAAATGCAAGCCTTTCTTATCTTTTCTTGCAGCCACTGCCAGTGTAGCACTGAGCCATATGATCAGAAGATGCCTAATTTGATCCCCAGTCTGCACTGAGTTAACTACTTATTTAGCTGGATCACTGGGCTTGGCTACAATGCTTTCCACCAGTGAATAAGTGGATAAAATACTCACTGTCTAAGCTCAGTGAAGAATGGTCACATAGAACAAGATAGCAGAGGGCTACCTGTGCTTGAGACTGCTCTGGAGGAAGAAAAAATTAGATCCTCTTTCCCAGTGGCAGTATTCCAGGAGGGAAGAAGTGGTGGAACGGGTACTAATGACAGCCTATATATGTATCACTGGCAGCTTTGTGGAGGTTCTTTCTTGACTGCTGAGCTTGTTAGTTTCAAAACTTCTGCTTTAGAGGATTAACAAATTTTGTAGCCTTTGAATCTGGTCTGAATTTATCTGGATGCTTGTCCCCAGTGAATTACGTGTGGGGAATTTTAGATAGCTCTTGATGAATGTTGCTGTGCTGATGAAGGGCGTTTAAACAGAATTAGGTCCGATAAGAGCTTCAGCAAGAGGACTGAAGGCAGCACATCCGTCTCCAGACAGCCTTAGCAGCTTGCAGACTGCAGCCGCTGGTACCCTCACAAGGAGACAGGAGATGCTGACTGTGTCAACAGTCTGCCAGAAAATACTTTATTGATCTTTTTACTGGCACAAACCTGTACTTAGGTCTATAGCATAAGGCTGTTCTATAAATATTTTATGTAGCTTAAAATAATGGAGTTCTTAAAAGGGCGATGTCACCATTTCAGGAGACAAGACAATCAGAGGAGCTGCAAGCAATTCCTGTCACAGTAAGAGTATGCAGCACAATATCTTTAATGCAAATAACCTGCAGGTGTCTGCTTGGCTCAGTTGGTAACATTCTGCTCTATGTGTTAGTAGGTTGTTCAGTTTTCACTTCCAAGACCTGAGCACATAATCTAGGCTGACACTGCAGTGCAGCTCTGACAGCACCGACATTGTCAGAGGGTGCTGTCTTGCTGATATGTTGGCCTGAATCTCAGTCTGCCTGTTCAGTTGGACAGTGTAATGTCAACATTTACCCACTCCTCCCCACCATCACTCACATCAACAAAAACAGATTAACTGGCCATTTATCTACTGTGTGTAAAATGACTATCATGCTTGCCCACATAACGAGTCACTGCACTTAAAAGTAATTCACTATATGTGAAGTGCATTAAGACTTTTCTGAGCAATTATTATGCTGAGTGCTATTTTTCAATTGAGAAACCACCAAAGTTGAAAAAGGAGAAGATGAGCTAAACCCAGAAGAGGTGAGGCCAGGCTTGGGTTTAAAAGCTTGAGAATTGGAAGAAAGAAAAAAAGAACACATTTAAAAAGCACCCTTCACTACCTCAGGATGTCCCAAAATGCTTTTTAACTACTGTTTAAGTGTAGTCACTGTTATAATATAGGAAACATAGCTGCCAAATTGCACACAGCAAGATCCAACAAACAGAAATGAGATAAATGACCAGATAATGTTTTGGTGATGTTGGTGCAGGGATAAACAGTGGCCAGGACACCAGGTAGAACCTCTCTGCTTTTCTTTGAAGAGTGCAATGGGATCTTTTACATCCACCTGAAAGGGCAGAAAGGGCCTTGGTTTAATGTTTCATCCAAAAGAAGACACCTCCAACATTTCAGCACTCCCTCAGTACTGGACTAAAATGTCAGCCTAGATTATGTGCACAAGTCTTGGAGTGGGCTTGAACCCACAACTTTCTGACTCCAAGGCAGAATGCTACCACTGAGCCACAGCTGACACCTAGGAGAACATTAGACTAAGAGAGGTGAGGAGTACCATGGTTTTAAACTTCAGCAGAGGCTGGTGAAAATAAGGGAGATTTAGTTATATAGGATCTTTGCAGATGAGAGTGGGACTAGGGTGGGGAATTTCGAAGCCAGGAATTCCGGTGCGTAGCTCTGGTTGGGGACCCAGCGTATCAGTGAGTTGTGATGCATGATGTGAGATGAGACATATTTTCCTTACCAAAGAAGTCTGTGGGCCTACCAAAGCAAGCAGCCTTCAGAGAGGGAAAAATGTGATTAAAATTCTTTTGGATCAGCTTTCTGCCCCGAGGCGGATTGGAGCAGTGTTCGGATGAGAGTGCATAGAGGTCCATTTCCATGGTGAAATTTCCACTGGCATGATCCCAAAGAAGTACTCCCAAGTGGCAGTGCTACTTGCTGTACCCCTGCTAAAGAGCTGCCCTCTCACTGACCCCACAAAGTCAATCAGGGGTCAGTATCGGAGAGCAGCAATGCAACTGCCCACAGTGGAATTTCAGGATCTAAGGGTGCACAAGTCCTGGCATGGAGCTTCAGCCCAAAACCTTCTGACTCAGAGGGTGACCCACTGAACCATGCTTACACTGCGTTACTGTAGAAAAACTGCCTCTGAGCATCATTCACAAGGCCTTAAGCTGCCTGTTTTAGTTTTTCTGATTTTTGTGCCTGGTTTACTGATGTTATTTCACAGAAAAATGTACTTCTTGTTTCTACTGGTATAAGATTATCCTGTGGTCAGCAATCTCTCTAACGGTGGGACCTAACATGAGATACATCTCTCTTGTTTGACTAAGTTATTTTGCCTTTCTGCAATATGTCCATAACTAAATAGAACTGATTGTTAGTAATTCACAGTTAGCTTTGCCACAGCAGATTTATGAAGCTTGTAGGGGTGGCAGGATTGGTAGTGATGGAAGGAGTCTTACTTGAAGCCCAGTACTGTTTCCCAAAAGAGAAAACCTGGTGCCTCTGTGCACTGACATCATGAACATTCACAGATTCATCCTGCAAGCCAGCAGAGAGCAGGCGAAGAGATGAAAGACAAAGTCAGCCTTTCTCCAGTCATTCCCAGTGATATCCATGGACTGGCCCTCGGGCAAAGTGAGCTTCAGAGAGCTCATTCATAAATAGCCACGCCTGGGTGATGTGCTGCCAGAGACAACTTCTGTTCTAATCAACTTCAAAGGGGCACCCTAAAGATATGATATTTTGATGTATAACATTTATTACAAAGTCTTTGACATCTTTGTTGGCTGAAATGTAACCTTGTGTTTAATTATAACTCTGCCACTAAACGATTTCTCCTATATTTATATATACGTATAATATATAAAGATCAAGAGTCTGAGGAGGAAAGAAACTGAAAGATCAAAATTACCACATCGTGCTTCAAAGACTCCAACATGCTCCTCATCGCTGAGAGTCTCAGCAACAAATTAACCCTTTGAATAGTGAATTTCCCATGCATCTTTCACAATCGTTCGACCTATAAAATAAGTTCACTGATGCTGTGCTCCCAGCCAGGAGCCCCACTCCAAGGGAGCACAGCTTGGTGATGGGGCTACAAATACTATAGTGACAGTTCTCTGATCCCCCATTCTGTCTGCGCATGGGATCAAGTGCCCAGCCTGCTCCTCATCCGCTGTGCACATGGTTACACTTTCTGGCAGGGCTTGCTCAACAAAGATCAGCAGTTATCTTTAATTCCAGAGGTGCTGGGACTCAGCTGTTACATGTCAGCCCACTGTCCTGGGTGAATGCAACCAGGGATAGGAGACTTAACCATTGGATTTTTTCGCACTACTTAAATGAGACGTTCCACTGAAAAAAAAGTTTTCACGTACATAAAAGGATGTAAATGTTGAGTTAAATTTGAACATCCAGCTTGGTATGATCCCTTAATAAAAGAAACTGCATGGAAACAGTTTCCAACATTTTAGGCTGATATGCCTGCTCTCCTCATGTCACACTGTGTATTTTAATAACAGAATTGAGTAGAATGTACAACACAGAAACAGACCATTTGGCCCAAGTGGTCCATGCACCACACTTCTTTTCCTTTCTACCTCGTGTTTATCCAGTTTCTCCTTAAATGCATCCATGCTATTTGCATCAACTATTTGTGGTAGTAAGATCCATATTCTAATATAAACAAAACCCAATATGCACAAAGCAGAAAGAGCTTATTTGGAGCAGCTTGATTCCAACATTAGTTACGGTGTGTGGGAGAAGGGTTGTTCCTGTTTTGCCTGGTGAAAATCCTTGTAGAATAGCTGTTGATCTCCCTCCAAAGGCTCCATTGCTAAATACACTCCCAAATATGATAGAGACCAGAAACCATGCGGGTTTGATGTCCAGTTTATGCCAAGTTACTTGATCTCAGCTGGGCTGGTCATAGAAGTGCTACAGTTGGCCCCAGCACCTAAGTGCTATTAGCTAAGTTGTGTTCTTGAAATGGTGTTTAGGCAGTCGATTGGTCTGGAGAAAATGAGGTAGTGAGTGCAGGTCATGCAGGTGAGCAGCAAAGTAGGGCTGAGATATGAGGAGTGAGACAGACCCAATGAGGAAAAAGCACACAACCAATAAGAGAATCTATGCATGTAAATTTGAAAGACAGCTAAGGGGAGCATGATGTCTTATAGTTTGGTTTAAATTGAGTCATCTTCTGCAGACTGTGCAATTAACATTTTTATTCTGCGATTGTACCGTCATCAAGTTGGGTACAAACATAACTGTGGGCAATTCCAAAAGGCTTATTTCACAGCCTTTGAGTGAACTGGTTACACAGTATTATTTAATTTGGCTAGGACTTGGAAACCAGAATAAGTCTAAAGACTTGTACTAAAGATGAGCAGGCTTTTCTGTAAATAGATTCGATGGAGATGCCACTGGTGTTAAAGATCACATCTTCGGGAATTGATGACTCTGAACGAGCCAGATGGTGTGGAAAAATAATGGAATAATTAACAATTCACAGTTTAGAGGTGCTTACATTTAAATCCAATTTATTTTCCATAAATTGTGGGCACTTCCTACACAATTTGTTTTGCCAGACATCATGCCTTCCACCAAAGGAATTTACCTTTTAACAATTTACGGAAAATTTGATCAAACTGCTCATCTTTCCTCTGATGGCTCAGTTAGTAAAATGCTGCCCCCTGTGGAACTTAGCCACATGGACCAGGAATATCCCAGATTCAGTCTGCAGTCTGTGCCAGGTTAGCTGATGCCAGCTGTTATAATTGGCCTCAGCTTTCCTGATCTAGAGTGGAGAAAAAGCAGCAATACTGTACTTGCTGCTTCTGATCACTATTCAGTGACTTCTTCTGGAAAGTACATATGTGGGTGATGACAGATCAGGCTCACTGTGATGCCCTCCGCTGTCAACTAGCCCATTGACACACATTGCCTCGGCTCACTCATGAAGGTAGCTCACATTGACCCAAGTGCTGCCAATGCTCATAGAACTATACTGCAACAAGAGTGAGTGCCTTTAGCAGAGGAGGGGAAAAATATAAGGACTTAAAAATTAATTATTAAAATTACAGTATTGCAGCCGTTACCAGTTGCTTGATTTTTTTAAATAAAAGATATAGAGGGTGATTTTCTCAGATACTTTAGATGCTAAAGACCTCTGAGGTAGTTACAATGGAGTCTTAAACTGCAATGCCACTTTAGCCCACCTTTAGTGCCAGACACTATCTTTGTAAAGGAGTTGAAACGTGTGTGAGAAACACCCACCCCAAGGATGATTAAGGCTGTGATTGGCAATTAAATTGCCTGCTAGTACTCATTAAAGAGGCTGCAAACCATTTTGCTGGCTAGCGCTTCAATTAACAACCTCTCCTAACTGACCAGTTGAACAGGGGTAAACAAGTCGTAGCTGAGGATTGTGAGCACTACTTAAAGCCAAGCTTAGCTTTCACTGTTCACTTGCTGCTGGAGGTGGGCTGACTACACTGTGTTTGAAGAGGACTTCTGAGACATGTCAGGAGACTTTCTGGGACACTATGTCAGGTGTTTACCAATGCTCTATCAATGTTTATCGCTGAGGACCTAAGAGAGTGAGTGCTGTGCTATTCTGCCTCACTGGTGATGTCACCAGGAGAAAGGGTGATTGGTGATTGGGAATTTGCTAGGGGTCCCTCTTGGTCTGGAGGAGGAGGAGATGAGACCAGGCAGAGCAGCGCCAGTGGCCTCCTTCCCCCCCTGTGGATACAGGACATCCCTCCTCTTCTGGACTTCCTCCACCAGGACCCTCAGTGTTGTGTCCAATAAGCTGTGCACCCTCTCCCTCAGTCCCTGAGTCACCCTGAAACATCCTGTTGTGTTTCAGCCAGCGCAATCCACACATTCAGTGGAAGTGGATGTGTAAAGGCTACTTATACCACTCCAAGAAAATTGCACCTAATCAGTGCTTGAGTGCTATACCTGCAGTTGTCTGTTTTAGTGCCTACAGGCACGTTTAAATCATGGTAATCACCAACTAGCCCCAAAATTGTGGGCGAAAACCAGACTTTTAAATAGGCATATCTTATTAGCACAGCACCCACATACAGCCTTTTTTCACCCTTTCCCCAAGATAACCCCCATAGAATTTTTCTAGAAAGATAGGAACAGGAGTAGGCCATTCAGTCCATTGAGCCTGCTCCACCATTCAATTAGATCCTGTACCTCAACGCCACTTTCCTGCACTATCTCCATATCCTTTGATGTAATTTGTCTCCAGAAATCTATCAATTTCTATCTTGAACATGCCCAGTGACTGAGCTTCCACAACCCTCTGGGGTAGAGAATTCCAACGATTCACCACCCTCTGAGTGAAGAAATTCCTCCTCATCTCAGTCTTAAATGGCCTTCCCCTTATTCTGAGATTTTGTCCCCAGGTTCAAGACTCGCCAGCCAGGAGAAACATCCTATCTACATCCAACCTGTCGCCCTGTAAGAATTTTGTAAGTTTCAATGTTTCATTCTTCAAAACTCTAGAGAAATACAGACCCAGTTTCCTCAATGTCTCTTCATAAAATAATCACACCATCCCAGGGATTAGTCTGGTGAACTTCCATTGCACTCCCTCTATGGCAAGTATATCCTCCTTTAGATAAGGAGACCAAAACTACTTGATTTATTACTTTTTTCAGTTATTCATCCAAAGGCAGTTTTCTACTCACTGATCAATCTGTCCAGCCATACATGGCTTCCCTTCCTCTAACTCCGACTTCCTGTGCATGCTTCCCTCTTCCAACACTTCACCATTAAAAAACTACCAAAAGCTGGTCAACAGCTTTACAAAAGCTGACAGTCCAAATATACCCCTAAAATATAGCTGTGAAGATAGGTGGCTGCAGTGGGACACAAAGATTATTTAAACTGCAGGTGAACCCAACATTTGATCACTTTCATTATGCAGGAAAAAAAATCCTAAACTGCATAAAGTGGTGTTTGCAACAATTGTAAAGTTAAAAATTACTGCGAGGGATGTGACTAATGAAGGTACGAGGTTTGTTTTCTCTGGGACATACACCCCAGAAAGTTTTGATTTTTGACACTGTGCTTTGTGAATTTTCCAGCATTTTGGAGCCTCCTGTAATTCTGCCTTTCAAACAAAAAATAATTCCTCCTGGAATGGTTAGAGATATTGTAATTGTGAAAACAAAAGTAGTTGTATGGACTTTAATAAGTCAAAATAAATGGGTTAAAGCCATCCATTAAAATACTAGAGGAAGTCTAAAGAACATGTTAAGCATTTGTTCTCTATTATTAACAACATTAATTAAAGCCTATGTTGCTCTTTTGAACTTGTGAAAGCAGATTTTTTTCTTTTACTAGCATCCACAGCCTTTTGGAGGAGAAAGTTTCAGATTTCCATTATCCTTTGTGTGAAAAAGTACTTCCTGATTTCACTCCTGAATGTCCTAGCTCTAATTTTAAGATTATACCTTCTTGTTCTGAATGTCCCCACCAGAGGAAATAATTTCTCTGTATCTAGCCTATCAGATCCCTAATCATTTCAAACATCTCAATTAGTTCACCCTTCAACCTCCTAAACTCAAGGAAATATGAGCCAAGTTTGTGCAAACCGTCTTTGTAACTTAACCCTTTAAGCCCCAGTATCTTTCTGGTGACTCAGCGCTTTTATCCCCTTCACGGCCAGTATATCCTTCCTGAGGTTCAGTGCCCAAAACTAAACGCAGTACTTCAAATGGGATCTGACCAAGGCTTTGTACAAATGAAGTCCAACCTACTTCAGATAAAGGCCAACATTCAATTAACCTTTTTGATTACTTTCTGTACCTGTGCACTAGCTTTTAGTGATTTGTGCACATGGACCCAAATCCCCTTTCTCCTCCACAGCTACTATTCTCTCACCAATAAAAAAGAATTCCATCAACTGTCTTGGCACTACTCTCTGGGGCTCCTTATCTACTTCAGTCTTTACCTTTAAAAGCCTCCTGAAATCCTAGCTCCCTCAACATCCCTTCAATCACCTCTCTCAACTCACCCACAAAGGCTCGGTGTCCATTCTTTTCTTCCTCCCTGTAGGGCCTTTCCCTCCCTACATTAAAGCTCCTATTTAAATGCAACTTGCTACTAATCTCAATTCTGTAATCATTTAGAATTTATGTAACAAATAACTGTTTTCCTTGTTTCAGCTTCACTGTGCCTCACAAAAGCACATCACATCCACTTATCCATACCATATGTATATGGTTAATCTAAGTAAATCAATCTATTTTGATGAAAACTGACCTACAAATGCTTGGACAGCATGAGCGACAATGACCGAACTATCACTTATTTTACTGAAGGTTCTTTGTTTGTCTCCTAGGTACATCAAACCACTCACCTGTCAATGAAAGAAAAGGGACAAACCAGCAGGAGGAAGATCTTTACGGTAATTGAGCCTTATTATACCCTAGTGGCAGATCCCCAGTACTGCACCAGCCTTCATTGATTATTAGGAGGCCTGGGGTCCTTTCTGCAGTGTGTCTATTGTGTAGGAGCTGACTGCCTCACAGCTTTGGCAACCAGCCAGTGCTAATAGCAGCAGGTAGAAACTAATCATTTTCAGGAGCACAAAAAAAGCACATTAAACCTGGCGACCATGGCTGTTTGTCATAGATCAACTCCACCTCCCTGCCTGTAACCCTTAAACCAGGAGTGTAAGTGGTCATGAAAATATGTACACGGTGCTTAAACATAAACTTTTAAGGCCATGTTCTGATCAATTTCCATAAGTCTGAAGTTACTGACACTAATCAATCTTGATTTTCCGATTAAAGATTTATCCACCAATGTGGCAACAACACTAAGAACAACCATTTTCCTCAGGCCCATGAAATTTAGCAGGAAAAACTATGAATAAGAAATATTAGCATCAATAAAACTGAATTGCAGGTCTCATGGGTCACATATGGCCCAGAGGCAGTAATGTAGACATCCCTACTTTATTTCTTCTCTCTCCAGAAAGACACCTAATTGCACCTGAACCCATTTCTACTGTTCACTGTAATGGCTTTCCCTGATGGCTTGTTCCACATATCTGTTTCTTTTTGGGTTAAAAAGTTCCTCCCGACTTTCCTTAGTGTTTCTAACTTCCTACTTTATGTCACATCAACTGACAGAACATGGGTTGCAAAAACAGTTCTGCTTGCATCAAACAATAAGAAGTGCTGGTGGTACAAATTGGTTTTATCTGTTGTGACACAGGGAGTTGGTTCAGCCGCTATCTGTGTCATAATGATCTACAGAGAGACATTTCGTGCCAGGAGTTTAATGACCGTAAAAGAGTTAATACAGACAACACGTATAATGACACAAATACATGTCACACATCTGTGGCTTCAGCATGGATAGGGATGGAGGATCCATGTGTACTGCTGTCCCTGGGGCAGTGCATGTTTCACAGGTTGTTGGTTTTCTGCGAGTTATTTGCCTCTTCACAGCTGGTGCCTCCCTTAGAGCTCACAGTCAAAACTGGATGTGGAAGGTTTCCATTGGTTAGGTTCATTAGGCGGTGACTTCTCAGACACACTCACTCCTGCCACCTGTAGGCAGCCTCTCTTACTGCACATTATCAAACCTGCTGCTGTACATATGGATTCATTGTGCAAAATTAACCACATCTCTTTGTACGTTTTCAACTCAAATGTAAAATTGGTATTCTTGGCTCAGACAGTGGCACTCTTGCCTCCAAACAGAAGGTTGTGGTTTCAAGCTAGACTCCAGAGACCTGAGCCCATAATCTTGGCTGACACTGTAGTGGAGTACTAAGGGGGTACTATCATTCAGATGTGACATTAACCTGAGGCTTACTTTACCTGGCCCAGTGATTCCAGTGGATGTTAAAAATCTCATAATACTATTTGAAAAATAACAGGGATTTCTACTGGTGCCCTTGCAAATAGTCCCACAACCAACCCTGCCACAAAACAGGGAACTAGTAAATCAACTCATTGCTGTTTGTGGGGCCTTGCTCTGAAAAATCGTCGCCATGTCTACCTGATTAACAATCTGAACTTCAAAGAGTAATTCATTTGATATGAAGTATTTTGCAACATCCTGAGAGATGTGATGAGTGCTATTTAAATACGAGTTCTTTATTTCATGCATATATTTATGCAGTAGGAATATATCCTGGTTTGTAGCAATTTCATTCAAAGTTATTTCCTGTCCAACACTGTCTTGTTCTGGAATTCAGTCCCCATTAAAATAAAATCCCTCTGATCTGGTTAGTCTCTTTAGAGAGTGACAAATATTAACACACTTGCAGGTAATGTGTGTAGGGTTGCCAACCCTTTAGGGTCCTCCTGGAGTCCTCACAAATGAAAAATGAATCCCCAGGAGACTGCTGCAGACAACCCAGGACAAAAATCATAGAGGCATTAAAACAACTTGTGTAATTTCTTATTTACTTTGAACATTTTCATTTCTCAGTTATAAAAATATTGAAGACGGAGGAAAAAGGCTGTTTGATTGGGTGGGGCAATTAGAGGTTGGAGGTCATGTGATGAAAGCTCCCGGTATATGTCCCACCAGTATCGACTACCCTGGCTCCATTTGTCTCTATAATGCTTTCTTACTTGTATCTTGTTGACACAACCTCCCTTGTAAGCCTGTTATTGTGACTGAATAGATAAGATGTCATTTGCTCCTGCAGCTTTCCCCCATCTTCTCTGCTGAAGTGACTACAATTGCTGGGGTACATTTCCATAGGTACCGGTTTCACCTAAGTGGCTATTCTTTGTGTGCAGCTAGATTGTAAGTCCTGTCAGGTTATTTTGCCATGGAAGGCACCACAAATGAGCCTGATCCTATCCCCACTCAAAATATCCTCATCCATATTGGGCGGCGCAGTGGCTAGCACCGCAGCCTCACAGCTCCAGCGACCTGGGTTCGGTTCTGGGTTTGCGGAGTTTGCATGTTCTCCCTGTGATCGTGTGGGTTTCCTCTGGGTGCTGCGGTTTCCTCCCACATGCCAAAGACTTGCGGGTTGATAGGTAAATTGGCCATTGTAAAAATTGCCCCTAGTGTGGGAAGGTGGGGATGTGAGAGGGAAAAAAATGGGATTAATGTAGGATTAGTATAAATGGGTGGTTGATGGTTGGCGTGGACTCGTTGGGCCGAAGGGCCTGTTTCGGTGCTGTATCTCTCTATGACTCTATATGCACACATCTTTCAACAGGGCTATTGATAGCTTTCAAGAGCAACAGCATGGGTTGATTTTACACCCCTCCCCCTCACCCCATAACTCAGTTGTAATGCCCCAGCTCCGGCTGCGGCTGTGATCAGGTAACTCGTGTACCCAACTCTAGGGTTCAAATCAGGACCGTTCTTGGCCTGAATGGCTTAGTACTACAGTGGGTGGTGCCTGACCAACCAGACCACCCGGGAAGCTGCCAGTTACTCTTTTATCAGTTGAATTTTCAACAAGAATATCTACAGGATTTAGGAAAGATAATCTTTTGCCCTTTTCTTTAAGCATTTGATATCCAAGTGAACTAATTTTGGGGCAAACTGTTAGAGCTGGAACGTTTGGGAAGAATCTTGTTCAGAGAGTAGTACAAAATGCAGGAATTTGCCAAATGTGTTTAATTTGCCAGCACAGATGATATGGCATGGCTTAGGGCACAATGATTTACAGATGGCTACTGACTGTAGTACTGGAATAGGTTGTACAGCACAAAACCTGGTATTAGTTGTGACAGAAATTGATAGTGTTTCAACCCAGTGTTTATCAGTACACAGAAGATTAACTGTACTGCCAAATAGCTCTTGAGAAGATCCTCTTTTTTAATCCTATGCAGATCAAATTTTATGCTGTCCTGTTTACAGTTCGTCAAAGCAATTGGTTAGCTTGACATGTTCCAGACAGAGCTCTTTCATAATCATGCTGTGGGCAGGTTGTTCTGAGGTTGGACAAAGGCAGAAAAACAAACCCTGGGTAGCTTCCTGTGCCACTGCACACTCTTTGCGAAGTTCCATCTTTCATCGCCACTCTTCCCAACTGCCACCGCCCCCCCGCCCCCTATATTTCTCCCTTTGCCTTTCTGCTCCTGATGCTGGTGACTTTTGTTGGGATAGGGCTCCACTGGGTTAGCTGTACCTCACCCAAGAGCTGATTCTTGTGTGAGTCTAGACAGGGTAATGATTAAGAAAGAAAGATAAAACTTGCATTTATATACTTTCACAACCCTGGGACCTCACTCCAAAGTGCTTTATAGCCAGATACTGTACTATTGAAGTGTAGTCACTGTTGTAGGAAATGCAGCAGCCAATTTATGCACAGCACGGTCCCACAAACAGCAATATGATATTGACCAAATAATTTGTTTTAGCGATGTTGGTTGAGGAATAAAGATTAGCCTGGTCACCAGACATCTGCCTTGCTCATCTTCAAAATAGGGCCATTGGATCTTTTGAGTCCACCTGAGAGGGCAAACGTGCCCTCAGCATAATATCTCATCCAAAAAACAGCACATCTGACAGTGCCGTACTCTCTCAGTACTGCACTACAGTGTCAGCCTACGTTTTGTTTTGGAACTTGAACCCACAACCCTCTGACTCAGAAGCAATAGTCCTATCACTGAGCCTCGGTTGATTGTATTGACAATCTATTGGAACGTTGTGGATGAGCCTGATCCCATTCTCACCTGGGGTCCACACATGCATTCCTAGAACAGGATCATTGGATAAGTGATCAAGAGTTGGAATGCTGACTAATTCCCATCAAACCTTCTCCCCAATCCAACCTGCAAACACTGAGTTCAATTGTAGCAAGGCCCACCTCCATCCTGGCTGAGATCAGTTAACTTGGCACTGACCAAGGATTAAAACTAGGACTTTCCTGACTGTGTGCATGGTTCCGTACCATATTATGTGACATATTTACTCAACAATAACTTTCATTTATTTTGCAGTCCTCACATGCAGCAAACTCCCTAAGTGCTTTGTAAAATTAGAAGGAAGAAAAATAACTGTAGGAACTGAGCTGAGTAAGAGGCCGTATTTTGAAGACAATGAGGGAGATGGCAAGGTAGGGAGTTCCCACTCCTGATTGCTATCTGAAGACCCCTGCTAGAAGAAAGTTTATGTCTGCTTATTAGATATCTGCTTGCATTCAGTGTCCGGTTCACAAATGGAAAATTTTCATTTTGCTTAGGTGCTGGAGGGCAACCAGCATCTGTGGAACTATACCCCATCATGGAACCAATCCCTTCAGGAGCAAAAGGAGTAGAGAGTAGCAACAGACAGAAAAAGGAAAAAATGATTTGATTAGTTTGACAGAATAATGAATAGCAGGGAATGAAATGCAGTATTAATGTAATGGAGAGATGAGATCATGAATGTTAGCCCAACCCTGAGACTAAATGACAGATTTGCTTTCAATCCCATCATCCTTAAAGATTTTAAAAACTAAACAACTTTTAATGTAAATCCAAAGTTCTGCATCCACTGTATCATAGTTATATATAAATAGTGAATCTCCTGCAGCGTCACACACCAAAGGTAGTCTTCAGGTGAAGTAGGATTAGATGGTGGGGGATAACTGGACTAGATAGATGTGTTTGTGAGACAATTATTTGAATATGTGTAATTTGGACTAGTGTTTACTGACAGAAAGTAGTTTAGCAGTTCCCAGACAGCCTGGAGCAGGCGTGTCCAACCTGTAGTTCTAGGGACACATGATGTCGCCAGGCTTGATCCTGTCTTCATCTGACATCTACAAGCAAGCATTTTCCAACCGGGGTCATTGGACAGTGATCAGGAGCAGGAACCCTGCCTGATTTTGCATTACATAGTGCAGGAGTGCTGAGGCCAAATGTAGCATACCAATTACTTAATCAGCCAGCTCTTCAGAGACCAGGAATCAATTTGTATCCTTCTGTTTCACATGGTATCGCATTTAGGACTATATCTTCCATTCTTACGTATCCAATTGTAGCCAGAACCTCAAATAATGGCTTCTCTTCTCATGCCTGCACTGTTACCTCAAAGTCCCTCACAATTCTATCTTTGGTCCCCTCCATGTGCTCCTCTTGGCAACATCATTTGCAGACATTGGGTCAGCTTCGTGCAAGCACACTGACAATATCCAGCTGTACCTCTCCACCACCGTCTTTGTTGACCCCTTCACTGCCTCTGTGTTGTCAGACAGCTTGTCTAACATCCAGTCTTGGATCAGCTGCAATTCAGACTAAAACCACTGTCTTTGGCTCCTAACACAAGCACCGAATTCCATCCCCTTCTCCAGTTACTGTCCTGGGCTGCACCAGACTGTTTGCAGCCTCAGCTTCCAGTTTTCCCTAAGCTAAGCTTCTGACCATTTATCCTCTCCAACACAAAGACTACCTACTTGCATCTCCATAACATTGCCCACCTCCACCCCTCTCTCAACCCATTTGCCATTGAAGCTTTCATCCATGCACCTCCAGACTCAACTATACCAATGCTCTTTTTATCTTACACCTTCCAGAAACTTCAGCTCACCCAAAACACTTCTGCAAGTAACCTATTGTTTACCAAGACCCACTCACCCATCACCCCGTCTTTGCAGATCACTGGATTTGGAAAACAAAAAGCTCACTGGATACTCCAGAACACAGCATCACATGGATACTGTAGGGCACTGCATCACATTAATACGGTAGGAGCCTTCTCTTGGCGAAGGCAAACATTGATGACAAAGTTCATCATCGCCTCCAATGTGCCAGCTCAGCCTTCAGCCAGCTGAGAAAGAGAGTATTTGAGGATCAAGATCTCAAATCCGAGACTAAAATCATGGTTTACTGGGCATCCGTGATCCCTACATTCCGATATGCTTCAGAGACTTGCACAATGTACAGCAGGCACCTCAAAGCACTGGACAAGTACCAGCAGAGGTGCCTCCACAAGATCCTCCAAATCCAGTGGCAAGAAAGGTGGTCCAACAGCAGCGTCCTCTTCCAAGCATACCTGTCCAGCATCAGGGTGTTAATCACCCAAAGCAGCTCCACTGGGAGGGTCATGTCATTTGCATGCCTGACAGCAGACTCCTGAAGCAGCAATTCTACTCCGAACTTGGTCACGGAAGGAGACTCCCAGGATGACAGCAGAAACACTTTAGAGATGTCCGTAACGCATCCCTGAAAAGATCATTCCTGTCAACTCGTAGGAGTCCCTGGCTCATGACCAGCTAAATGGAAAAAGCTCATTTGGGAAGGCTTCACACACACCTCGAGGGACTTCGTCGGGAACATGCGGAGTCAAAGTCGAGGCATCAGAGGGAATGCACAAACCTCAAAACTACTCATCTACCTGATCCTTCAAGCACCACCTGTCCCTCACGTGACAGAGTCTGCAGATCATGCATTGGACATCAGCCATCTCAGAACTGGAGTGGAAGCAAGTCATCCTCCCTCCCAAGGGGCTGCCTAAGAAGAAGGAGGAGGAGGAGGACACTGCATCACATTGATACTCCAGAACACTGCATCACTTTGATACTCCAGAACACTGCATCGCATTGATACTCCAGAACACTGCATAACATTGATACTCCAGAACACTGCATCGCATTGATACTCCAGAACACTGCATCGCATTGATACTCCAGAACACTGCATCGCATTGATACTCCAGAACACTGCATCGCATTGATACTCCAGAACACTGCATCGCATTGATACTCCAGAACACTGCATCGCATTGATACTCCAGAACACTGCATCGCATTGATACTCCAGAACACTGCATAACATTGATACTCCAGAACACTGCATCGCATTGATACTCCAGAACACTGCATCGCATTGATACTCCAGAACACTGCATCGCATTGATACTCCGGAACACTGCATCACATTGATACTCCGGAACGCTGCATCGCACTGATACTCCAGAACGCTGCATCACATTGATACTCCAGAACACTGCATCGCACTGATACTCCAGAACACTGCATCGCACTGATACTCCAGAACACTGCATCGCACTGATACTCCGGAACACTGCATCGCACGGATACTCCGGAACGCTGCATCGCACGGATACTCCGGAACGCTGCATCGCACGGATACTCCAGAACGCTGCATCGCACTGATACTCCAGAACACTGCATCGCACTGATACTCCGGAACACTGCATCGCACTGATACTCCAGAACACTGCATCACATTGATACTCCAGAGCACTGCATCGCACTGTTACTCCAGAACACTGCATCACATTGATACTCCGGAACACTGCATCACACTGATACTCCGGAACACTGCATCACATTGATACTCCGGAACACTGCATCACATTGATACTCCGGAACACTGCATCGCATTGATACTCCGGAACACTACATCGCACTGATACTCCAGAACACTGCATCGCACTGTTACTCCAGAACACTGCATCACATTGATACTCCGGAACACTGCATCACACTGATACTCCGGAACACTGCATCATATTGATACTCCGGAACACTGCATCACATTGATACTCCAGAACACTACATCGCACTGATACTCCAGAACACTACATCGCACTGATACTCCAGAACACTGCATCGCACTGAAACTCCAGAACACTGCATCGCACTGATTATCCGGAACACTGCATCACATTGATACTCCGGAACACTGCATCACACGGATACTCCAGAACACTGCATCACATTGATACTCCAGAATACTGCATCACACTGATACTCCAGAACGCTGCATCACATTGATACTCCAGAATGGGCGGCACAGTGGCGCAGTGGTTAGCACGGCAGCCTTACAGCTCCAGGGACCCGGGTTCGATTCTGGGTCCTGCCTGTGCGGAGTTTGCAAGTTCTCCCTGTGTCTGCGTAGGTTTTCGCCGGGTGCTCCGGTTTCCTCCCACATCCAAAGACTTGCAGGTGCTAGGTAAATTGGCCGTTGTAAATTGCCCCTAGTGTAGGGAGGTGATAGGGAATATGGGATTACTGTAGGGTTAGTATAAATGGGTGGTTGTTGGTCGGCACAGACTCAGTGGGCCGAAGGGCCTGTTTCAGTGTTGTATCTCTAAATAAAAATAAAAATAAAATAATACTGCATCACACTGATACTCCAGAATACTGCATCACACTGATACTCCAGAATGCTGCATCACACTGATATTCCAGAATACTGCATCACACTGATACTCCAGAATGCTGCATCACACTGATACTCCAGAATACTGCATCACACTTATACTCCAGAATGCTGCATCACACTGATACTCCAGAATACTGCATCACACTGATACTCCAGAATACTGCATCACACTGATACTCCAGAATACTGCATCACACTGATACTCCAGAATGCTGCATCACACTGATACTCCAGAATACTGCATCACACTGATATTCCAGAATGCTGCATCACACTGATACTCCAGAATACTGCATCACACTGATACTCCAGAATGCTGCATCACACTGATACTCCAGTACCCTGCAGTACATTGATACTCCTGCATCCAGAATAGCACTGATACTACAGAATGCCATATTGCATTCTGGCTCTGGAACAGTTCACCCCTCTGGTTTCACACACTGGGTAGATCAACTACAAAGTCTAGGTAGGTATAGACATTAATATATCTTAATTTGAAACAGAGCAGTTTACAAATGGTTGCCTCTCCAATTGATGCTGTGTTATTTGATCTGGAGCAGGCCAGAACTTGGGGTACTATAGTTGCCCATGCTGTTCCTGGACTGGCAAAAGGGGAAATCATTCAGGGTTCCAACACCAGATCATTATCCAGTAGCCTCTGCTGCAGAGTGTTTCTATGGGCATCAAATCAGTGCACAATTCAAATCAAACTTATAAAAAAAAAGGGGCGGCGCAGTGGTTAGCACCGCAGCCTCACAGCTCCAGCGACCTGGGTTCAATTCTGGGTACTGCCTGTGTGGAGTTTGCAAGTTCTCGCTGTGTCTGCGTGGGTTTCCTCCGGGTGCTCCGGTTTCCTCCCACAGCCAAAAGACTTGCAGGTTGGTAGGTAAATTGGCCATTATAAATTGCCCCTAGTATAGGTAGGTGGTAGGGGAATATAGGGACAGGTGAGGATGTGGTAGGAATATGGGATTGGTGTAGGATTAGTATAAATGGGTGGTTAATGGTCGGCACAGACTCGGCGGGCCGAAGGGCCTGTTTCAGTGCTGTATCTCTAAATCAAATAAATCAATTGAACGTGATTGAATAGCTCTCCATCACACAGCATTGAAGCTCACGAGAAGAATGACCACTGGTGACTTTAGGAGTGGACCAGTGAGGAGAAAATGGGAGTGGGAGAAATAACATTACCAACTGGGAAAGGTATGATGCCACAAAGCCTGGTTCAGGCCTAGTCTTTTTCAGTACACTGTGGATAATCTATACTGGCATATGGCTCATCAGACGATCCCTTCCGGAATAAACTATACAGATCATATTTTGCTTTCTCTATCATCTATTCTTTTCTGTCTACCTTTTACAAAAGTGAGAAGTTAGCCTGATATGTTCCAGACAGAGCCTCTCTAGAATTAGTTTGCGTGATAGGCTGCCCTGATGGTGAGTAAAATGGGGAAAATTACTGAGTCTGGTTTCCTTCCCAGCTCTGAGTTTGTTTTCCTGCTTCTGATTCCTTTCTTTAGTTGCCATGATACATTCTTTTTATGCCAAGTGGTTAAAAAACACTGTTTTTGAAGTAAATTATGCTTATATTTTATTTCAACAGAGACTATGCTAAATATGCCGTCTGCTTTAATAGTCCCCATTTTAGTGTAGTGTTTTAACACGATTAGCATCTATTGGTGAAATTTTGGTTGTTAACTGTACTTTTGCATTGTTTTCTGTTGTGATTTAATCACAGATGTAAAGCATTACCACCCAAGTAGAAAATCACCAATTAAACCAATAATTAAGGGGCGGAATGGAGTAAAATAAGCCCAGTAACTATTTGACGTCAATGTATTTGTGCGTAGAACATGTGTTGTTAACTCTTAGACTGCTGAGAACTCCAGGGAATTTCAGGCTTTCTGTGCAGGCCACTTTTACAGCTCAACCATCGAAATGAACACTAATATTACAGGTGATAAAGCTACGCCCACATGTGAATATTATTTCTATGTAATCAACCCTAGTTCAAGACAGTGAGGCTTCCTCCATGCTTATCTTGGTTGAAATCAGCTGACAACACAGACTGGAAATTGGACTGGGACGTTCAAGGTTGTATGACTCAATTCCATGCTGCTTATACAAACTGACCCTCTGGGGAGCTGGGTCTGACAGGGTAGATGATGAGAGGGTGTTTCCCCTGGCTGGAGAGTCTAGAACTAGGGGTTGTAGTCTCAGAATAAGGGGTCGGCTATTTAGGGCTGAGCTGAGGAGAAATTTCTTACTCAAAAGGTGTGAATCTTTGGAATTCTTGACCCAAGAGGGCTGTGGATGCTCAGTGTTGAGTATACTCAAGACTGAGATTTTTAAACACTGAGTGATCAAGGGTCATGGAGATAGATGGAAAGTGGCGTTGAGGTAGAAGATCAGCCATAATCTTATTTACTGGCAGAGCAGGAGTCGTATGGCCTACTCCTGCTTCTATTTCTTCTGGTCTTATGTCTTGTCATATACATGGAAAACCCAACCTTTGACAGAATTTTATATGTCTAACTAAAAACAGTTACCACAGGTTCATTTGTATTAGATAACCTAATCCTGCTCAAGCAATATTTGAAAAAACATGTTTACCATCTCTCTTCCATAAGAGAAATACTTGGACACAGATCCTCCACATATATTTTTCTACAAATTGTAGCGCAGTAATGTGAATATCTGTTATAATTGATTATTGATCTAAACAATTGCAGAGAATTTTTAGGATTTGAAAGCAACATGAGCCTGATGGGACAGCCTCAAGGGGCTGAATGCCTCCTCCTGTTACTATGTTCCTATGAGAGCAATTTGCTGATCCTGTGCTCTTAGCAGGGAGCTGCACTCACAGTGAGCACGGATCAGAGACAAAGATAATGTAGCACCATTTCTCTGACCTGTAAAGTAGTTGAGCATGGCTGGTAAATTTACCCTATAGCACTTGAAATCAACTGCGGCATATAATGTTATATTGAGTAGGTGTATTTCCTTCCTTTCCAATGTTGCACAGGTTGATTGCCTGGATTTACTAAGGGTGCTAAATTAAAGTCAAAAAAAGTAAATCACTTGTTAGCATTTGGGATCGTAAATGGGGGTAATCACCCCGCCCTTAACATTCAAACAGCCCTAATGACTACAGACCTTATCTTGTCAGTCTCACCAGTGAAAATATAAACCCTATATTATTTCTCAATTTTCTTCCCTCCTATCTGCAGATACTAATTCCTGCTGAGCTTTGGTTCCACTTACACCAGCAGCTCTCTAATACCTCACCCAAGTGGCCATTCTTCATAACGCTGCTATGAAGCACCTTCAGATGTTTTACTGCATTAAAGGCAACATATAAGTGCAAGTTGTTACTGTTGTTTGAATCTAGATGTCGAGTATCAGTAGGCTGTTTGATAATAGGTGGCATCACAGATCCTATCATGCACTGGATAGAAACCAGGAGAGGGAACCCTGGCAATTGCAGGACCCCAGCTTACCCTTTCACAGGCCAGAAATCAAAACTGGAGCCACCAAGTTTGGAAAGTTCCGTACCACACCATGTGATGTATCTACCCACCATGCCATCAAGTGACCGATAAATCCTATTTCACGGCTGGCCATTATTTGGATTTAAGGATCTGCAGCAGATGCAGAAGATGTCTCAAAATTAGCAACCCCTTCCTGCAGCTCACATTTACTGCCGATCCGTCTGCTTCGAATGGTCTCTGTAAATGCACCTTCTTTCTCCCTTTCTTACTGTGATCAGTGCTTGGGCAGTAATTCATCTGACAGAAAAGATTATGTTTCAGATTTTCCATCCTGGCAATTTTTTTTTGAAAGGCTCTTAGCAATATTCTTAAACCCATAAAGAATGAAAAATGGAAAAAAGAATCTCTTTGCAGACATTAAGTGATTAACAGTTTCCCGCTGTATCTAGTCCTATGATCTGACCTTATCATCTGATAGCCTCCCACTAAGAGTACTAAAGGAGATTCAGCATGTCTGCAGCAGTGTGTGAATAACAGAATTTAATGAGCCATTACTTCACCATTATAATTTAACGCTGCTTACTTCCACTGCCCCCTCCGTCTCATCCTCCTCTTGATCATTATCACTGACTTCAATTCTCTTCATTTCACTTAATTGGTGCCAGTTAAGGGGGTCTGTGACAAGTCTGTGTATTTTTTAACCCAGCATGCTATAGTCAAGGTGCTGCTAATTGCACAATTGTTATGTGCAAGGCAAGACCAGTCTTATGCAGCCCGACACTCTCTGACTCTGCTAATTGGATTTCATATTATTAGAATGCTGCAGAGCCACCGACAAATGAGAAGGTTAGATAACCTCAACGTACCTTTTTATTATTAAGGACAAAAGGAGGCAATAATTGAAATGGCACTATAGTTTATAATTAATGGCTTGTGTTTCCCAGCAGAAATAAAGGTCAATTTTCCACAAGATGGTTTTAAGTACTCTGCGGTACGATTTTGGTGCGAGACCCGCAGGAAACTGACTCATTTTAATTGTGAGCTGCAGCCATTGTAGTGATTGCTACAATTAGGGAGAGTGGGGGGTGGGGTTTAGTACTATCTTCTCACCGCCCCCAATGATCCAGAAGCTGTACCTTCTGCTATAGAGATAATGTCTCAAAGGATAACAATTTCCCCTCTCCAGTGGATTTAATGTAGTTTTGCATTAAATTACCTTCAAAATAGGAACTGTTACAACAATTGAGTGTAGAAGGTTATTGGGTGATCTAATTGAGGTGTTTAAGATGATTAAAAGATATCATAGGGTAGATAAAGAGAAAGTATTTCCTGTGATGGAGAGTTCAGAACAAGGGGGCATAACTTTAAAATTAGAGCTAGGCTGTTCAGGGATGATGTTAGGAAGCTTGTCTTCATACAAAGGATAGTGGAAATCTGGAATTCTCTCTCTCAAAAAGCTGTTGAGGCTTAATTGAAAATTTCAAACTGAGGTAGATTTTTGTTAGACAGGGTTAATAGATTTACTAAACCAAGGTGTTTTTTTAATTTAGAGATACAGCACTGAAACAGGCCCTTCGGCCCACCGAGTCTGTGCCGACCAAGAACCACCCATTTATACTAACCCTACTTACCTTAATCCCATATTCCCTACCACCTACCGACACTAGGGGCAATTTACAACGGCCAATTTACCTATCACCTGCAAGTCTTTGGCTGTGGGAGGAAACCGGAGCACCCGGCGAAAACCCACGCGGTCACAGGGAGAACTTGCAAACTCCACACAGGCAGTACCCAGAATCGAACCCGGGTCCCTGGAGCTGTGAGGCTGCGGTGCTAACCACTGCGCCACTGTGCCACCCATCTTAACTAGAGTCAAGATACAGATCAGCCATGGTTTAATTAAATGGTGCGGTAGGCTTGAAGGGCTGAATGGCCTACTCCTGTCTTATGTTCCTTCCAATAACATCAACAACTTGAAATTATTTAGTGCCTTTAATGTGTAAAATGACCCAAGGTGCTTCACAGGAGCGTTATCAAACAACATTTAGTACTGAGCAACATAGGAAATATTCTCGCGTTGGCAGGCTGTTACTAGTGGGGTACCGCAAGGATCGGTACTTGGGCCCCAGCTGTTCACAATATTAGAAAGTGTAGATGTAGAAAGGGACCTCGTCAATAAGTCACTGAAAGCTAGCATGCAGGTGCAGCAAGCAATTAGGAAGGCTAATGGTATGTTAGCCTTTATCACAAGAGGATTTGAGTACAGGAGTAGTGAAGTCTTGCTTCAATTGTATAGAACCTTGGTTAGACTGCACCTGGAGTATTATGTGCTGTTTTGGTGCCCTTACCTTGGCCATGTGAGCCGCATGGAAGATGGCAGGATCCCCAAAGACACATTGTACAGCGAGCTCGCCACTGGTATCAGACCCACCGGCCGTCCATGTCTCCGTTATAAAGACGTCTGCAAACGCGACATGAAATCGTGTGACATTGATCACAAGTCGTGGGAGTCAGTTGCCAGCATTCGCCAGAGCTGGCGGGCAGCCATAAAGACAGGGCTAAATTGTGGCGAGTCGAAGAGACTTAGTAGTTGGCAGGAAAAAAGACAGAGGCGCAAGGGGAGAGCCAACTGTGCAACAGCCCCAACAAACAAATTTCTCTGCAGCACCTGTGGAAGAGCCTGTCACTCCAGAATTGGCCTTTATAGCCACTCCAGGCGCTGCTTCACAAACCACTGACCACCTCCAGGCGCGTATCCATTGTCTCTCGAGATAAGGAGGCCCAAAAGAAGAAAGACCTTAGGAAGGGTATTACTGCCATAGAGGGAGTGCAACGAAGGTTCACCAGATTTGTCATTGAAACCTACAAAATACTTAAAAGGTAGATGCAGGTATGATGTTTCCCCTGGTTGGGGAGTCTAGAACCAGGGGATACAATTCCAAAATAAGAGGGAAGCCACTTAGGACAGAGATGAGGAGAAATTTCTTTACTCAGAGGGTTGTGACTCTTTGGAATTCTCTATCCCAGAGGGCTGCGGAAGCTCAGTCATTTGAGTATGTTTAAAGCAGAGATTGACAGATTTCTAAATACCAATGACATAAAGGGATATGGGGATAGTGTGGGGAAAAGGCATTGAAGTGGATGATCAGCCATGATCATATTGAATGGCAGAGCAGGCTCAATGTTTGAATGGCCTACTCCTGCTCCTATGTTTCTATGTTCCAAAATTGGGACAGATGATCAAAAGCTTGGTCAAAGAGGTAGGTTTTAAGGAGCATCTTGATGAGTTAATTATCCTTAGTAAAGCACAGTTTGCAAATGGCTTTGTCAAACTGATATTACTGTGCCTCAAATCCATCTTCCTTTTTGACCATTTTCAATGACAGAGAATTTCATGATTTCTTCAGAACATCTTTTGAATTAACTGTCCATCACTTCAACAAGAGCTATTTAAGTTATTATTTGTTCAGGAATCAAAACCAAAATTTATACGAATTCTCAATAGTTATCTTTCCCAAATCAAATTAAACATCCCTTGTGCAGCTTTTCGATTAACACAGGGAATTGTATATAAACAATTTCCTGAACAAATTAAACTTTACTTTGTGCATAAAACCAATTAAAGGTAGTTCACAGATTGACAATATGCAAATCTATTTAGTGAAAGGTGAAAGAAGCTTCATGTAAAGTTTGTTAATTATTTCATCTTTTCCCAGTTCTTTACATCACAGGTAGGCTCTGCTAATAATATCAATTAAGTCTCAGCTTCTTGGCTCACAGATACCATTTGAACCATTGTCATAGTCAAGGAGGTAAACAGTTCAGACCCTCTCAACAATGATATGATGTTGGCAGAATACACTGGATGCAAGCAGAGAAAGTGTTGTGAATTAATGTAACATTGCTTATATTACAGAAATGTCCTTGTATCATTATCAATCTCTCACTCTCTCTTTCTTTCTTCTGTTATGTACACATACTGAGTGCCCAGTTTTATTGGAGGCAGTGTGGAGAGATTGTTGAGGGAGTCATTTGTCTATCCCCATCCTGTAATCATTCATCAATGAATCTTTAGAGCAGCGGTGGTTTAGGGCTTGGAGCTGCTGCATGATGAGCCAAAAAGGGAACATGTCGGTGGGGTGAGGGGGTTGCGGTGGAATATCCTAATATGAGCATATTTAACTATTAATAGCCCCAGTTCAATCCATCTGGGAGTGTTTTTCATTGTCCGCACCAAAACATAAAGAATTTATGAAGTTAGACAGACATTAACAGTGAGCATACACATTTATTTTTATTTATAACCAGTACAAACTCTGATTTTTACCATACACTCAGCAGTGGACCAATGGCCAGGGGGTTGGGATTTTCCAATATGCGCACACAATGTGGATACCTTTCCATGGGTGAGCACCTCTACCCTACAGAATAATCAATTGGATGTATAAGTGTAACTAAATCTTATCAGATGTCCCTATCATTTGAACTCTCAGTTTGAATTACAGCTTCTCAATTTTTCTCTGCTACTGCAGTCTGGCATTATTTAGAACAATGTACTATTTATAAGTCCTATTGGTTATGCCTATGCTTCTGCATCTGCAAGTTCTGGATGTATTTTGGGTTGATAGCCGACAGGTGAAATTTTGGTGTGTTGTGCTTCCTGTGTTGGTATCCCTTCATGGCCTGGCCCCTCCCCATCTCTGTAACCTCTTCCAGACCTACACCCCACCCGTACTCCCCCCTTTCCAGATCTCTGCATTCCTTCGACTCCGATCTTTTGACCTATGCTCTGAAATCCCCTCCTTAAACTGCTCTGTCTCTCTCTCTCCTCCTTTAAGACCCTCCTTAACCAAGCTTTTGGCCGCTGCTCCTGCTGTCTTCTTTGATATGGTGCCATTTTTGCCTCGTTACATGTTTGTGAAGCCCCTTGAGGTGTTTTTCTGTTAAAGGTGCTGTATAAATGCAATTTTTTGTCACTGAATGAAATGTTTCACACTTGATCCTCAAACCTGCTAAATTACTGGTGGTAGAGACCAAGTTAGTCTCAGTCCTCTGCAGGTTCTCTAGTAAGACGACAGTTGAGAGCAGCACAAAGTGACAGCCAGCAGAGACAAATAAAGGTATGTATTATGCCACAGGGATGTGAGCCTGGAAAATCACCATTAACAAGATGCGAAAGATGTTTGCTGCCCAGGAATGAGTGTAGTGGCCAGTAGTAGGAGGAGAGTGTGGCACTGGAGCACACAGTATGTAGGAATTGCACCACGTTCAGGCAACGGAGGCACTGGAATGGAGTTAACCACCTAGGCATGGCGGAGGGGTAATAGTTGGGGAAGCTCAGACTCACCAGGGAGGCTGAGACTGAAGTCTGCCACTGAAACCATGAAGATTTGTGGGGACAGTTAACAATCTGCGATGCACTACCCGGGACAGTGAAGGTCACCACTGTTATGCCACAGAAATCTTCCAGACCCTTGCAGGCGACATAATGGGAGTTAGCCACTTTGTTTGACCTTTGCACAATTTTCTTTACAACAGTGACTACACATCAGTAGGTACTGCACTGGCTGTGAAGTGCTTTGGGACATCCTGAGGTCATGAAAGGCATTGTATAAAGGCAAGTCTTTTTTATGGTAGATTGCAAGTTATATTAAGGTGAATTCATTTGATTACATTTTTCAGTTGCTTTGTTTCCCTGTATGTTGTGAACTTTTCTGTGTTGCTTGTGGATGTGCTACTAGGTACTCCCCTGGCTGAGGGAAAAGCACAGGTGCATGGCTGCATAGCCAACTGGTGAGCTGCACAGGACACAGAAAGAACTCTACATGTATCTTTGAGCAACACATCAATACCAGGAGTCTCCTTTAAAAAATGTCACTCTGGGCTCAGTCCTTTCAGAGGTTGCAGAGCAACGTGTTGGCTCAAAGCTCCTGCCAGCATGGATGCTCCTGACCTACTCTGCACATGACACACCTAGCAGCATCACCTTTCCGTGCCCTCCCATTGAGTATAAAACAAGGGACCACTATGAAGTCTCAGAGTACATTTCTCACATTGTGTACAACGTAATTAGGGCAGAAGTAATATCCGGATTTATTTTGAAACCAATGCAGAGGAATATTGATATGAGACTGTAAATAGAACTGTCAACATGGAGGAAATATTGGGAGTGAGATGAATTATGAAACCTATTAAACATATACTACTGAGAATGAGATATGCTAAATGAGAATCTTCTGATAAGACTTGTGAAATATTAAGTGTGTAATTTTCTTAACATTCCAAGTGCAAATCCTCATCTTCACTAGAGGGGAACCTGGTGGAATAACAAAAGATATTTTCAGTTACTAGCAAGTTAAATACTCTAAACAGGATCTTCCATCCTCCCACCACCAAGTTCTGGGCGGCACTGGAATGGAAAAAGGAACAGGGACGCTCACTGCCAAATCCACATCCATCAGGTTTCCTGCCAGACGTGACTGGTGACAATCGATCTGTCCGTGTTCACCCATACATGGGGCATGTACTGAACTGATACTCAAGCAATAGAAATGCATCATGCGATGAATTTTCTGTCATTTGACCCAAAGCAACGCTGAACACCAGGGACTTCTGTTTATCCATGGCATCCAGTATTGCAATGGCAATTTTTGAAAGCTGGGAATCCTGTGCAGTTGATTGTTCTGTGATCAATTTCTCAGCCTATAGCGCAATTTTCTTTTAAATTTCAGCTTTTACTGGCAGCTCCAAGGTAAATCTCTTTAGTTGACTCCTAGAGGACTTCTCGGTGGAGGCTCGGGGGGGGGGAGGTGGGGGGGAATCACCAAATATATTTAAATGGCTCCAAGCTGGAACATCAGGCAAGGTCAAGGGAACAACTTTGTAGCAGGTGGAAGTCCTGCCCCATCAGGGAAGCACCCTGATTTTGCTCAGGCTGAACATATGAGCTTCAGTGTCTCCATTTAAAATTTTAAAAATGGTCATAGACTTTCAATTCTGTTTTAACTCAGTTGTTAACAAATAACTTGTACAAATTAACATTCCCGTTGCTACACTGACCATGTTGTTACATTAATAGTTTCCAATTCTTCAACACCTCAAGCTGACCCTTGATGGGGCAGCCACACTTCTCCTATCTACCTCTCCATGTGGCTGGCTGGTTGGCCTCTATGATGCTAACTAGCATGGAGAACAGACAACAATTAGGCAACAATAGAACATTGATAGAGAGATGATGATGAGCAGCACGCATTGCGTAGAATGTACAGCACAGAAACACGCCATTTGGTCCAACTGGTCCATATTCCCACAAGCCTCCTCCCAGCCTTCTTCATATAACCTTATCAGTATAATCTTCTACCTTTCTCCCTCATGTGTTTACCTAGCTTCCCCTTAAATGCATTAGAAGGCACAGGTTCGAATGGTCTTCCTCAGAATGGACTAATCTAGGGAATGTCTCCTTTTTGTGTATTCCAGTTGAAGAGTTGGGATTTTTTTTCATGAGCAGTTCACTTTAGTCAAACCAGACTGCAGTCCCTTCCTCCACTGTTCCTTTGCATTCTATCTTACATTGTGAAAACTCAGCCAACCCTCATTGGCATTTTTCATACAAACATACGAATTAGGAGCAGGAGTAGGCCACTTAGCCCCTCGAACCTGCTGCGCCATTCAATAAGATCATGGCTGATCTGACTGTAACCTCATCTCCACATTCCCACCTACCCACAAAAACCTTTTACCCCCTTGCTTATCAAGAATCTATCTACTTCTGCCTTAAAAATATTCAAAGACTCTGCTTCCACTGCCTTTTGAGGGAGAGTTCCAACGACTCATGATCCTCAGAGAAAAATGTTCTGTTCGTCTCTGTCTTAAATGGGCAACCTCTTATTTTTAAATAGGAACATAGGAACAGGAGTAGGCCATTCAACCCATCAAGCCTGCCCCGACATTCAATATGATCATGGCTGATCATCCATTTCAATGCCTTTTTCCCACACTATCCCCATATCCCTTATATCATCTGTATTTTGAAATCTGTCAATCTCTGCTTTAAACATACTCAAATGACTGAGCTTCCACAGCCCTCTGGGGGTAGAGAATTCCAAAGATTCACAACCCTCTGACTAAAGAAATTTTTCCTCATCTCTGCCCTTAGCGGCTTCCCCCTTATTTTGAAATTGTGTCCCCTGGTTCTAGACTCCCCAGCCAGGGGACACATCATACCTGCATCTACCCTGTCTATCCCTTTAAGTATTTTGTAGGTTTCAATGAGATCACCTTTCATTCTTCGAAACTCTAGAGAATATTGGCCCAGTTTCCCTAATCTCTCTTCATAGGACAGTCCCGCCATCCCGGGAACAAGTCTGGTGAATCTTCGTTACGTTCCCTCTATGGCAATAATATCCTTCCTAGGGTAAGGGGACCAAAACTGTACACTGTACTCCAGGTGTGGTCTAACCAAGCTTCTATACAATTGAAGCAAGACTTCACTACTCCTATACTTAAATCCTCTTGCGATAAAGGCTAACATACCATTAGCCTTCCTAATTGCTTGCTGCAGCTGCATGTTAGCTTTCAGTGACTTATTGACAAGAACATCCAGGTCCCTTTGTGCATCTACACTTTCTAATCTCTTACCATTTAAGAAATACTCTGCACATCTATTCCTCCTACCAAAGTGGATAACCTCATATTTTTCCACATTAGATTCCATCTGCCATATTCTTGCCCACTCACTAAGTCTGTCCAAATCCCCTTGAAGTCGCTTTGCATCTTCCTCGCAACACACATTCCCACTGAGTTTTGTCATCCACGAACTTGGAAATATTACATTTGGTCCCCACATCCAAATTATATATATTGTGAACATCTGGGGTGCAAGCACTGATCCCTGCGGTACCCCACTGGTCACAGCCTGCCACCATGAGACTGATCCGTTTATTCCTACTCTCTGCTTTCTGCCTGTTAACCAATCCTTAATCCATGCCAATATATTACCTCCTATCCCATGTGCTTTAATTTTGCTAACCAATCTGCTGTGGGGGACTTTATCAAAAGCCTTCTGAAAATCCTAGTATAAACATCCACTGACTCCCCTTTATCAATTTGCTAGTAACATCCTCAAAAAACTCCAACAAGTTTGTCAAACATGATTTCCTATTCATAAATCCATGTTGACTATGCCTAATCAGATTATTATCCAAGTGTCCATTTATCACATCCTTTAGAATAGATGCTAGCATTTTCCCAATGACTGATGTAAGGCTAACAGGTCTGTAATTCCGTTTTTAGCTCCCTTCTTAAATAGTGGGGTGAGATTTGTGACCTTCCAATCTGCAAGAACCGCTCCAGAATCTATAGAATTTTGGAAGATGATCACCAATGCATCCACTATATCCATAGCTACCTCTTTCAACACTCTTGGATGTAGAATATCAGGTCCTGGAGACTTATCAACCTTCAGCTTCATTGATTTCTCCAATACAACCTTCTTACTAGTCCTCATTCCCCCTAATCCCTTGGATCTCCAATTTTGGGAGATTTCTTGTATCTTCCTCAGTGAAGACAGACACAAAAATAATTTCTCTACTCCCTATTATAAATTCTCCTGACTCTGCCTTTAATGGACCCACATTTGTCTTAGCTAAACGTTTCCTTTTTACGTACCTGTAGAAGCTTTTACAGTCCGTTTTTATATTTTTTGCTAGCTTACATTCATATTCTATTCTCCCTTTCTTTATCAGTTTCTTGGTTCACCGTTGCTGTATTCTAAAATCCTCCCAATCCTCAGGTTTACTACTATTTCTGGCAACTTAATAGGCCTTTTCATTTAATCTTATACAATCCTTAACTTCCTTTGTTAGCCACCGTTGACTGCCTTTACTTTTGGGGTTTTTGTGCCTTGAAGGAATGTATAGTTGCTGTAAACTATGTAATATTTCTTCAAAGACTATCCATTGCCTATGTACTATTCATACCTTCTAATGTATTTTCCCAATCCACCTCAGCCAATTTGCCCCTCATAGCTTCCTAATTTCCTTTGTTCAAATTTAACACTCTCGCTTCAGATTGAGCTACCTCACTTTCAAACATAATGTAAACTTCCATCATATTATGGTCACTCAACCCTAAAGGTTCTTTTACAACAAGATTATTAATTAGCTTTCTCATTACATAATACTAGATCTAAAATAGCCTCTTCTCTAGTCAACATACTGCTCTAGAAAACCATCCCTAACACACTCCAGAAACTTGTCCTCCACAGTATTAGTGCGCATTAGGTTTACCCAATCTATATGCAAATTGAGGTAACCCATGATTATTGTATTACCCATGCGACATGCTTCTCTAATATGCTGATTAATACCATGCCCCACACTACCACTACTGTTTGGCCTATAAACAACTCCTACCAATGTTTGCTGCCCCTTGATGTTTCTTAGCTCTACCCAAACAGATTCCACATTTTGTTCTTCCGATCTGAGATCCTCCCTGACGAATGTACTGATCCCATCCCTTATTATCAGCAGCACCACCTCCTTTTCCTTTTTGCCTGACCTTCCTAAATGTCGAATATCCTTGAATATTCAGTTCCCAGTCTTGGTTACCCTGTAGCCACGTTTCCGTTATGGCAATTAGATCATACCCATTTACCTCTATTTGGGCCTTTAAATCATCTACCTTTTTGCGAATGCTGCGTGCATTCAGGGAGAGTGCCCTTAACCTTGTCTATTTGACTTTATTCTGCATTCTAAGCCTAGTTGGTGCTTGCCTTTGTTTTGCCTGCCTTCTAATGTCACTTGCTACTTTTCTACCTCCTGTTACCAACTTTAGTGACCCCTAGTTCTAGATTCTCCCACAAGGGGAAACATCCTTTCCATATCCACCTTGTCAAGACCTTTCAGGATCTTATGTGTTTCAATCAAGCCCTCTCTTACTCTTCTAAACTCCAGCGGATACGAGCCTACCCTATCCAACCTTTCCTCATAAGACAACATGCCCATTCCAGGTATTAGTCTGGTAAGCCTTCTTTGAACCGCTTCCATGCATTTACATCATTCCTTAAATGAGAGACCAATACTGTGTACGGTACTCCAGATGTGGTCTCACCAATACCCTGCATAACTGAAGCAGAACCTCCCTACTTTTGTATTCAGTTCCCCTCGCAATAAACAATAACATTCTATTAGCTTTCCTAATTACTTGCTGTACCTGCATACTAACCTTTTGCAATTCATGCACTAGGACACCCAGATCCCTCTGCAATCTCTTAACATTTAGATAATATACTTTTTTATTCTTCCTGCCAAAATGGACAACTTTCCCACATTATACTCCATTTGCCAGATCTTTGCCCATTCACTTAACCTATCTATATCCCTTTGTAGCATCCTTACGTCCTCTTCACAACATACTTTCCTACCTATCTTTGTGTCATCAGCAAATTTAGCAACCATACGTTTGATCCCTTCATCCAAGTCATTTCGCTCAATTGTAAAAAGTTGAGGCCCCAGCACTGATCCCTGCAGCACACCATTCATTACATCTTGCCAACCAGAAAATTTATGCCTACTCTCTGTTTCCTGTTAGCTAGTCAATCTTCTATCCATGCCAATATGTTACCCCCTACACCATGAGCTTTTGTTTTCTGCAATAATCGTTGATGTGATACCTTAACAAATGCCTTCTGGAGATCTAAGTACAGTACATCCACCGGTTCCCCTTTATCCACAGCACATGTTACTTCTTCAAAGAACTCCAATAAATTGGTTAAACATGATTTCTCTTTCAAAAAGCCACGTTGACTCTGCCTGATTACATTGAATTTTTCTAAGTGCCCTGCGATAACGTCTTTAATAATAGCTTCTAACTTTTTCCCTATGACAGATGTTAAGCTAACTGGCCTGTAGTTTCCTGCTTTCTGTCACCCTCCCTTTTTCAATAAAGGAGTTACATTCACTATTTTTCACTAGCTACTTCTTTTAGGACCCTAGGATGAAGTCCATCAGGACCCGGGACTTGTCAGCCTACGGCTTCAACAATTTGCTCAGGAACACTTCCCTGGTGATTGTAATTTTCATGAGTTCCTCACTCCCTTCCTTCCATTTCCTGATTTACAGCTATTTCTGGGATGTTACTTGTATCGTCTATAGTGAAGACCGATACAAAATACTTGTTCAATTCATCTGCCATCTCTTTATTTTCCCTTATTAATTCCAGAGACTCACTTCCTGTATGACCAAAGCTCACTTTGTTAACACTTTTTAAAAAACCTGTAGAAACTCTTACTATCTGTTTTTATATTTCTAAATAGCTTTCTCTCAGTAAGTTGGGAAGCCAGAGGCCCTTTGAGCGGGGCGAGAAGCACTTCCAGCCATTTCCAGTGTGGCTCGCATGGGTGTCCCCTGGTGCTGTCATGACGTCACTTATGCCCTATTTGCAAAGTTGGGCCATTCGACACATTTGCTTGTCACTTACCAAAGACCATGGAAGAGGGGCCTAGCATGATTGTTATTTAAAGGGCCAGGCACCCAACTTGCAAGTACAGGTAATTTAGAATAATTTCTGCTATTGCAAAGTCTCTGGAAGTACTGTGCAGTGTTTTTGGAGGTGTTGTGGTGAATCACTGGGAGGGCAGAGGATTTGGCGACCTCTCCACACACAGGCTGCAACAGATATGGGGGTTGCAGTCGCAATGCCTCTGGATTAGCAGCACAGCGGAGAGATGGAGCTGAGGAGAGGAAGTGCTCTGCACAATGCACTCTGCCAACTTGGAGCCAGACTCCTCTACATTCCTTAACTGTGACAGGAGGCTAGTTGGCAGGCTAACCAATTCACCCAGTGTGTCGGTGTGCCTCCTCATCAATTTCTCATGTATGCTGCCCCATCGGGACGTTCATCTGAGTCTCCTGTAGCAGAACTGGTCTGTGACCTCATTCTCTGATGAGTTGGCACATGAAGTGTCCTTTCCCCCTGGCCTGGCTGCAGCCCACTTGTGCTGCTGACTCACCACGTGTTGGTCCCAAATATATACTTGCCTCTAAGGTATGTGCAGTGCCAGTATCTGAGCTGGTGACTACGTGTGTCAATCAAGTGACAGGACCTCTTCATCAGTGCTGTGCTGTTGCTCTCTCTCCTCCTTCTGGGTGTGCTGTGGCTAGGCAGGCAGCAGTTCTTGTGTGTTTGAAAGCAGGAAATCAGAAAGGGAAAGGTTGGGTGAGGGAAGGGAGCTGGAGAGTAAAGCCAGAGGTCCATGGTCACGCCATCTGCAGCTTGCTCATCATGCCAGGTAGCAGAAGGAGGGTGAGCTGGGAGTTGGGAAGAGGCATAAGGCAGGAATATACCATCTTCCTCAATGTTCTCAGCAATGCCAGATGCCGAGTTCTGTCACAACCAGCCCCATGATGCGAAGAACCATTTCCTCAGTAGGCTTAGGAGATGTAGACGTCCTTGTTCCCCACTGGTTTTTCTATGCTCCCTTCTATTGTGTGCCACTTTGTCCTGCAATGGAGAAGGAAAAATATCAGTAATTGTGTTGCACTGTGTTTGGGTGATGTGCCTGCCACAGTTGAATAACTGTGTTTGTGGAAGTAATAGGACCTGGGTGTGAGGCTAGCAGCATTGGTAGGTGTGTGAGGGTGAAGTGGAGTATCTGGATGTTAGGCATGAGTCCTGAGCACCAGCGATTGGTGCTGGATGAATGACGGGGGGGGGGGGGGTGCGGTGCACTGAGCAGCATGAGCGGTTGGTGGAGTGGTGAGGAGGCGATGTCATGTGAAGATGCATTCACTGACCTTGACCATCCACGTGAGATCAATAGACTTCTTGTGGCACTGCTGCCAGCTCCTCGGGGTCAGGTGCCGGAAATTGACCCCCTGGCATACTTCCAGTGTTGTTCTTGAGGGATTTCTGCCCTCCATCCCCCCTGAAACATAGCATCTCTCCGCCTGTTTACCTCCATGACTAAGGCCACCAGTGCCACCTCCGTGAACCTGGGAATCCTCTCTCTGTCCTGGCATTCTATCTTCCATCTTCAGAATAGCATTTAACAGCAGCCTCCTGTGATTCAGTGCAGTTTTCCATTTGAGGGACAGACTGCCTTTAAGAAGAGCAGCTGGCTCCACCACATGCTATCAGCACATGCTGCTTGGCCTCCTGCTGAGCACTGAGGCAGCCAGCAGCATGGGTCCTTTTGCACCAACACTACATTCAGGTAATGAGGATGTGGCATCAAATTTACATGCTGCCTACCTCCATGGCAACAAATGCAGGCAGATTGCAAATCGCAACCCAACAACTGGCACGGATCAATTTCTAGCCCAAAATTCTAGAGTTATGTAAAGTAGTAGGAATTAACTTATGTGGTTTTGAGGATGGCAATTTGTTATTTGCAGTTTACATATTTGTAAATTACAAGGTGGTATCATGGCTGCTTCTGTTATATTAATTTGAGGTGGGGGAGAATGAACTGACTGTGGACTATAGATTTCCCACAGATTTTTACACATTTCTGCAAACAATCCCAGCAAATTTTACTCAAATTTCTCACAGATTTTCATTTTCATTGACCCTGTCCATGGGATATCTGCAGAAAATGTGTTCCAGATGTCACGTGGGTGTGAGACACAGAGGGAAAAGGAATGGTCCATCCATCAGCTAATGCTGTGAAGCATAAGCTGAGAGCCTGTTTTACAAAGGCTTAGGCTTGAGAACTGCTCTGTCCTTGAAAACTCACACCTGGCAGTTTTGCTCAGCACAGACAGGGTACCGGGCTTGCTGACTCACTCAGAAAGATGTTCAAAATGTCCTTTTTGGAGCCTGAAACCTCAAGTTACCTGAAGCCATAGGTGCAAATAGTGCAATGCATCCCTTTGTGCAGGGATGGGAGGGTCCTTTTGAAGGTGCTGACATATGCTGGTAAGACACTAATGGCCCTCACCCTAGCCTTGTGTTGGCAGGCTATTCAACTGCAGGGGATCACGTAATCCTGTCCTCACCCCCACTTTCCTACAAGAATCACAAGAAAATATTCAGGGACTGGGCTTTTCCTGTTCCTAGCCCAAGGTTACTGAAGATAATTGTAGCACCCCAAGCCAGATAAAAGTAAACTTTGACAAACCTTGTCTGTAGCACACAACTCATACTATATTTGTGGAGGCAATTTTACAGGAACTATTTTGGTCTTAGCTGCTGCACAATAGAAATAGCTAACTTACATTTATGTAGCTCATTTCATATCCTCACAATCTCATAAAGTGCTTTATAGTCAACAAATAGGCAAACAATCAGATCATCAGTTTTTGGTCATGTCTTTGAAGTAGGAATGTTGGCTGGGACATCCTGCTTGACTTCAAATAGCCACGGGATCTTCAATGTCCATGCAAACATACAAACATATGAATTAGGAGCGGGAATAGGCCACTCGGCCCCTCAGGCCTGCTCCACCATTCAACAAGATCATGGCTGATCTAATTATAACCTCAACTCCACATTCCCGCCTACCCCTAATAACCTTTCACCCCCTTGCTCATCAAGAATCTATCTACCTCTGCCATAAAAATATTCACTGCCTTTTGAGGAAGAGAGTGCCAAAGACTCACGACCCTCTGAGAGAAAAAGAAGTTCTCCTCATCTCTGTCTTAAATGAGCGACCCCTTATTTTTAAATAGTGACCTCTTGTTCTAGATTCTCCCACAAGAGGAAACATCCTTTCCACATCCACCCTGTCAAGACCCCTCAGGATCTTACATGTTTCAATCAGGTCGCCTCTTACTCTTCTAAACTCCAGCAAATACAAGCCTAGCCTGTCCAATCTTTTCTCATAAGACAACACGCCCATTCCAGGTATTAGCCTCGTAAACCTTCTCTGAACTGCTCCCAAAGCATTTACATCTTTCCTTAAATAAGGAGACCAATACAGTACACCAGTTGTGGTTCAGCTGAACAGAAGATGAGGTGTTAGTTTAACATTTCATTCAAAGGGTGCTTGCATTTAGCGACCACCACAGAGCCCCTGCAATATTATGCGCAAGGGCTTATTAGCATCATGGCGCCGAGCCGCCCTCCCCTTATTACATGGGGAGAGGCGGGACATTCAGCGTAGCGAGAGACCTTTTGACAGTTGTGCAGCAGGTGCTGGGGCCCTATTTTAAGCGCACCAGCACCTGCTTCCTGACAGCTGTCAAAGAAATACCTGACTGCTGAAGAGTGAGGCTGCTGTCAATCTGGCAGTAAAGCAGAAAGTGCTGCAGAAACCCAGCAGGTCAGGCAGCATCTGTAGAGAGAAGCAGAGTTAACTTGTCCAAGTTCAAGACCTGAATTCTGCTTCTCTCTCCACAGATGCTGCCTGACCTGCTGAGTTACCCCAGCACTTTCTGCTTTGCTGCCACATACTTACCCTGCTGTGTTCCAGTGTCCTGTGAAGTTGCGATCCTCTTTGTCCACTCAAGTGTAACATTTCTTCTTGTAGGCATGCCGCACCTGGGTGAATAATCTTAATTTTGCACCTTCCAGGACGTGAGACTTAAATAGACCATAAAAGGTATTACAGAGATTTACAGAGAACACACAAACACAGATAGGAATGCACGGGTGTCACAGCAATGTCAGTACGTCTTTCACTAAATGTTCTTCACCAACGTGTGTGTCCTTTTCTCTATGTGAATGATGAGTGCCAGCATGTAGCGTCAATGTCACATCCCTTTGCACTGTGGCCCTACAGGAGGGCCAATATATGCAATAACATCATTGCCTTGCCACCATTACTCATAAGTGTCTCCACGGATGCAGTGACATGGACATTGGCTCAGTTAGCTGCTGCCTCTAATGGTTTACACAGGGATGCTGCAGATGTGGACTGGTGAGCGAGGGTGAACTGTGGCTTGCAGAGCTCATGTCAGTTCCTATGGAGCAGACAGCCTTTGTCTGATATGCCACTTCCGTACATCCCTAGCTCAATTCTAGCTCTGCATGCAGAGCCTGGGTGTCATCTGCCCTCCCATGCGTCTTTCATGTCGTAGGTCCTCAATGTCCTCATAGTCCGAGAAGGAATCCTGTTGACATCTCTCATCATGCCAGACCTGGCCTCTATTGGGCGTGTAGTTGCGCAGAGCAGCAAAGAAAGGAACTGGCCTTTTTGGCCCGTAGTACAGGGTATCACCCTATCCATCCAGGCATTGGAAGTGCACTTTCAGCATGCCGATCTCCTGCTCAATGGTGGGTCATGTAGCTCAGTGGCTGGCGTTGTATCTCTCCTCTTCAGCGGTAGTGGGGTCTCTCACTAGTGTCGGGAGCCATGTCTGCAAGGGATAGCCCTTATCTCCAAGAAGCCACCCCTCCATCTGAACCAGTTCAGTGAGCAGTGATGGCAGCTGGGACTGGTGCAGGTCCCAGGTGTCATGACAGCTGCCTGAGAAGCAGTCATATTTGCATGAAGCATCTGGGTTGATCACATACCATCTTCACCTAAATTGATAGGATTCCTTTAATGGTGACGTCTGCAGGTGGTAGCCTGGCAGGAGGCCTGATGGACACAAGAGTGCAGTCTATGAACATTACAACCTATGATTCTCTGGCAATGGTGCCAGAACCAATGGCCCTCTGGGCCTGGCTGTGAGAGTCTGTCCTGAAGCAGACATACTCACTGGCCCTCCGGGTGCAGGGCATTGGTGACCTCCCTGATGCAGCAGTGCATTGCTGACTGTCTGATCCCACAAACGTCTCTGGTGGGCCCCTGAAAAGCTGCATAGGTGTCAAGCTTGAGAACCGTTGCCACGATGAGGAGCAAAGGCATAGAATGTCCACCGAAGCCCATGGGCTACAGGTCATCTTTGAGCAGGGCACAGAGAAGTGTCACCACCCCCTCTACATGCGCAGTCGCCTCTGACACTGGTGCGGACATCCGATCGCATGTCATGTGAGGCCTGTAGATGCACGGCAATCGTAATGGCGAGCTTCTCTTGGGGCAGCTGCTCACGACCGGGGGCCTCCAGGTGAATTACACCTGCCTGTTGATTTTGCCTCTGGCACATACGAATCCTCAGAAGCAGAGGTTCACGCAGTGTAGGATGAGCCATACCTATTTCCTTGTGATAAATAAAGTTGATCCCTTCATGTATTTGAAGGTTCCTAACACGACAGGGATTGGTGTTGACGGGTACATCAGCTGCTTTCATGGACCAACTAAGTGGCATGCCATGGCAGTGCTCATGTTGGCCAACACTGAGTGGCACAGCATAACCACATCAAGATCCTACCAGCTGAATCGAATGCCCCCACCATCCATATAACCTTAATGCTCCTACCCTTTCTGGCACCCTCCCCACACATAGGGTGACTAGAGTGCCATTGCTCCTTCACAATCACAAACAAATGCAGAGCATACACTGTTTACGGAGAGAAGGTACACAGTACCTCCTTTCCTGCCCGCAAAGCTTTCCCTCCAGTAATCCCAGAACCCCTCCCTCCTCCCTTCCAGTATGCAAAATGATACCCCTGAATAACCCCCTCCCTCCTCCCTTCCAGTATGCAGAGTGACCCCTGAATATCCCCCCTCCCTTTAAGAATGCAGAGTGAGATCCCTGAATATTCCACATTCGTCCTCCCTTTAAGAATGCAGAGTGAGGCCCCTGAATATCCCCCATCCGTCCTCCCTTTAAGAATGCAGAGTGAGGCCCCTGAATATCCCCCCGTCCCTCCTCCCTTTAAGAATGCAGAGTGAGGCCCCTGAATATTCCTCCTCCCTTCTCCCTTCCAGTATGCAGAGTGAGACCCCTGAATATCCCCCCTCCCTTTAAGAATGCAGAGTGAGATCCCTGAATATTCCACATTCGTCCTCCCTTTAAGAATGCAGAGTGAGGCCCCTGAATATCCCCCATCCGTCCTCCCTTTAAGAATGCAGAGTGAGGCCCCTGAATATCCCCCCGTCCCTCCTCCCTTTAAGAATGCAGAGTGAGGCCCCTGAATATTCCTCCTCCCTTCTCCCTTCCAGTATGCAGAGTGAGACCCCTGAATATCCCCCCGTCCCTCCTCCCTTTAAGAATGCAGAGTGAGGCCCCTGAATATCCCCCCTCCCTCCTCCCTTCTGTAATGTAGAGTGAGACCCCTGAATAGCAGAACTTACCTTCTCTGGTGACAACTTCTGCCTCTGAGGACCCGCCGGCTTTTCCAATCGTGAACAGGACGGCACGTGACAGCCGCCCATTCAGCGAAAAATCTGGAGGTATCCATGGAGAGGCAGCAGGCTGCATAATCTGCAGAGGTGAGTACTGTTTAACATATTCTAATTGTGGTGCCACCGCCCTGCGGCGGGGGTGGGGGGCCGCACCAAGGTCCCCCCACTGGCGGTAATTTGTGGCTGGCCCTTCTCGACGTCACGGGTTGAGGTGGGCCTCTCTCTCTGCAGAATTTTACTGGCCCCTGCGCGACGATGTCGAGAGGCCGGTAAAACGCAGCCCTATGCAGCACTCCCTCAGTGCTGCAATTAAATATCAGCCTAGATTATGTACACGAGTCCTGAAGTGGGGTTTGAACCCATAATCTCTGAAACAGAAATGAGTGCTACTTCCTGGACCAAGCTGCAAATAATAATAGTTCATTTTACATTAAAAAGTAGTTAGAGGTCTCCAATGTTTTAAAAGATAAAAGTACCATATGGTATTCCACTAAACTGTATCAGGTCCCATCCCTGGCTTGGGTTGATTTATTTGATCTCAGCTTGGTGGCAGTTGATGCGACTGTGCGAAGGAGAGGAGGAATCATTAAGGATTTCTGCTCCTGATGGGAGCTGCACATGCATGACTATTAATCAGGCTTCACTGTGATGCCCTGCAAGGTCCAATAGCCTGCTGACACTCACTGTAAAAAAAGAACTTGCATTTACGAAGCACCTTTCACAACATCCCAAACCATTTCACAGCTAGTGTAGTAATTTTTGTAAGGTACTTACTGTTGTAATGTAGGAATCGTGGCAACAAATTTGCACACAGCAAGGTCTCACAAACAGCAATGTGATAATGACCAGATAATTGGTTTTATGAAGCCAGAGGGATAAATATTGGCCAAAATACCAGGGTAAACTCTGCTGCTCTTCTCGGAAATAGTGCTGTGGGATCTTTTATGCCCACCAGCACTGGAGCGTCAGGCTAGATTTTGTGCTTAAGTCTCTGGAGTAGGACTTAAATCCATGACCTCTGACTCAGAGGCAAGAGTGCTACCCACTGAGCCATAGCTGCATTTACAAGATGGGGTATTGGGTGCATCACCAGAGGAGTATGGGGCAGCAGCAAGGAGCCAAAACTTCAGGAATGGAGGGGAGAAAATTGGGAGGAACAACTGGTATGGTGATAACAGCCTTTAATATTGGATGAATAGTTATTTTCAGATACTATCAGGCAGAACACTCGACTGCAGGAACAGTAGGGGATTATGTTCCAGCAGCATCTCCTATGCAGAAACAGTCAAATAAGCAACCAGATTTTTTGATGCAGTTCTGTAGAATTCTATTATTCTGTATGCGAGACAGTCCAGGATTTACCGAGGTAAATGGGACATGTGCCTTTAAAAAGCAGAAAAGATGAATTATGAAACACACAACTCCGTCACAGAGTCAGTCACCCTCCGGAGCGGTGTAATAAATTCCTCAGAGAGAGAGACTGCCATCTGTTAGCCTGTCATTTTCCATAACGCCATGTGGCAGTTTTCCAGACAGTCTCACGCAATGTTCTCGTCTGCCTTCTCTGACCTGGCACAGTAGGGCCACAGGAGAAAAGGAGCTTGCAGCAAAATGACTGACTAATCATTTCCTGCTGCTTCCACCAGGAGTGCAGAATTAAAGGTAAGAAATGCTTGCCGTATCTACATAGTTCCAAAGCAGGAGGCAAAAAGTGCAATTTTTGGAAACAAAAAGTACATTATATACACACACATATATTTATGCACATATATAATAGATAAATCTGTGTGTGCGTAATATGCAGCATATTGAGGTCATTTGCTGCATGATATAAAAGTGTAAGTCAATGTTTTCTTTTTAGTTCCTGAGATGTGGATGTCACTGGCAAGGCCAGGATTTATAGTCCATCCTAATTGACCTTGAGAAGGTGGTGGTGAGTCGCCTTCTTGAATTGCTGAAGTCCATGTGGTGCAGGTGCACCCAAAGTGCTGTCAGGGAGAGAGTTCCAGGATTTTGACCCAGCAACAGTGAAGGAACGGCAATATATTTCCAAGTCAGGATGGTGTGTGACTTTGAGGGGAACTTGCAGGTGGTCGTGTTCCCATGCGTCTGCTGCCCTTGTTCTTCTAGGTGGCAGAGGTCGCAGTTTTGGAAGGTGCTGTTGAAGGAGCCTTGGCAAGTTGCTGCAGTGCATTTTGTACAAGGTACGCACAGCTTCTCCCATGCGCTGGCGGTGAAGGAAGTGAATGTTTAAGGTGGTGGATGGGTTGCTGATCAAGTGAGCTGCTTTGTCCTGGATGGTGTCGCGCTTCTTGAGTATTGGAGCTGCAGTCATCCAGGCAAGTGGACACTATTCCATCCATTCTCATTTATGCCTGTAGAAGGTGGACAGGCTTTGGGGAGTCAGGATATGAGTTACTCGCTGCAGAATTTCCATCCTCTGACCTGCTTTTGTAGCCACAGTATTTATATGGCTGGTCCAGTTCAATTTCTGGTCAATGGTAATCCGTGGGATGTTGATAGTTGGGGATTCAACGATGGTAATGCTGTTGAATGTCAAGGGGAGATGGTTAGATTCTCTCTTGTTGGTGACTATCATTGCCTGGCACTTGTGTGGTGCGAATGTCACTTGCCATTTATCAGCCCAAGCCTGGATGTTGTCCAGTATCTGAGGAGTTGCAAATGGTACTGAACACTGCAATCATCAGCGAGAACCCCACTTTTGACCTTATGTTGGAAAGAAGGTCATTGATGAAGCACCTGAAGATGGTTGGGCCTAGGACACTACCCTGAGGAACTCCTGCAGCAATGCCCTGGGGCTGAGCTAATTGACTTCCAACAACCACAACTATCTTCTTTTGTGCTAGGGATGGCTCGAACCAGTGGAGAGTTTTATTCCCGATTCCAATTGTGCAAGATCTTGGAGGGCCATTGTTCAACAATAGAAACTTGCACTTATGTAAAATAGCAAAATGCCATAAGTTATTTTCCACAGAGCAACCAAATACGGGGAAGGAGTTGGGTTGAAAGAGTAGGTATGTGGAGATTTTTGAAAGTGGAGAGAGATATGTCAAGGTGCAGGAGATTTTTTAAAAATTCATTCTCAGGCTGTGGATGTTACTAGCAAGGTCAGTATTTATCGTTTATCTCTAGTTGCCGCTGAGAAGATAGCAATTTGATACAATTGAGTGGCTTGCTCACTTCAGGGATCTACATTGATGGGGATGGAGTCACTTAGACCCAGAAAGGGTAAGAAGAGCAGATTCCCTTCCCTATTGAACCAACTGGAGTTTTACAATAATCCAAAGCTTCATGTTCACTTTCACTGATACCAGCTTTTTTCTTTTTTAAATTGAATTTAAATTCTCAAACTGTCCTGGTGGGATTTGAATTTACAATCTCTGGATTACTGTTCTAGTAAGATGACCACTACACAACTGAAAGGCAATGGTGGATTGCGATGACTGCAAGCTCTGCCATCGAAGGTAGAATGGGAGCAAGGGCACACAGTAGAGCAGAGGATGTGAGCTGGACATAGATTTAAAGGAGGGTTTAGAAATAGATATGTTCGGAGGTCTTATTTTACTGTTGTGGACCTTTTTTAAAATAGAATTCTAATTAATAAATGCCAGTTTGGTGCCATATATGAGATATATATATATATATATATATATATATATATATATATCAAGCCCTTAGTCGGAATGCTCTCAACACAAAATTACCTCTAATTCAGCATTAATTGAACAAATTTGGCAATGAAGACAAAGGCTAGAGGATGAGTGGCATTGGATAAAAAATTGGTCACGCTGGTGAAGTTGGGGATGGCTTTGAAGTTGGGGGCAGAATTAAATTGCATTTACTCTGCTGTTATACCTGATAGAGTGTTTGATGCTGACACACAGAGCACTAACATCCCTCACATTGATGAGCACAAAATTCACAAAAATTCTGCCATTTAGTCTTGTCACGCCTGTAGCTAACTTACGTAACAGTGATTCTTCTATTTGTGGTGGATTGACTAAGATTGCAAATTCCTATTCCTGTATTTGGTAAACGTGTGTGTCATCTGGGCATGACCATTGGACATACCGTAGCATTGAACATACTAAATCATGTGATATGCAGATTAATAAGGACACAAATGTTATAACATGTAATGCACAATGTATTTTCCTACGCATAAGATGGCTCTCTAAGATCCCAAAGTCTTAATTATTAAGGAAACACAGAGCGTCAGGTCAATCAGGGTTTAATTGTTTGGTGGTGAATCTGGACAGTCAAAGTTTAGATTCTCATCAGACTGTAAATCAGAACCCAGAATTAAACACTTGTCTTTCCATCTCTTTTTTTAAAAGTGTGATTGCCGAGTTATTTTTTAGGGCGATGCAGACATTCTGACTGCTGTGTTAATAATGGAGTTTCTCTCTATATTCCAAACAACTTACTTTTGGGAGGAGAAAAGATTATCAGCAGCAAGATATTTGCCTCAAATAAATTTCCCTGCAATTAAGTATGAAACAGTGAGTTGATGGACAAGAAATCTATGCGCACATTCAATTGTTAGCTGTTGAGTTGGAGTTTAATTCAACAGGACAACAAGTGAAGACAGATTTGCAGGACAAGAAGCAGATTATTTTGTTGAATCTCCCAATTCCTTCAACCTCGGAATTTCAAATAATCAATCCTCTTTGCTACTCAGCCAGTTTGTAATTAGTTCGGTTATATGTGGTCTAGGCTATGGAATTTTCAACATTTAGTTACATTGCACTCAGAAAAAAATACCTTTTGTTTCTTACCTGAATTATCAGAACTTAGTGCAATAATGAACCCAGCTGACTACAATAAGTGAATCTGTCCGTCACTTTTTTAATGAATGCCCTCAGTAACAAAGTGACACTCCAGTGCATCAGTTTCTGACTTGAACATTGGGATACCTCACAGTCCTGGAGTTTGTAAATTGGGGAGAAAGCGAGAAGAAAATTAGCACAAGTGAATCAGCCAAGTGTAACTCGTGGTTAATACACATAGAACATCAATTGACTTTGAACAGGTCATCACCTCATCCTGTTTATTGAGGGAGGTAATAGTCCTTGAGAGGGAAAAAAAAGCCACTGAAGAATAAAAGGACTAATGCAGTCATTTGAAAATGGGAAAATGTATCGTAATTTATTGGCCTCATAAATGTAATTATTTAAAAATCTCTGCCTCGTCACTTGACCTTATTCATTTGCAACATTCCTTTCCCTGAGGGTGTTTTATAGGCTGTAGCCCATAACCAATTCAGCGACAACATATCCTGTTTGGATTCCTGTAATTATTTAATTCCAATCATTTCTATTTTAAGAGTGATTTAATTTTATTACTGCAGTCTGGGGCTCACTGGTCCTGCTTCCTAAGCAGATCAAGTATGCCGGAATTGCTGGCTGTCAGATCTCTGACCATATACAGAGCTGCCAACCTCAGCACATTACCAGGATCAAGGTTTTATGAAGACAAAAAGCCAGAAGGATTACTAAACTCATTTCAATCCAGCAGAGGATTAAAAAAACATTTTACAAAATATGTAGAATCACACTCACATTTTCCGAGACCTGGCAAGTATCTCCTAAGAGTAGGTAAACTGTGATTCACTCCCAGGGGAACAAGTCTCCAACTATTGGAGAGTTTTCCCCTGATTCCCATTGACTTCAATTTTGCTAGGCTTCTTGATGCCACACTCGGTCAAATGCTGCCTAGGTATCAATGGCAATCACTCTCACCTCACCTCTGGAATTCAGCTCTCTTGTCCATATTTGGACCAAGGCTGTAATGAGGCCTGGAGCTAAGTGCCTCTGGGGGAACCCAAACTGACCATTGCTGAGGAGGATGTTGCTGTGTAAGTGCCACTTAATAGCACTGTCAGCGACACCTTCTACCACATTGCTGATGATTGGAAGTAAACTGATCAGGCAGTAATTGGCCGGATTGGATCAGTCCTGCTTTTTGTGGACAGGACATACCTGGGAAACTTTCCACATTGTTGGGTAGATGCCAGTATTGTAGCTGTACTGGAATAGCTTTGCTAATGGCGTGGCTAATTCCGGAGCACAGGTCTTCGGTACCAGAGCTCAGATGTTGTCAGGGCCCATAGCCTTTGCTGTATCCAGTGCCGGCTGTTTCTTGATATCACGTGGAGTGAATTAAATTGGCTGAAGACTGGCATCCATGATGATGGGGACCTCAGGAGGAGGCTGAGATGGATCATCCACTCAGCACTTCTGGCTGACGATGGTTGCAAATGCTTCAGCCTTGTCTTTTGCACTGATGTGCTGGATTCCCCCATCATTGAGGATGGGGATGTTTTTGGAGCCTCCTCCTCCAGTTAGTTGTTTAATTGTCCACCACCATTGATGACTTGCTGTGGCAGGACTGCAGAGCTCTGATCTGATCTGTTGGTTGTGGGATCGCTTAGCTCTGTCTATAGCATGCTGCTTCCGCTGTTTAGCATGCACGCAGTCCTGTGCTGTAGCTTCACCACGTTGGTGTCTCATTTTTAGTTAAACCTGGTGCTGCCCCTGACGTGCTCTTCTACATCCCTTATTGAACCAGGGTTAGTCCCCTGGCTTAATGGTAATAGTAGGGTGAGGGATATGCCAGGCCATGAGGTTACAGATTGTGGTTGAATACAATTCTGTTGCTGCTGATGACCCATAGTACCTCATGGATGCCCAGTTTTGAGCTGCAAGATCTCTTCTGAGTCTGTCCCATTTAGCATGGTGGTCATGCCACACAACACGATAGAGGGTGCCCTCAGTGTTAAGATGCGACTTGATCTCCACAAGGTCTGTGTGGTGGTCACTCCTACCAATACTGTCATGGATAGATGCATCTACGACAGGTATTTTGGTGAGGAGGAAGTCAAGTAGGTTTTTTCCTCTTGTTCATTCTCTCACCCTCACCACCTGCCACAGACCCAGTCTGGCAGATACATCCTTCAGGGCTTGGGCAGCTCTATCAGTAGTGGTGCTACCGAGCCACTCTTGGTGATGGACATTGAGGTCCTTGACCCAGAGTACATTCTGTTCCCCTGCTACCCTCAGTGCTTCTTCCGGTGGTGTTCAACATGGAGGAGCACTGATTCATCAGCTGAGGGAGGGCGGTAAGTGGAAATCAGCAGAGGTTTCCTTGCTCGTGTTTGACCTGATACCATGAGACTTCATGAGGTCCAGAGTTAATGCTGAGGACTCCCAGGGCCACTCCTTCCCAACTGTATCCTACTGTGCCACCACCTCTGGTGGGTCTGTCCTCCCGCTGGACAGCACATACCCAGGAATGGTGATGGAGGAGTCTGGGACATTGGTTGTAGGGCATAATTCAGTGAGTATGACTATGTCAGGCTGTTGCTTGACTATTCTGTGGGACAGCTTTCCCAATTTTTGCTGAAGTCCCCAGATGTTAGTAAGGAGGACTTTGCGAGATCGACCAGGCAGAGCGTGCTTTTGTCATTTCCGGTGCCGAGGTCGTTGCCAGGTGGTCCACCCAGTTTTATTCTTCCTTGACTTTTCTGTGGCAGTTTGATACAACTGAGTGGCTTGCTAGGCCATTTCAGAAGGCAGTTAAGAGCCAACCACATTGCTGTGTGTCTGGAGTCACATGTAGGCCAGACCAGGTAAGGACGGCAGATTTCCTCCCCTGAAGGAGATTAGTGAACCAAATGGGCTTTTACAACAATCTGGTAGTTTCATGATTATTAATGAGACAAGCATTTCGTTTTAGATTTATTAATGCCTGGACTCGATGGGCCGAATGGCTTCCTCTATGCTGTTATGACTGCATGTGGCATTGCTCATGATAAGGTAGAGGTGATGCTAAACTGTAACATCTGAATTGTGGAAGGAATGTGATAAAAACAGAATATGCTGGAAATACACAGTAGATCCGGTAGCATCTGTGGAGGGAGATGAGAAAGTGAGCAGGTGAGAGCAGAAGTGTGGGAAATGGGACGGACACAGTCAAGGGCCAGGTCAAACACAGTGGAGGGGAATCCTTGGTTGAGAAAACAGGAAGACATATCAAAAGCATTGTTATGAAAAGTGGCATTGACAGAACAAATGAGTTGGAGAAACAGGGAGAATGGAATAGAGTCGTTACCGGAAGTGGGGTGGGAAGAAGTGTAGTCAAGTTATCTGTGGGAGTCAGTGGATTTACATTGGATATTGGTCCATAGCCTATCCTTAGAAATGAAGCTAGAGAAGTTGAGGAGGGGAAGGGAAGAGTTGGAAAGGGACCTTGTGAAAGTGAGGGAAGGTTGGAAATGAAATCTTTCAGTCCTCGACGAGAGCAGGAAACGGCACCGATATAGTCAACAATGTGCCAGAAAAAGGGAATGGACTTGAGGAATGTGTTGCTTTTAGGAATGTGGCAGGCATCCTATTGTGTACCATAGCTGAAGAAAGCTTGTAATTGTTATTTTTGGGTTTTAATGTGAAAAGCTCAGTAATTCATATTTCTACCACCATTTATGCAATCTGACATGAGTGTAAGTTTCTCTTTAGTTGTTACTTTTAATTAAGATCCTTTCTAAAATGCAGTTTGGTGTTTTTCTGCTTTTCCCCCATCCATCCTTTCTCCTAAAAAAAAAACAACCCTTTCCCCCACTGCCCTTACAAACTATCATCCTATCGCCAACCTCCCTTTCCTCTCCAAAGTCCTTGAATATATTGTTGCCTTCTAAATCCATTCCCATCTTTCCCGGAACTCCATGTTTGAATCCCTCCAATCAGGTTTCCATCCCTGCCACAGTAGCAAAACAGCTCTTATCAAAGTCACAAATGACAACCTATGTGACTGTGACAAAGGTAAACTTTCCATCCTTGTCCTTCTCAACCTGTGTGCAGTCTTTGACATGGTTGACCACACCATCCTCCTCCAGTGCCTCCCCACTGTTGTCCAGCTGGGTAGGACTGCTCTCACCTGGTTCCATTCTTATCTATCTAATCTTAGACAGAGAATCACCTGCAATAGCTTCTCTTCCTGCTCCTACACCATTACTTCTGATGTCCATCAAGGATCTATCCTTAACCCCCTCCAATATCTCATCTACATGCTGCCCCTCGGCGACATCATCCAAAAGCACAGCATTAGCATTAACATGTATGCTGACAACACCCAGCTCTACCTCACCACCACTTCTCTTGACTCCTCCACTGTTGCTAAATTATCCGAAATCCAGTACTGGATGAGCAGAAATCTCCTCTAATTAAACATTGGGAAGACTGAAGCCATTGTTTTCGGTCCCTGCTTCAAATCTATTCCCTAGCTACCAGCTCCATTCCTCTCCCTGGCAACAGTCTGACATTAAGCCAGTCTGTTCACGACCTTGGCGTCACATTTGACCCCATAATGAGCTTCCGACCACATATTCGCGCCATCACTAAGACCGCCTATTTTCACCTCCAAAGCATTACCTGACTTCACCCCTCTCAACTTATCTGCTGCTGAAACCCTCATTCATGCCTTTGTTACCTCTAGACTTGACTATTGCAACGTATTCCTGGCTGGTCTCCCACATTCTGCTCTCCGTAAACTTAAGGTCATCTAAAACTCTGCTGCCCATGTCTTAGCTCACACAAAGTCCCATTCCCCTATCATCCCTGTGCTCACTAACCTACAATGGCTCCCAGTCAAGCAACGTCTTCATTTTAAAATTCTCATCCTTGTTTTCAAATCCCTCCATGGCCTTGCTACTCCCTATCTCTGTAATCTCCTCTAGCCCCACAACCCTCCAAGATATCTGTGCTCCTCTAATTCTGCCCTCTCGAGCATCCCTGATTTTAATCACTCCATCATTGGTGGCTGTGCCTTCAGTTGCCCAGGCCCCAAGCTCCAAAATCCCTCCCTACACCTCCCCACCTCACTTTCTTCCTTTAAGATACTCCTTAAAACCCACCTCTTTGACCAAGTTTTTGGTCATCTGACCTAATATGTCCTTTTGTGGCTCAGTGTCATACTTCATTTTATAATGCTTCTGTGAAGCGCCTTGAGATGTTTTAGTAAGTTGAAGGCACTATATAAATATAAGTTATTTTTGTTGTTGGGCGCGGTTCTGCTTCCTTAGCACTGCACTGGAGTAACTGCTCAAATTTTATACTCATGATCCCACAACCTTCTAACTCAGATGCAAGACTGCTAAACCAGTAAGCCACGGCTGACACCACAATTATAGTAACAGAGGGAATCCAGAATGTTCCAGATGTATCTGCTGCTAAACAAAAAAGTATTGAAATTTGTTTTTAGCAGAACTTTTTGCTACCCGCTATGTTTGGTTGAAAATAAGAAAATATCCAGCACGGGGACAATTCTTGCTGGTGGCATAAACGAAGATCACACAGTTCAGTCCTTTCGATTTTTCCAGTTGCATATTTTAGCTTACCCACGTTATATGGAGTGTAACCTTCCTCTAAAGAATGATTACTGCACCTAAAAGTGATTAATCTCCCTTTTTGTTATATGACATTTATATATGCAATCCCTGAACCAAATTGCCTTTTTGGTCCAACTCTCGCACATGATGCACTGCCTACTCATGTGGTTCACATCGCCACCCACTCCGTTACTGGCAGTGAAAATCACGGGCAGAATTACCCTGCCTGCTACCTTGTATAAAATATTAGAACAGTCCCAGTAATTAGTACAAGCACAGTTTGTACTCCTTTAGCTGTCTTATACTACAGACCTGCTTCAGAAAATGAAAGAAAGCAGTCAGAACATGGATTGCGAGAAAGCAGCGAGTGTGTTTCTATTACAAGAGAGATCGTATTGCGAAATTCCAAGGCAGTGCTGCATTGTCGGAGGTGTTGTCCTTCAGTTGAGAAGTTACTCTGTGGCACAGTCTCTCTATTTCACTGGTTCAGATGGATATTAAAGATCTCATGACACTATTCAAAGAGCAGGGAGTTCTCTCTAGTTCGCTATTAAACATTCCTTTTCAACCAGCATCACCAAAAACGGATTAACTACAGTAGTGATTCATCTCAGAGTTTACTGTGTACAGGTTAACTATCATGTTTCCTATATCAGGCCTCCTTAATGTTTTTGCTTCTGAGGCCCCCCCTTCCTGCAATGTAAAAATTCCACAGACCCCCGAAACACAGCACAAGTATTTTCCTGTGTAAAAGTTAGTTATACAATTAAATAAATATCTTTATTATTATTGTTTTACTCACTTGATGTAACTAGAAGGCCCTAAACCCCAGCATTACTGGCAACCGCCAGAATGAGTGGGTTCAAAGAGGAAGCTTTGGTGACTGTGTTGTTACTGCTGATTATTTATTATTCACTGGCTGCTGCTCCTTACTGAAAGAAGTGAGGAAATCCGCTATCCGCTATCTTTCTGACGTTGCTGATGATAGCCACAATGTGCTCCCTGTTTGCCCAATCCTGGTGGTGGTATGTCCATTCGCACTCTGATCGCTCTGCTCTGCCACAACTGAAACACAGTACTTGTCTTTTAGCGCACCATTAACATACCGTTTGCCTTTGCTCCATGACCTTCTGGTCAGTTATTCTCTGTGACCCTCTGTCCTATCAACATCTTGCCTTTTGTTATCTCTTGCCCCACCCCTGCTTTATTTGCTTTAAACCTATTACATTTCTAACATTTGCCAGTTCTGATGAAGGGTCACTGACCTGAAACGTTAACTCTGCTTCTCTCTCCACAGATGCTGCCCGACCTGCTGAGTATTTCCAACATTTTCTGTTTTTATCCCCTGATCAACCCCATCTGTAATCGCTGTGCTGATTGGCTTTGCATCTCCCATCCAAAGCACCAAATGCCAAACAACCAGTTGGCCACATCTGACCCAGAAATAAAGGCCTGCTCGGTTCTGCAAATGAGACCCAACCCGAGCTCGACAGAACCCCATCCTACCCTGCCCCCGACCCAGCCTGAGTCCTTCCATTTTTTTCCGCGCCTGACCTGACTTGACCCGACCATCAGTTAACCTACCTTCCGTTTTTCACTTTGTTCCTTACCTGCACAAGCATAAAATAACTAATAAAACCACCTTTAAAAGTCCAAAATGTAAACTAACATTGGAGTCACTTATCTGAGGTGGTGATAGAGCGTGTCCGATCCAGCCTGACCCGACCCGACCCGAGCCCGAATGCCGGACCGGAAGTGCGACCCGACCCAAACCCGACACATGTTGCAAGTGTGCGGAAAATAGGCTCCAGTTATATCCTTCACCTTTAGGCAGCCATTCTTTGCTACCATATTATAACTCAGATAGCCAGGCAAAGCCAATATGTGCCAACTTCAGCAGTGTCGTTGTGGGAAATTCTTAATATAAATGGAAGTATAAGGGAAAATTCTGAAACCACACACAAGTAATACTGAAATACATTAGCACATCTTCTCATTCTCACCTTTTCTAGTAGGCAATTAAGACATTCAGAGGCTTTTGTTGTGTGACAATGGATCGTTAATGGATAATTAATGAGGATGATTACAGGACAAAGGAGTGCAAGGTCACCTCACATCACTGAATGCCAGCTTGCACTGTAGGTGGAAAAGAAACAAATTTATAAAAGAGCACCTTCCTCTTATCGAGTATCCTGTATCAATTTATAATAAAGGGGAAAATCCAAACATGTAGCAAACGTGTAATCAGACTTGTTCTTAAGTGCATTAGCGTGCACTGTATTTAGTGGTAGAAAGTGACATAAAGAAACATGTGAATCTTTAGAGTCAGGATGCCAAGACTGGCCTCGCTGTATCAATGCTGGGCACCAGACTCGAAAGCTGCTTTTATGTTGAGGTTAGTGCCATTTGTTCCCGACAGGCAAGCCTTGCACAACCAGCAGCAACCCCAGCCTAGACTTGTGGATTCACTAAAGCCAGCAGGCAGGAAAATCCAGTAAATTCAGGTCTTCCCAGCAGCCAGTCTCAGCAAGTTCAGCAAATTTACTTTGCCCCTGGCTGTGCTATATCAAAGCCAATTAAGAGACATTGCTACACTGTATTACGGCTCTGGAAGTGGTTCAAGAGTTCACCTACCTAGGCTCAACTATCACCAGTAACCTGTCTCTAGATGCAGAAATCAACAAGCGCATGGGTAAGGCTTCCACTGCTATGTCCAGACTGGCCAAGAGAGTGTGGGAAAATGGCGCACTGACACGGAACACAAAAGTCTGAGTGTATCAGGCCTGTGTCCTCAGTACCTTGCTCTATGGCAGCGAGGCCGGGACAACGTATGCCAACCAACAGCGACGTCTCAATTCATTCCATCTTCGTTGCCTCCGGAGAATACTTGGCATCAGGTGGCAGGACTATAGCTCCAACACAGAAGGCCTTGAAGCGGCCAACACCCCCAGCTTATACACACTACTGAGCCAGCGGCGCTTGAGATGGCTTGGCCATGTGAGCCGCATGGAAGATGGCAGGATCCCCAAAGACACATTGTACAGCGAGCTCGCCACTGGTATCAGACCTACCGGCCGTCCATGTCTCCGCTATAAAGACGTCTGCAAACGCGACATGAAATCGTGTGACATTGATCACAAGTCGTGGGAGTCAGTTGCCAGCATTCGCCAGAGCTGGCGGGCAGCCATAAAGACAGGGCTAAATTGTGGTGAGTCGAAGAGACTTAGTAGTTGGCAGGAAAAAAGACAGAGGCGCAAGGGGAGAGCCAACTGTGCAACAGCCCCGACAAACAAATTTCTCTTTAGCACCTGTGGAAGAGCCTGTCACTCCAGAATTGGCCTTTATAGCCACTCCAGGCACTGCTTCACAAACCACTGACCACCTCCAGGCGCGTATCCATTGTCTCTCGAGATAAGGAGGCCCAAAAGGAAAGGATTACGGGTCCAAGACCAGTAGCTAGAGTTACATTTAAGGATTATCTTGGAGTCTCCAAGAATTAACGATTCATCTCCAGGACGCTGCTGTGAACAAAAACCCGGGGGGAAAATCAGAGAAGCATTAAAAAATTGTATTTTTTTCTTTGTCGTCTTTGAATACGTTCGTTTCCTAATTTTAAAAATATTGGAGGTGAAGAGGCGAAGAACTGTTTGGATAATTATTGACTTTCAATCAGTTGGGTAACAAAGAGATCACTTTCCAATTGGCGAGGGATGACAAGGTATAGTGAGGATGGACATGTTAGGCAACGGATCGCAGGGGTGTGGGGACGCGGCGAATGGAGATAGGAGGTTATCTGATGAAAGCTCCAGGAATATGTTCAAGCAGAGTCGGCAACCATACAGTGTAAAATTTCTGCCGGCAGGACCTGTGAGCTGGCTTTGGCTGTGAATTGCACTCACACAGTACTGCATCTCTGGCTAGTACGTTATCACAGTGTGGAGAAGAAGGTGGAGCATCCACAAATCTCAGGATGTTAAAAAAAACTCTACTTAAGTTTGTTAGAGGAAGTGACCACCCAGGTTGGCTGTAAATCCTATAACCTTGTAAAGTGACTATTGACATCAGTTTGTCAGCTAATGAGTTAGACTTCTATGCAGCCAGAAGATTGTGTATTTAAACTTTAAAAAAAACATTTGATTAAGTTCCACATAAATGATTACTAATAATGCTCAAAGGTGTGAGGTTTCAGGCTAAACTTGGGTTTAGTTTTTGGGCTGCTTTTCACTGCCCTACTTTGGCAGAAATTGATTGAAGGGTATAAAACAGCAGCTACTGGTGTGATGGACAGTGGGGGGTAGGTAATGCCAGGTTGGGGAGAAGTACTGAGTGGGACACTCCAGGGCTCAGTATTGGGAGCAATACTGTTCCTAATTTACATAAATTATTTAGATTCTGAAACACAATGCAAATCAGGTAAAATTGCAGATGGTGCCAAAGTAGGGCAGTGAAAAGCAGCCCAAAAACTAAACAGTGAGCCAAAATAAAAATATGCAAGTGGGTCAAACAATGGGGGATGGAATGTAGTTTAGTTTAGTTTAGAGATACAGCACTGAAACAGGCCCTTCGGCCCACCGCGTCTGTGCCGACCATCAACCACCCATTTATACTAATCCTACACTAATTCCATATTCCTACCACATCCCCACCTGTCCCTATATTTCCCTACCACATACCTATACTAGGGGCAATTTATAATGGCCAATTTACCTACCAACCTGCAAGTATTTTTGGCTGCGGGAGGAAACTGGAGCACCCGGAGAAAACCCACGCAGACACAGGGAGAACTTGCAAACTCCACACAGGCAGTACCCAGAATTGAACCCGGGTTGCTGGAGCTGTGAGGCTGCGGTGCGAACCACTGCGCCAATGCAGGCAAGTCTGAAGTATTGCATTCTTTCCATTCTTTCTCCATTCTTTGGTCTCCTTATCTCGAGAGACAATGGATACGCGCCTGGAGGTGGTCAGTGGTTTGTGAAGCAGCGCCTGGAGTGGCTATAAAGGCCAATTCTGGAGTGACAGGCTCTTCCACAGGTGCTGCAGAGAAATTTGTTTGTCGGGTCTGTTGCACAGTTGGCTCTCCCCTTGCGCCTCTGTCTTTTTTCCTGCCAACTACTTAGTCTCTTCGACTCATCATATTTTAGCCCCGTCTTTATGGCTGCCCGCCAGCTCTGGCGAACGCTGGCAACTGACTCCCACGACTTGTGATCAATGTCACAGGATTTCATGTCGCATTTGCAGACGTCTTTAAAGCGGAGACATGGACGGCCGGTGGGTCTGATACCAGTGGCAAGCTCGCTGTACAATGTGTCTTTGTGGATCCTGCCATCTTCCATGCGGCTCACATGGCCAAGCCATCTCAAGCACCGCTGACTCAGTAGTGTGTACAAGCTGGGGATGTTGGCCGCCTCGAGGACTTCTGTGTTGGAGATACGGTCCTGCCACCTGATGCCAAGTATTCTCCGGAGGCAGCGAAGATGGAATGAATTGAGACGTCGCTGTTGGCTGGCATACGTTGTCCAGGCCTCGCTGCCATAGAGCAAGGTACTGAGGACACAGGCCTGATACACTCGGACTTTTGTGTTCCGTGTCAGTGCGCCATTTTCCCACACTCTCTTGGCCAGTCTGGACATAGCAGTGGAAGCTTTTCCCATGCGCTTGTTGATTTCTGCATCTAGAGACAGGTTACTGGTGATAGTTGAGCCTAGGTAGGTGAACTCTTGAACCACTTCCAGAGCGTGGTCGCCAATATTGATGGATGGAGCATTTCTGACGTCCTGCCCCATGATGTTCGTTTTCTTGAGACTGATGGTTAGGCCAAATTCATTGCAGGCAGCCGCAAACCTGTCGGTGAGACTCTGCAGGCACTCTTCAGTATGAGATGTTAAAGCAGCATCGTCAGCAAAGAGGAGTTCCCTGATGAGGACTTTCCGTACTTTGGACTTCGCTCTTAGACGGGCAAGGTTGAACAACCTGCCCCCTGATCTTGTGTGGATGAAAATTCCTTCTTCAGAGGACTTGAACGCATGTGAAAGCAGCAGGGAGAAGAAAATCCCAAAAAGTGTGGGTGCGAGAACACAGCCCTGTTTCACGCCACTCAGGATAGGAAAGGGCTCTGATGAGGAGCCACCATGTTGAATTGTGCCTTTCATATTGTCATGGAATGAGGTGATGATACTTAGTAGCTTTGGTGGGCATCCAATCTTTTCTAGTAGTCTGAAGAGACCACGTCTGCTGACGAGGTCAAAGGCTTTGGTGAGATCAATGAAAGCAATGTAGAGGGGCATCTGTTGTTCACGGCATTTCTCCTGTATCTGACGAAGGGAGAACAGCATGTCACCGGTCGATCTCTCTGCACGAAAGCCACACTGTGCCTCAGGGTAGACGCGCTGGGCCAGCTTCTGGAGTCTGTTCAGAGCGACTCGAGCAAAGACTTTCCCCACTATGCTGAGCAGGGAGATTCCATGGTAGTTGTTGCAGTCACCGCGGTCACCTTTGTTTTTATAGAGGGTGATGATATTGGCATCGCGCATGTCCTGGGGTACTGCTCCCTCGTCCCAGCACAGGCATAGCAGTTCATGTAGCGCTGAGAGTATAGCAGGCTTGGCACTCTTGATTATTTCAGGGGTAATGCTGTCCTTCCCAGGGGCTTTTCTGCTGGCTAGAGAATCAATGGCATCACTGAGTTCCGATTTGGTTGGCTGTATGTCCAGCTCATCCATGACTGGTAGAGGCTGGGTTGCATTGAGGGCAGTCTCAGTGACAGCATTCTCCCTGGAGTACAGTTCTAGGTAGTGCTCAAACCAGCGGTCCATTTGTTTGTGTTGGTCAGTGATTATGTCCCCTGATTTAGATTTGAGGGGGGCGATCTTCTTGATGGTTGGCCCAAGAGCTCTCTTCATGCCATCATACATTCCTCTGATGTTTCCGGTGTCTGAGGCCAGCTGAATATGACTGCATAGGTGTTGCCAGTAGTCGTTTGCGCAGCGCCTGGCTGTTCTTTGTGCAGTGCTTCTGGCTGCTTTAAGTGCTGCGGATGTTAAATCGCTGGGGGCTTTCTTGTAGTTCAACAGTGCAATGCGCTTAGCGGCTATGACAGGTTCCAGCTCTTCATTATGAGATTGAAACCAGTCTGCATTTCTCTTCGCACTTTTGCCGTAGGTGGTCAAAGCTGACTCATAGATGGCGTCTCTGATGTGGGCCCACTTGGTCTCAGCATCCCCTGTGGGAGTGTTTTGAAGTATTGCATATAGAAAGGAAAAATGGAAATCATGCGTACTTTGGTCAGTCAGCACCTTGAGAACTGTCGAGTTTTGGTCATCAAGACACACAACAAAGATTGCATTTATATAGCACCTTTCACAACCTCAGGACATCCCATTATACTTTACAGCCAATGAAGTAGTTTTGAAGTGTAGTCACTGTTGTAATGTAGGAAATGCAGCAGCCAATTTGCACACAGCAAGATCCCACAAATAGTAATGTGATAATGACCAGATAATCTGTTTTAGTGATGTTGATGGAGGAATAAATCTTGGCTGGGACACCGGGGAGGACTCCCCTGCTCTTGTTCGAATATTGTTATGGGAGCTTTTATGTTCACCAGGCAGAAGGGGCCTTGCTTTAACATCTCACCCCAAAGATGACACCTTCAACAATGCAGCACTTCCTCAGTACTGCATTGAAGTGTCCCATGTTTCCACAGCTCCAATGGCTGCTCTGTCTAGTAAGATGCAGGCTAGGATGCAATTAGAGGCAGAAAGCTGGGCTGCTTTATATTAACAATGTGCCACTTGTGGCAGCAAGAGTATTATATACCTACCACTGATGACACTCAATGAATACAACAAGATGTTGAATAGGGAGATTTGGGTTCTTGCAGCCCTATATTGGCACATACACCCACCTCTTTTCTAATACCAACCTCCTTGCCCACCAACCCCTCCACTCCATCATTGATAGCCATTCATTCAGCAAACATTCTCCTTTCCTACAGATCTCCTTGCCTAATTCCCGCCACCTTATACTTCCCTCCCTGCAATCAAAAGACCTCCTAAAAGCCTTTTTATGGAATTGTATCTTCAAGCCCCTACCTTAAACCCTGCTCAGTTTTGTCATTAACCTCCCACTTCTGTTTTCCCCAACCCCTTAACGTGAAACACTTTGAGACATCTTCCTGCATGTGACTAGCACTATAGAGCTGCAAGTTGGTTGTTATTGATGAAAGTTGCTGAGTCAGTTCTAAAAAAAAAGCCAATGAACATATGTAATCTTTTCAATTCAGCTGCTGCTCCATAGAAAACAAAACCAAAGAATTATGTTAGTGTATCCTTGCAAAGGCATTGATGCATCTCCAGTACGGGCCAGTAAAGCAGTGCATTCACAAACTTCTTAAATCTTGGTGACTGTAGCAGTTTCTGGCAGGCTGAATCCACAGGGACAATAATAGTCCAACATCCAAGTCAATGCCTTCAGCAGTTTATTATCTGCAGGCACAGAGTGTTTTCTATTCTCCCACTCTCTCTAGTTTGATTGACTCCCATCTCATTCAGGCAAGAGGCTGTGAAATTGCTGCATTGCATCATTTTTCACTGTAATTTAAAAATATTTTTAAAATTCCTTTCACGACAATTTCACTGCGAGTAGTCGCTGTTGTAATGTAGGAAAAGCAGCAGCCAAATTGCACACAGCAAGCTCCCACAAACAGCAATGTGATAGTGACCAGATAATCTGTTTTAGTAATGTTGTTTGCGGGATAACTATTTGCCAGGGATATACTGGGGATAATTACCTTGCCCTTCTTCAAAATATTTTACGATTTTACATCCTTTTATGTTCACTTAAGAGGGAATACAGGGGTCTCAGTTTAACATCCCATCCAAAAGAACTGCCTTTGTATATGGCGGTAATCTGGCACAGAGTCTTCTTGGTGGTGACTGCAGTTTGGAAAGTCAGAGCTACAGTGTTGTTTCCTTATCTCTACTCCTGTATTCACTGTCAGCGAAGCTCCAGGCTGTGAGCGGATGATGGCAAAATGATGCCCATAGTGTACAGGTGCCTTAAGTTCAACTCCCATCACTGAGAAGAACCAGGTGAGTGACAGCTTAAGTCCACCTGTGAGCATTGGCACCAGTGGTTTCCCACTCTGGTACTAGAGGATGAAACTAAAAGTTAAATATAATTTTAATCCATACCAGAGCCATTGAAAGAGATATATACAGTCATCATCATCAATAACTTGGAGGCAGACTGCTTATTTGTAATGTGGGAGCATACTGAGCCTTGGACAGAGGATGTGTTCTAAATGGAAGAGTGTTGAGGTTCTTGGCATCGGAAATATTACACTCCAGTAGGTTTGATGTAGAACAGAGGAAGACAGAGAAAGCTTCTGTCCCTTTGGGTCCTTTAGGAACTTAACAGATGCTGGATGAATGTTCTGCCACGTGCATGCAACAGGACGGTGGATTTACTGCAATCACCTTTGTGACACTGTAGCCTATCAGCGTGGAAAGGATTTCAGATGAGATTATAATTGGGCCGTACAGTAACTAATTTCATTATGGTGTTGGCTTAGCAGCAGAAGGATTCCCTCGTGGAATTACAGCATGTCCTCATTGAGATAATAAATATTTAACATGGGAATATTCTTCCTTCACACTGCTGCTTAGGTTACTGAAGAGTGATAGAACTGTATCCCAGCCTGAGTTGACACCTTCATGGGAGGAAGGAAAAATTCTGACTAATATAATACCTCAGTGGGAACTAATTCAATTTATTTAGTCCAATATAGACCTTGGTGCTGTCTTTGTAAACTGTCAGCCCCTGCATTTGACTGACAATGCAAATACACAGAATGTCAGTTTGATTCAGTTGTTGGCTGTCTTGCCCCTGAGTTAGAAGCTTGTGAGTTCAAGGCCCACACCAGGACTTCAGCACATATCTGGGCTGAAGCATTTACACACCACTGCGAGAGTACTGCATTGTTGGAGGTGCAGCCTGAACCACACATATATATGCGTGTACATAATATATATGTAGGTACTATATTGTGAATGAAGTGAACTGTCCTGTGCAATTTACGTAATGTTGCTTCTGATCATGTTACCACAAAACCGGTAGCAATCTAACTAGTACTTTGCAATATGGACAGTGTAATCTGCCGACTCGAGTGGTGAAAAAGATCATGCGATACTAATTGTGAAGAGCAGGGAGCTTTACTCGTGTCTGGCCAACATTTCCTCTCAGCCAACACCACCAAAAGCTAAAATACCAAGAGCAAAATACTGCAGATGCTAGAACTCTGAAATGAACCAAAAGCTGATCATTCATCTCTTTGCTGTTTGTGGGATCTTGCTCTATGTAAATTGCAGAGTGTGTTTGTCAACATAATAAGTGACTGTACTTCAAAAAATAATTCAGTGTATGCAAATTGCATCAGGTTGTCCTGAAGATATGACCGGGTGCTTTATAAATACAAGTTCCTTCTTATCTTGTAGGGTGCATGTTTCCTTGGGGCCCCCTCCACCATCAACTCCAACACAGGGTTTTGCAATGGACCTTTCAACAGCAAATTCACTGACCTGATCAGCGCTGTGGCTTCATAGTAGTTTTCTTTGAACAGATTGGTTACTGAATAGTGTGTTCCAATCTTGTATTGTGCATCCCTGCTATTAACACGTATTTATGCCAAAGAACAAAGAACAAAGATAATTACAGCACAGGAACAGGCCCTTCGGCCCTCCAAGCCTGCGCCGATCCAGATCCTCTCTCTAAACATGTCGCCTATTTTCTTAGGTTCTGTATCTCTTTTCTTCCTGCCCATTCATGTATCTGTCTAGATACATCTTAAAAGACTCCATCGTGCCCGCGTCTACCACCTCCGCTGGCAACGCGTTCCAGGTGCCCACCACCCTCTGCGTAAAGAACTTTCCACGCATATCCCCCCTAAACATTTCCCCTTTCACTTTGAACTCGTGTCCTCTAGTAATTGAAACCCCTACTCTGGGAAAAAGCCTCTTGCTGTCCACCCTGTCTATACCTCTCATGATTTTGTACACCTCTATCAGGTCCCCCCTCAACCTCCGTCTTTCTAATGAAAATAATCCTAATCTACTCAACCTCTCTTCATAGCTAGCGCCCTCCATACCAGGCAACATCCTGGTGAACCTCCTCTGCACCCTCTCCAAAGCATCCACATCCTTTTGATAATGTGGCGACCAGAACTGTACGCAGTATTCCAAATGTGGCCGAACCAAAGTCCTATACAACTGTAACATGACCTGCCAACTCTTGTACTCAATGCCCCGTCCGATGAAGGAAAGCATGCCGTATGCCTTCTTGACCACTCTATTTACCTGCGTTGCCACCTTCAGGGAACAGTGGACCTGAACACCCAAAATCTCTCTGGACATCAATTTTCCCCAGGACTTTTCCATTTACTGTATAGTTCACTCTTGAATTGGATCTTCCAAAATGCATCACCTCGCATTTGCCCTGATTGAACTCCATCTGCCATTTCTCTGCCCAACTCTCTAATATATCTATATTCTGCTGTATTCTCTGACAGTCCCCTTCACTATCTGCTACTCCACCAATCTTAGTGTCGTCTGCAAACTTGCTAATCAGTCCACCTATACTTTCCTCCAAATCATTAATGTATATCACAAACAACAGTGGTCCCAGCACGGATCCCTGTGGAACACCACTGGTCACACGTCTCCATTTTGAGAAACTCCCCTCTACTGCTACTCTCTGTCTCCTGTTGCCCAGCCAGTTCTTTATCCATCTAGCTAGTACACCTTGGACCCCAAGCGCCTTCACTTTCTCCATCAGCCTGCCATGGGGAACCTTATCAAACGCCTTACTGAAGTCCATGTATATGACATCGACAGCCCTTCCCTCATCAATCAACTTTGTCACTTCCTCAAAGAATTCTATTAAGTTGGTAAGACATGACCTTCCCTGCACAAAACCATGTTGCCTATCACTGATGAGCCCATTTTCTTCCAAATGGGAATAGATCCTATCCCTCAGTATCTTCTCCAGCAGCTTCCCTACCACTGACGTCAGGCTCACCGGTCTATAATTACCTGGATTATCCCTGCTACCCTTCTTAAACAAGGGGACAACATTAGCAATTCTCCAGTCCTCCGGGACCTCACCCGTGTTTAAGGATGCTGCAAAGATATCTGTTAAGGCCCCAGCTATTTCCTCTCTCGCTTCCCTCAGTAACCTGGGATAGATCCCATCCGGACCTGGGGACTTGTCCACCTTAATGCCCTTTAGAATACCCAACACTTCCTCCCTCCTTATGCCGACTTGACCTAGAGTAATCAAACATCTGTTCCTAACCTCAACATCCGTCATGTCCCTCTCCTCGGTGAATACCGATGCAAAGTACTCGTTTAGAATCTCACCCGTTTTCTCTGAGTCCAAGCATAACATTCCTCCTTTGTCCTTTAGTGGGCCAATCCTTTCTCTAGTTACCCTCTTTCTCCTTATATATGAATAAAAGGCTTTGGGATTTTCCTTAACCCTGTTTGCTAAAGATACTTCATGACCCCTTTTAGCCCTCTTAATTCCTCGTTTCAGATTGGTCCTACATTCCCGATATTCTTTCAAAGCTTCGTCTTTCATCAGCCGCCTACACCTTATGTATGCTTCCTTTTTCCTCTTAGCTAGTCTCACAATTTCACCTGTCATCCATGGTTCCCTAATCTTGCCATTTCTATCCCTCATTTTCACAGGAACATGTCTCTCCTGAACGCTAATCAACCTCTCTTTAAAAGCCTCCCACATATCACATGTGGATTTACCTTCAAACAGCTGCTCCCAATCTACATTTCCCAGCTCCTGCCGAATTTTGGTATAGTTGGCCTTTCCCCAATTTAGCACTCTTCCTTTCGGACCACTCTCGTCTTTGTCCATGAGTATTTTAAAGCTTACGGAATTGTGATCACTATTCCCAAAGTAGTCCCCTACTGAAACTTCAACAACCTGGCCGGGCTCATTCCCCAACACCAGGTCCAGTATGGCCCCTTCCCGAGTTGGACTATTTACATACTGCTCTAGAAAACCTTCCTGGATGCTCCTTACAAATTCTGCTCCATCTGGACCTCTAACACTAAGCGAATCCCAGTCAATGTTGGGAAAATTAAAATCTCCTATCACCACCACCCTGTTGCTCCTACATCTTTCCATAATCTGTTTACATATTTGTACCTCTATCTCACGCTCGCTGTTGGGAGGCCTGTAGTACAGCCCCAACATTGTTACCGCACCCTTCCGATTTCTGAGTTCTGTCCATATTGCCTCACTGCTCGAGTCCTCCATAGTGCCCTCCTTCAGCACAGCTGTGATATCCTCTTTGACCAGTAATGCAACTCCTCCACCCCTTTTACCTCCCTCTCTATCCCGCCTGAAGCATCGATATCCTGGGATATTTAGTTGCCAATCATGCCCTTCCCTCAACCAAGTCTCAGTAATAGCAATAACATCATACTCCCAGGTACTAATCCAAGCCCTAAGTTCATCTGCCTTACCTACTACACTTCTTGCATTAAAACAAATGCACCTCAGACCACCAGTCCCTTTATATTCATCATCTGCTCCCTGCCTGCTCTTCCCCTTAGTCACACTGACTTCATTATCTAGTTCCTTACAGGCTTTTGTTACTACCTCCTTACTGTCAACTGACCTCAATTGGTTCCCATCCCCCTGCCACATTAGTTTAAACCCTCCCCAACAGCGTTAGCAAAAGCTTCAGCAACGCATCAGAATTATCCGATCCTCCTTAAGTTGCTAACTCAGGATGGAATTACATGGAATTTTGCAGCACAGAAACAAGCAATTTGGCCCAACAGGTCCATGCTGGTGTTTATACTCCACACTTGAAACTGGAGTATCTTGGCTGAGTGTTCATTCTTCACATGAGCATAGATACTGAGTGTTGATGGGGTATTCAATAATAGGAAGTGGGGGGGGGTCTCAAAGCTGAAGCTGTCCTCACACATCTGTACACTGGTGCTTTTCAGCAAGAGCAGTGGCAAGAATCCTGGCTACTCCAGGGGTGCTGAGGCCAATTGTAGTGCTCCTATCACAGGCCTGACTGAAATTCAACTAAAATAGCACAGACTGGAGATCAGACCTGGGGTTTTCCCAGTCTGTATTGTTGGAGCTATAAGAAATGTGTCATTCAAGCCAGTGGCTGATGTGAGTTAGTAGATCAGTGTTGGTGTAGGGGGCAGTACATACACAGCATTAAATCTAGCTCTGCGTTCAAAAGCTATGTCTTATGTAAGATGCAATGGGGAGGTTAATGGTGCCCTACCTTCTAAATCCTCTGGGACTCCACATATCCTGGCCTTGTTTTAATGACCTCCATTATCTAGTTTATCTGCTTTCTCTTTTATTATTCAGCCCTGTTTCATCAAATAATCCATGGGGGACTCAATCTCACTAGTGCATGTCATCCTCCCAGCTGTGGCCCTCAATCCATGCAGTCTTCAATGGAGGGGATTGAGGCTTGAATTCCAGGAACACGATTTTTAAAAATGAACATGGCAATGCCTGAGGAGAAGAAATCAGCACCCAAGAAGGGCGCCAAGAAGGGGAGAAGGTGGGTGAAGGAGAATCACTGCATCTACAAAATAATGAAGCAGGATCACCCCACCCCAACCCCTGTCTCCCCCAAGGCCACAAGCATCATTATCCTCTTTGTGAATGATGTTTCATAGTGCATGGTGAGTGAAACTTCCTACCTGGCTCATTACAACAAGCGCTCAGTTATCAGCTCCTGAGCGATCTAGACTGCCCTGTGCCTGCTGTTGCTTCAGGGAAGTTGACCAAGCGCACACTGTGTCGGAAGAGACAAAGGTTGTGATCAAGTGCACCAGCTCTGAGTAAACCTCCACAATGTACTGAGAAGTAGCAGCTTCCTGATTTAAGGCCTGAGTTCCTGCAGGCAGCTATGAACGTTAGCAGTACGATCAGCAGATAAGCGACATTGAGACCCACATCGCCCTCAGTAGTTTTCTTTTGTCAATTTTCTCCCCATCTCTTCTAAAAGTGCCAGCTTTGCTGGATATGGTTTGACAGGCCCCTAACAGCCCTCCAGTACCTCACTCAAGTATCCATTCTTTGTTTATGAGCTCTAGAAAGTGAGTTTTGATGGCTAATCAACCAGAAGAGCATCACAGCCAAGCCCGATGCTGGCTCCATGTACTGACTGCCAGTTGGGAATAGAGGCCCCGGCTGATTTATTCCTCTGTTCTGACGAAAGGCTTTTGACCTGAAACATGAACTCTATCTTCCTTTCTCCACAGAGGCTGCCTGACCTGTTGAGTGTTTCCAGCAGCTTGACCTAATTTCAGATTTTCAACATCTGCAGTATTTTGCACTTTGTTTTCTTCCCCACCCCCATCCTCATCCACAAATCTACAACGTCTGAGCATCAGTAGGAAATTGAACTGCCTCATTCTAACAATTACAGTGTAAATGCAGCCTAAACAGCACTGTGTAAAGTACTTGCTTTCCTTCAAACACTTGATCATTGTGGTTTTTCTGCCTCTCATCTTAAAGTTCTATAGTGTGAAAAACTGTCCAGTTAAAGAGATGGGAAATATGACAGGTGTATGGATTAGGCCATAAACAGCCTATAACTATTTATGCCCTATTATTAGCCACCACATCTGTGAATTTTATGGTAATTGTCACACTGTACTCACCAGCCGGGGTGTTCCTGATGATTTAGTGCAGTCTTCAGATATCCTATTCAGCTTATCAGCGTGTAATAATTGAGAGGGTAGTAAAAGTATAATTAATTGACATTTTGCTCCTGGAGAGGTCAATTCCCTTGTCCTCATCCCTGCTGTTCTGAGTCTCGTCCTCCTGCCTGTCTGAGAAAGACGGGTGTCTGACCTTGGCCAGCAGGTTTAGTTACGAGTGTGTTAATTAAAAGAGACACATAGGGAGTTGCTCGCTGCTGCTTCCCTTTGTGACCTAGCCTTTCACTCTAAACTACAGAGATCCCGTAAAGAAAAAAAATCTGCTTTATTCACTTGATCAGGGTGGTGTGCAGTGCATGTCATTAACCCTGGGTCAGGAGCAGGGCTGGTGAAATATCTATCAGCAGAATACAGATTGTCACCAGTACAATAAGGAAGATGAAAGGGGTTTAAAAAAAATTTGGAAGATTTGTATTTCTCTCTATTTAACGTCTTGTATTCAGGTTAAAATTTTAACCTCACTGGAGCTTCACTAGGTTTCCACTCTTGGTTCCACTTTCACATCTGCAAAGACAGCAGAGTTAAATCTTGGTGTATCGATTCCAGTTGAATTACTTACTGTATTTACTGCTAATAATGACCAGAGTGTTATAAGTTATTCATTATTTCATATTGCTAATACGTTTTTATGGTTGTCAAAGCGGGGAACTGGACATTGGTTAACCAGTACTGGGCACTCCTGGGTCAGGTATGGCACACATTAATTAGAGAGGCTACAAGCAGGTCCCCAGCCCAGCTGCATGGCTGAGAATTGTTGATTGCAGTGAGCAGCAGGAGCTGAATAAGTACCTGCTGAGTATCTTTGCCTTAAAATGTAGTCTTGTAATATCTCTGTGCAAAAATATAATGCCTTCAGAAGCCTGAGCCCAATCTCAGGAGAGCACCCTGCTGTATTATCCTTTCCTACACCAGCTGCTTTTGTAGCCTCTCTCGAGAGTTTCAGAAGCAGGTCGCTGGGGTAAATAATAGGGGAAAGCTCCTTCTACTCTACGTGCCTGGACCCCAGCCTTGGAAAAACAGCTCTACATGACATTTCCCTTCTCCAAACCTTAACACCTTTGAGGGCTCCCTGAGGAAGGTTGCCAATTTAGTACTGAATTATGGGCAGTATATCAGTTGAAAGCCTGAAAATCAGTTCACTTAAAAAAACTTAGAACTAGCTGAGAGAGAAGACAATCATCCCATCAATCAACAGGATTCACCAGCCAATCACTCTTAAACTGGATTCAAACAGACAGTGAGCTAAAATAAGCATCGAAAGAAGACTGAGCAATCTAGTGAGTTAACACCCTGTTCTTTCAACCCAGCGACTTGCTTTTGAAACACTCATGAGAGGCAGCTTGTATAGGAAATGAATAATACAGTGGAATGCACTGAGGTTGGGACTGGGGCCTTAGAACGCATTATATTTTTGCACAAAGATATTACAAGACTACATTTTAAGGCATAGACACACAATAGATGTGTAACCTGCCCCTGCTGCTAACTGCTATCGACAGTTCCCAGCCATGTAGCTGGACGATTATAACCCCTCTCAGTGTTGCTGTGTAACTAACTGCTATGAGTTGCATGAAAGGCAGCCGATTGACCGACTGCTTGATTTCAGTCTCTGTTCGGGACATGGTTTGTGTTCATTTGCTGCTCGCAAGATGACCAGAAAGGATGTGTGCAAATTACTGGCACAGAGCATACCCCTAGCACTCAAAGCACAGCTGCAGCTAGGTATTAGAGAGTAAATGATTCATTTCACAAACAGTTCTATAATGCATGAGAGTAGATAGGCTGATAAGGTCTCTCACACACTCACAGAGCCTTGAAGTGTCTGGACACTCAAAGGGGCATAAGCTAAAACTATTATAAAGCTGCAAAGAAATATGGAGTATGAGGGAATTGCAAGGGGGCAGGATACAGAAAACCATTACATTCCAGGTGATTAAGCTGGAAAAAGGTATTGAACAGAAGGGAATTATTTGAACTCCTTATTATTGACTGGTGATCATATCATTTGCTGCTGAAGTCAACCCTGTTAAAATAAAATTATTGTCCTCCCCACTCCTGTTGGGGTATGGAACCACAGGTCCCGGCTGCACTCCAGCACCTTGTCAACATGGTTATTCTTCATGCATGAGCCCAATCAGTATTGGGGGCCATATGGGCATGCAGGGCATCACAACTGAACCTTTTCCTATCCACACCCAACACCACCACACCCTTACATCAAGTCATACAGTCATTTATGGCACAGAAGGAGGCCATTCGACCCATCGGGTCCATGCCAGCTCTCCATGGAGCTATCCAGTCAGTCCCACTCCCCCACTCATAGCCCTACAAGTTTATTTCCTTCAAGTGGTCATCCAGTTTCCTTTTGAAATCATTGATTGCCTCCGCTTCCAGCACCCTTGTGGGCAGCGAGTTCCAGGTCATTTCCACTCGCTGCGTAAAAAAGTTCTTCCTCATATTCCCCCTGCATCTCTTGCCTAAAACCTTCAATCTGTGTCTCCTAGTCCTTGTACCATTAGTTAATGGGAGCAGTTTTTCCTTGTCTAACTTATCTAACACAAATTTGTCATAATCTTGTACACCTCTATTAAATCTCCCCTCAATCTCCTTTGCTCTAAGAACAAACCCAGATTTTCCGACCCTAACCTTGCAACTAAAATCCCCCATCCCTGGAATCATTCTGGTAAATTTCCTCTGCACTCTCTCGAGGAGCAGGAACCCAAACCGCTTTTTCCCCTCTTGCCACCCCTCCCCTGGCCCAGGGGCCCTGAGGCCAACTGTGACACTCCTCTACCATGCTTGGATAGTGAGGACAGACTGGCGATAGATCCTAGAACCTGTTTCTGTTCCCAATGGCTCAGCTCCACACTGGGCAGTGCACTAACCAGCTAACAATGTCAAGAGAGACAAGTTTCAAGTCTAGCTTTTGAAGTTCTTGCCTTAGGATGTTTTACTTCCACCTGAGTGCGCAGATAGGACCTTGTTTCAGCATCTTGTCTGATATTTCTCAGGATCCTACTGTTTTACCTTAATTTTAGATAAATACGCAACTGTCATTTAAACAGAAATTTCCGGGAGCAGTTGTAGAGAATGGGTTGAATCTGGGTCGAGTGAGGTGACATTGCCAATGTGCAGTGAATGAGTTAAGCTATTTTCTGACCCCCTAAAGGAAAAATAATGAATTGTCAAATAGAACTTATTACCCACTTAAAATTAATTAAGCCATTCAGCTATTACATTAACACATCTAATGGTAAATGATTTTACATTGAATCATAAGAGCTCACACAGCATTGGCAAGCACAGAATATTGTTCTAAGCATGGCTAATAGTGAGGGCAGCAATGCATTCAACATTTTATTTATTGACCACAGCTACATGTGGGCAGACATGACTTTTTGTTGTCAATTTTCTCCCCTCTCCTGAAGGTTCTGGCTCTTACTGGGGTACCGATCCACAGGCTCCAGTACCTCTCCCACGACTGAGCTTGGGTGGTGCATGTCAGTAGACTATTGGACCATTGTGGGCAGAACAGCCTGATTATCTTTTCATTCGACAACTAATACACATGCACTTTCCAGGGGTTGGGGTGTGGGGGGGGGGGGTGGCGGCGGGGTGGGGGTCTTGCTATTACATTGTGATACCATGCCCACGTGTGTTGGAGTATGCATGTAAGAACATAAGAAATAGGAGCAGGAGTAGACCATACGGCCTGTCTAGCCTGCTCCGCCATTCAGTATCAACTCCACTTTCCTGCCCCCTCCCCATATCCCTTGATTCCCTAAGAGACCAAAAATCTGTCCATCTCAGCCTTAAATATATTCAACAATAGGACATCCACAACCCTCTGGGGTAGAGAATTCCAAAGATTCACAACCCTTTGAATGAAGTAATTTTTCCTCATTTCAGTTCTAAATAATCATCCCTTTATCCTGAGACTGTGCCCCCGTGTTTTAGATTCCCCATCCAGCGAAAACAATCTCAGTGTCTACCCTATCCAGCCCCCTCAGAATCTTGTAAGTTTCGATGAGATCACCTCTCATTCTTCTAAACGCCAAAGAATATAGGCCCAATTTACTCAGCCTCTCATCATAGGACAACCCTCTCATCCCAGAGACGAATTTAGTGAACCTTCATTGTACTGCCTCCAATGCAAGTATATCCTTTCCTTAAATATGGAGACCAAAACTCCACACAGTACTCTAGATGTGCTCTCACCAAAGCCCTGTACAATTATAGCAAGACCTCTTTATTCTTGTACTCCAATCCCTTTGCAATAAAGACCAATATGCCATTTGTCTTCCTAATTGCTTGCTGTACCTGCATGCTAACTTTCTGTGTTCCTTGTACGCGCACACCCAAGTCTCTCTGAACATCAACATTTACAGGTTTCACACCTTTTAAAAATATTCTGCTCTTCTATTCTTAGCAAAGTGAATAACCTCAAACTTCCCCACATTGTACTCCATCTGCCATCGTGTTGCCCACTCACTTAACCTGTCTATATCTCTTTGTAGCCTCTTTGTGTCCTCTTCACAGCTTGCATTCCCATCTAGCTTTGTATCATCAGCAAACTTAGATACATTATTCTCTGTCTCTTTGTCTAAGTCATTAATATAGATTTTAAATAGCTGATGCCACAGCACTGATCCTTGTGGCACTCCACTAGTCACAGCCTGCCAACTTGAAAATGCCCCATTTATGCCTACTGTTTGCTTCTGGTCTGTTAACCAAACCTCTAACCATGCTATATTACTCCCAACTCCATGTACCCTTATCTTGTCCATTGACCTTTTAGAACCATAGAAAAATTACAGCACAGAAGGAGGCCATTCATCCCGTCGTGTCCGTGCCGGCCGAGAAGAAAAAAAATAGAAACTAGCCGCCCAATCTAATCCCACCTTCCAGCACCTGGTCCATAGCCTTGCATCACTTCAGGTGCATGTCCAGGTACCTTTTAAAAGAATTGAGGGTATTTGCCTCCACCACCATTCCTGGCAGTGAATTCCAGACACCCACCACCCTCCAGGTGAAAAAGTGTTTCCTCATGTCCCCTCTAATCCTTCTATCAATCACCTTAAATCTGTGCCCCTGGTAATTGACCTCTCCGCTAGGGGAAACAGGTCCATCCTGTCTGCTCTATCTCGGCCCCTCATAATTTTGCACACCTCAATTAAGTCACCCCTCAGCCTCCTCTGTTCTAAGGAAAACAACCCTAGCCTATCCAATCTTCCTTCATAGCTGCAACTTTCGAGCCCTGGCAACATTCTTGTAAATCTCCTCTGTACTCTCTCCAGAGCAATTATGTTCTTTCTGTAACGTGGTGACCAGAACTGTACGCAATACTCCAGCAGAGGCCTAACCAGCATTTTATACAGTTACAGCATTATATCCCTGCTTTTGAATTCTATACCTCGGACAATAAAGGAAAGCATTCCATATGCCTTCTTCACCACTCTATCTACCTGTCCTGCCACCTTCAGGGACCTGTGGACATGCACTCCAAGGTCTCTCACTTCTTCTACCCCTCTCAATATCCTCCTGTTTATTATGTATGACCTCACTTTATTTGCCCTCCCCAAATGCATTACCTCACACTTAGCTGGATTGAATTCCATTTGCCACTGTTCCGCCCACGCAACCAAACCATTGATATCATTCTGGTGTCTACTGCTATCCTCTTCACTATCAACTACATGACCAATTTTTGTGTCATCAGCAAATTTCCCAATCATGCCTGCCACACCTAAGTCCAAATCATTAATACATACCACAAACAGCAAAGGACCCAACACTGAACCATGTGGAACCCCACTGGAAACAGCTTTCCATTCACAAAACATCTGTCGACTACTACCCTTTGTTTCCTGGCCCTGAGCCAATTCTGGATCCAACTTGGCACATTGTCGTGTATCCCATGGGCTTTCATTTTACTGACCAGTCTGCCATGTGGGACCTTGTCAAATGCCTTACTAAAGTCCATGTCGACCACATCCACCTCACTACCCTCATCAATCCTTGTTACATCCTCAAAAAACTCAATTAAGTTAGTAAGCCATGACCTTCCTTAACAAATCCATGCTGTCTATCCCTGATTAATCTCTGCCTTTCTAAGTGGCAGTTTATCCTGTCCCTCAGAATAGATTCTAACAATTTACCCACCACCGAGGTCAGACTGACCCGCCTATAATTATTTGGCCTATCCATGGCACCTTTTTAAACAATGGTACAACATTCGCAAACCTCCAAGCCTCTGGCACCTCGCCTGTATCTAGTGAGGATTTGAAGATGATCCTCAGCGCATCTGCTATTTCCTCCCCGGCTTTCTTTAACAATCTGGGATGCAATCCATCTGGCTCTGGTGATTTATTCACTTTCAAGGATGTCAGACCCTCTCTCATTATGCTTATTGTATCTAATATTTTATACTCTTCCTCTTTAACTACAATATCTACATCAACCCTCTCCTTTGTGAAGACAGAGACAAAAAACTCATTAAGAACCCTGCCCACATCTTCTGCATCCACGCATAAGTTTCCTTGTACATCCCTGATGGGCCCTACCCTTTCCTTAGTTATCCTCTTGCTCTTAACGTACTGATAAAACATCTTTGGGGTTTCCTTGATTTTACTTGCCAATAATGTTTCATGTCCTCTCTTTGCTTTTCTAATTTCCTTTTGTACTTCACCCCTGCACTTTCTATACTTCTCTAGGCTTTCTAAAGTATTGAGATTTTTGTGATCATCATAAGCTTTCTTTTTCTACTTCAGCTTACCCTATAAGCTTCTAGATAACCAGGGGGTTCTAGATTTGGCCGTACCACCCTTTATCTTAGTGGGGACATGCCTACACTATGCCTGTAGTATCTCGCTTTTGAATGCCTCCCACAGGTTTTCCACTGATTTTCCCTCAAGTAGCTGTATCAAGTCGACTTTCGCCAGGTCACCTCTCAGTTTCTTAAAATTCACTTTCATCCAATTTAGAACTTTCACTCCTGTTTTATCTTTGTCCTTTTCCATGATTATGCTAAAACTTACTGGATTATGGTCACTATCTCCAAAATGGTCACCCACTGTTAATTCCTCCACTTGCCCATCTCCATTACCGAAGACTAAATCTAGAATTGTGCCCCCTCTCGTTGGGCTTGTTACACGCTGGCTAAAAAAGTTCTCTTGACTGCAGTTCAAGAATTTTGTGCCCTCTGTGCCCTTCACACTGTTTGCATCCCAGTTGATATTGGGGTAGTTTAAATCCCCAACTATTACTGCCCTATAGTTTTTGCACTCAGAAATTTGCCTACATATTTGTTCTTCTACCTCCCTCTCACTATTTGGGGGGATATGATATAGTACACTCCTAGTAGTGTGGCTGCCCCTTTTTTATTTCTGAGCTCCACCCATATGGCCTCGTTTGATGATTCATTTAGCATATCATTCCTCCTCAAGGCTGGTACTGATTCCTTAACTAATAATGCTACACCCCCTCCTTTTTTACTTCCCCCTCTATCCCGCCTGAAAACTTTATTTCCAGGGATGTTGAGCTGCCATTCTTGCCCCTCTCTGAGCCGTTTCTGTCATAGCAATGATATCATGTTGCCATGTGTCTATCTGTGCTCTCAGCTCATCGGCTTTATTTACTATACTTCTTGCATTTAAATAAATACCCTTTAACACTGCCAAATGCACACATTTTAACCTTTGCTTCTTCTGTCTTTCAGAGTCACTCGCTAATTTTCTGCCTCCTGTTCCCTGCCCTGAAATCGTCCTATCTAAGACTGCGCTCAGGTTCCCATCCCCCTGCCAAACTAGTTTAAACTATCCCCAACAGCACTAGCAAACCTTCCTGCAAGGATATTTGTTCCAGTCCTGTTCAGGTGCAGACCGTCCGGCTTGTACAGGTCCCACCTTCCCCAGAACCGGTCCCAATGCCCCAGAAATCAGAAGCCCTCCCTCCTGCACCATCTCTCCAGCCATGCATTCATCTGGTGTATTTTCTTATTCCTATACTCAATAGCACGTGGCCTTGGGAGTAATCCGGAGATTACTACCTTTGAGGTCCTGCTTGTTAATCTCGATCCTAATTCCCTAAACTCAGCCTGCAGGACCTCATCCCTCTTTCTTCCTATATCATAGGTGCCAATGTGGATCACAACCTCTGGCTGTGCACCCTCCCCTTCCAGAATGCCCTGTAGTCACTCGGTGATATCCATGACCCTTGCACCAGGGAGGCAACATACCATCCTGGAATCGCATCTGCAACCACAGAAATGCCTATCTGCCCCTAACTATAGAATCCCCTATCACTATTACTCTCTTGTCCTTTCTCCCCTCTCCTTGCACAGCTGAGCCACCCATGGTGCTCTGGTCATGACTCTTGCTGCACTATCCAGAGGAACCCTCTCTCCCATCGGTACTCAGAACTGAATGCCGGTTATAAAGTGGGATGCTCTCTGGGGACTCCTGCACTACCTGCCTCGATCTTCTTGACTGTCTGGCAGCCACCCAGTCCCTCTCTGCCTGTGCTCTCTTAAGCTTTGGGGTGACTACCTCCTGAAACGTGCTATCCACATAGTTCTCTGCCTTACGGATGCGTCACAGTGACTCCAGTCGTCGCTCGAGTTCCAAAACCCGGAACTCAAGCTTCTCAAACTTGCTGCAGATGTGTTTGTCAACGACACATGGTGCGTCCACGACTTCCTACATACCGCAGGAGGCACATTCCATTTGGCCAAGCTGCCCTGCCATTACTTAGCTTTGCAAACTAACTATTGCTAATATAATAAGTGAAATAACTTACCAGTTACTTGCCAATCAGCTTCTTCCCCTGTACCGTGCTGAAAAGAAAAGAAAGAGACCAAGAGCACCTCTTTCCCCTCACACACAACTCACAGCCTCACTCTGTCCAAACAGCAATATTCTAATGAGTAATTATTAATACATTTTTAAAAAACAGACCTTAGTAGTATTAACCTTATCATTTATAAGGTAGGTTTTAAGGTTTTTTTAAAAAATAACTTTCTCTCCCCAGATTTTTTTAAAGCTAGTTACAGGTAATAACAGCTGTTACTTACCTAACCAATCAGCTTACAGATTTCCTGTAAGTCTTATTTCCTCTTTTGAAACTCAGCACATGCCGACACAGACAGTGATCCTGCCCACTGCTGCTGCTCCGGTCCAAGGTAGGTGTAGGCCTCGAGCCCCGCTCTTTATTTCACAGGTCCCGCTCTGGATCTGCCTTCTCCCTGGTCCGCCTGCTGACTGCCGCCACTCTGGTCCAAAGTAGGTGTAGGCCTCGAGCCCTGTTCTTTCTTTGTACAGGTCCCGCTCCAGATCCGCCTCCTCCCAGGTCCGCCTGCTGACTGCCGCTGCTTCGGTCCAAGGTAGGTGTAGGCCTCAAGCCCTGCACTTTCTATTTACAGGTCCCACTCTGGATCCGCCTCCTCCCAAGTCTGCCTGCCGACTGCCGCCGCTCCGGTCCAAGGTGAGGTGTGGCACCTTATCAAAAGCTTTTTGGAAATCTAGGTATACTACATCTACTGGTTCCCTTTATCTACCCTACTGTTTATATCCTCAAAAAACTCTAATAAATCTGTAAAACATGATTTTCCTTTTGTAAAACCATGTTGACTTTGCCTGCTCATACTGTGATTTTCCAACTGCATTGTTAAGACTGCCTTAATAATAGATTCTCGCACTTTCCTGACAACTGATGTCAGGCTAATTGACCTGTAGTTCCTTGTTTTCTCTCTCCCTACTTTCTTGAATTGCAGTGTTACATTCGCTAACTTCCAATCTGCTGGGACCAGTTCTAAATCTAGGGAATGTTGGCAAATCATAGCCAGTGCAAATGATTTCTTTTAGAACCCTAGGATGTGGGCAGTCTGGTCCTGGGGATTTGTCATATTTTAGTCCCTTAAGTTTCTCCAATACTTTTTCTCTACTGATTATAAGAACATAGAAGAATATAGAACAGTACAGCATAGTACAGGCCCTTCGGCCCACGATGTTGTGCCGAACCTTTAACCTACTCTAAGATCAAACTAACTACCTACCCTTCATTCTACTATCATCCATGTACCTATCCAAGAGTCGCTTAAATGTCCCTAATGTATCTGCTTCTACCACCACCGCTGGCAGCGCATTCCACGCACCCACCACTCTCTGTGTAAAGAACCTACCTCTGACATCTCCCCGAAACCTTCCTCCGATCACCTTAAAATTATGCCCCCTGGTGATAGCCCTTTCCACCCTGGGAAAAAGTCTCTGACTATCCACTCTATCTATGCCTCTCATCATCTTGTACCCCTCTATCAAGTCACCTCTCATCCTTCTTCGCTCCAATGAGAAAAGCCCTAGCTCCCTCAATCTTTCTTCGTAAGACATGCCCTCCAGTCCAGGCAGCATCCTGGTAAATCTCCTCTGCACCCTCTCTAAAGCTTCCACATCCTTCCTATAATGAGGCGACCAGAACTGAACACAATATTTCAAGTGTGGTCGAACCAGGGCCTTATAGAGCTGCAGCATAACCTCGCGGCTCTTAAACTCAATCCCCCTGTTAATGAAAGCCAACACACCATACGCCTTCTTAACAACCCTATCAACTTGGGTGGCAACTTTGAGCGATCTATGGACATGGACCCCAAGATCCATCTGTTCCTCCACACTACCAAGAATCCTGTCTTTAAGCCTGTATTCTGCATTCAAATTCGACCTTCCAAAATTAATCACTTCATACTTTTCCAGGTTGAACTCCATCTGCCACTTCTCAGCCCAGCTCTGCATCCTGTCAATGGCCTGTTGCAACCTACAACAGCCTTCCACACCATCCACAACTCCAGCAACCTTCGTGTCATCGGCAAACTTGCTAACCCATCCTTCCACTTCCTCATCCAAGTCATTTATAAAAATCACAAAGAGCAGAGGTCCCAGAACAGATCCCTGCGGAACACCACTGGTCACCGAGCTCCAGGCTGAATACTTTCCATCTACTACCACCCTCTGTCTTCTATGGGCTAGCCAATTTTGTATCCAGACAGCCAACTTCCCCTGTATCCCATGCCTCCTCACTTTCTGAATGAGCCTACCATGGGGAACCTTATCAAACGCCTTGCTAAAATCCATATACACCACATCCACTGCTCTTCCTTCATCAATGTGTTTTGTCACATCTTCAAAGAATTCAATAAGGCTTGTGAGGCATGACCTGCCCCTCACAAAGCCATGCTGACTGTCTCTAATCAAACCATGCTTTTCCAAATAATCATAAATCCTGTCTCTCAGCATCCTCTCCAATAATTTGCCCACTACCGACGTAAGACTGACTGGTCAATAATTTCCAGGGTTATCCCTATTCCCTTTCTTGAACAAGGGAACAACATTTGCCACCCTCCAATCATCCGGTACTACTCCAGTGGACAGTGAGGACGCAAAGATCATCGCCAAAGGCGCAGCAATCTCTTTCCTCGCTTCCTGTAATATTCTTGGGTATATCCCGTCTGGCCCCGGGGGCTTATCTGTCCTCATATCATTCAAAATTTCCAGCACATCCTCCCTCTTAACCTCAACCTGTTCGAGCATATCAGCCTGTTCCACGCTGTCCTCACAAACGTCCAGGTCCCCCTCACTAGTGAATACTGAAGCAAAGTATTCATTTAGGACCTCCCCTACCTCCTCCGACTCCAGGCACAAGTTCCCTCCACTATCCCTGATCGGCCCTACCCTCACTCTGGCCATCCTCTTGTTCCTCACATAAGTGTAGAACGCCTTGGGATTTTCCTTAATCCTACCCGCCAAGACTTTTTCATGTCCCCTTCTAGCTCTCCGAAGTCCATTCTTCAGTTCCTTCCTGGCTACCTTGTAACCCTCTAGAGCCCTGTCTGATCCTTGCTTCCTCAATCTTAAGTAAGCTTCCTTCTTACTCTTGACTAGCTGTTCCACATCTCTTGTCATCCAAGGTTCCTTCACCCTACCATCCCTTCCCTGCCTCATCGGGACAAACCTATCCAGCAGTCGCAGCAAGTGCTCCCTAAACAACCTCCACATTTCTGTCGTGCATTTCCTTGAGAACATCTGTTCCCAGTTTATGCTCCCCAGTTCCTGCCTAATAGCATTGTAATTCCCCCTCCCCCAATTTAATATTTTCCCATCCCGTCTGCTCATGTCCCTCTCCATGACTATAGTAAAGGTCGGGGAGTTGTGATCACTATCACCGAAATGCTCTCCCACCGAGAGATCTGCCACCTGGCCTGGTTCGTTGCCAAGCACCAAGTCCAACATAGCCTCCCCTCTCGTCGGCCTATCTACATATTGAGTCAGGAAACCTTCCTGGACACACCTGACAAAAACTGCTCCATCCAAACTATTTGCACTAAAGAGGTTCCAATCACCCATGACAACAACCCTGTTACTTCTGCACCTTTCCAAAATCTGCCTCCCAATCTGTTCCTCCGTGTCTCTGTTGCTATTGGGGGGTCTATAGAAAACTCCCAACAAAGTGACTGCTCCTTTCCTGTTTCTGACTTCCACCCATAATGACTCAGTAGACAAACCCTCCTCGATGACCTCCCTTTCTGCAGCTGTGATACTATCCCTGATTAGCAATGCCACTCCCCCACCTCTTTTACCTCCCTCCCTATTCCTTTTGAAACACCTAAGCCCCGGAACATCCAACGTCCATTCCTGCCCCTGTGATATCCACGTCTCCATAATGGCCACAACATCGTAGCTCCAAGTACTGATCCATGCTCTAAGTTCATCACCCTTATTCCTGACACTTCTTGCGTTAAAATAGACACACTTCAACCCATCATACTGGCTGCAACTTTGTCGTGTCAATTGTCTAACCTTCCTCACAGACTTTCTGCACGGTATCTGCCTGTTCAACAGCTACCCCATCCACTGATCCGTAGCTCCGGTTCCCATCCCCCTGCCAAACTAGTTTAAACCCTCCCGAAGAGCTCTAGCAAACCTCCCGCCCAGGATATTGGTGCCCCTCCAGTTCAGATGCAACCCGTCCTTCTTGTACAGGTCCCACGTTCCCCAGAAGGTATCCCAATGATCCACATATCTGAATCCCTCCCTCCTACACCAGTTCTGTAGCCACGTGTTCAGCTGCACTCGCTCCCTGTTTCTAGCCTCACTAGCACGTGGCACCGATAACAATCCTGAGATTACTACTCTGCTCGTCCTGCCTTTCAGCTTCCAACCTAACTCCCTATATTCGCTTTTCAGGTCCTCATCCCTTTTCCTAGCTATGTCATTGGTACTGATATGTACCACGACCTCCGGCTGCTCCCCCTCTCCCTTAAGAATCCTGTGGACTCGATCCGAGACATCCCTGACCCTGGCACCCGGGAGGCAACATACCATCCGGGAGTCTCGTTTGCGACCACAGAATCTCCTGTCTGTTCCTCTAACCATTGAATCTCCTATCACTATCGCTCTCCTATTCTCCCCCCTTCCCTTCTGAGCCACTGAGCCAGGCTCAGTGCCAGAGACTGTGGCTTTCCTCTGGTAGGTCATCCCCCCCAACCGTATCCAAAACGGTATATGTATTATTGAGGGGAACGGCCACAGGGGATCCCTGCACTGTGCGCCTATTCCCTTTCCCTCCCCTGACGGTCACCCAGCTACCTTTATCCTGTAACTTAGGTGTCACTACTTCCCTATAACTGCTCGCTATCACCCCTCAGCATCCTGAATGATCCAAAGTTCATCTATCTCCAGTTCCCTAACGCGGTCTGCGAGGAGCTGGAGTTGGGTGTACTTCTCACAGGTGAAGTCAGCAGGGACAGAAGTGGTGATCCTCACCTCCCACATCCTGCAAGAGGAGCATGCAACTGCCCTAGCTTCCATCCCGTCGGCTCTATATTGACAACAGAGATTTTTAAAAAAAAGGAAAACCTTACCTTACCAAACCCTCCACGCAAGAGTCCTTTTTTTTTGGTTAGAAGAGGAGGATGGGTGGGAGACACTACATGTGTACTGTTTCGGGTTTAGCCACTACCCAAATATATAGGTTTACTTACCCAGCAGTCCCCGTGTCCGCTTCAAAAAAAAGCTGCCGAAACAAAAGGTAAGTTAATTTAAACTGAAACTCACCTTCCCAGCTGCCACCTCGCTCGCACTATCGCTGCTTCAAAAAAAAAAATTACCTTTGTTTCCTCACTCTTTTAAGCCTCTAGGTTACCCTCTATTTCTGGTATGTAACCTGTGTATTCTGTTCTGAAGACAGACACAAAATATTTGTTCAATGTCTCTGCCATTTTCTCATTCTCCATAATAATTTCTTCTGTCTCTGCTTCTAAGGGACCAACATTTACTTTAGCTCATCTCTTCCTTTTTATATACTTGCTAAAGCTCTCACAATCTGTTTTAACATTCATTGCTAGTTTACTCTCGTATTCTATTCTTTCCCTTTTTGTCAACTTTTTGGTGGCCCTTTGCTGGTTACTAAAACATTCTCTATCCTCAGACTTGTTACTATTCTTTGCAACATTATGAGCCTCTTCTTTTAATCTAATACTATCCTTAACTTCCTGTGTAAGCCAATGGAATATTTTTTGTTGAACATTTTGAATTGTTTCTTTAAATGTTTCCCACTATTTATTTACTGCCATACCTTCTACTTACCCAGTCAACCTCAACTAGCTCTCTGCTCATACCTATATAATTGGCTTTGTTTAAGTTCTTGTTTGTCATTGGAGTGTGTCGCTTTCAAGCTTCACATGGAATTCAGTTGTATTATGATCACTATTTCCCAGTGGATCTTTTACTTCTTTGGCCTCCTTGTCTCGAGAGACAATGGGTAAGCGCCTGGAGGTTGTCAGTGGTGTGTGGAGCAGTGCCTGGAGTGGCTATAAAGGCCAATTCTAGAGTGACAAGCTCTTCCACAGGTGCTGCAGAAAGATTTGTTTGTCGGGGCTGTTACACAGTTGGCTCTCTCCTTGCGCCTCTGTCTTTTTTCCTGCCAACTGCTAAGTCTCTTCGACTCGCCAAATCTTTTGCTATGAGGTTAATAATTAACCTTGCCTCATTACACAATACTATATCTAAAATAGTTTTATCCTTACTTGGTTCCACGATGTATTGCTCCAGGAAACTGTCACAAAAACATTTCACAAACTCATCTTTCGATCTACCAATTTGATTTGTCCAGTCTATATGAAGATTAAAATTCCCCCAATTATTACATTGCCTTTGTTACAAGCTCCAATAATTACTGTTTAATGCTCTGTCCAATGGTATATCGACTGTTGGGGGACCTATAAACTACTTCCACCAGCATTGTCTGACTCTTGATATCTCGGTAGCTCTCCTGATGCCTCAGTTGGCAAAGTTGGTGTAAAATTGAGCTGTAGATTCGGGAAGGTCATAGGTTTGATTCCCCAGTCTGTGCTGAGTTAGCTGAACTAGGCTGAAACTTCCAATGCAGTACCGAGGGAGTGCTGCATTGCCAGAGGTGCCATCTTTCGGACAAATCATTAAACCAAGGCCCTGTCTGCTCTCTCAGTTGGATGTAAAACATCCAATGGCACTATTTTGAATAAGAGCTAGGGAGTTCTCCCCAGTGTCTTAGCCAACATTTATCCCTCAACCAACACCGAAAGACAGATTATCCGGTCATTGTCACATTACTATTTGTGGGAGCTTGCTGTGCACAAACTGGCTTCTATATTTCTTACAACAGTGACTGCACTTCAAAAGTACTTCATTGGCTGTAATGTGATCTGGGACATCCTGAGCTTGTGAAAGACGCTATATAAATGCAAATCTTTCTTTCTTCTTTCTTACAATTAGTCTCAACAGTGCTGGGTTTGTTGGGGCAAATCACTTCTGATCACTCAGTGATCTTAGTGCGTGTAGACATACAGGATCAGGCTTGGATGTGATGTCATCTGCTATCAAGTAACCTCAGGCTCACCAAGGAAAGAATGCCAATGGCATGGCCTCATGTCTCTGTTTCCTGTGGATGTGCCAGCGGCTTTACAAACTCACCAACACATGAACATTACAGAACTCTGTCATGTCAAAAATGTGAAGCTTCAAATTGACAAGCTGTTTTGCTTTAATGAATCAGTGATTCCAGGTGCAGCTGTACGTTGGAGTGGCAGGAGTCTGCTCTGTGCCCGTCATTCCCATGTGCCAGGTTTTCAGCATCACTCTGGTCATCTTGTGAGCTGTCAAGATGTCACAGTGTTGTTGGTGCCTGTGGAACCATAACAGGGTCCAAGTTAGCTCCTTTACAAGAGGGGAGAGCGATGCTAGAGAAAGAAAAGACTTCAAGAAAAGGTTGCAGAACTACACAGGAAATGCTGGGCATAAACCAAGAGCAGTGAGGACAGTGCAAGAGATGCCAGACGCTACGTCTGGCAAATGCTGAGAGGAAGGAGAGGCCGAGAACATGGAAATCTGCTCAATTTGACGTGACATCTCCTGCTCTGCTCTTGGCACGCCCATAGAATCTTTTGCACTATCTCAGGCTATCTCCATCGGTCAGCTGTTCTTTTCCCTCCATAGTCTGTTTTTACTCTCCTTCCCAATTACTCAGCTGAAAACTATTTCCACCGGCAGAATCATGGTGCAGTATGTGTTATAGCAAATTAGGGTCACATTAATCATACAAGCCAAGTAAATGATAGGCAGGAAGGCCGTAGCCTGTAAAGTGTATAAGTTCCCACCTTTTTTGCAGGTGAGGGTAATACATTACTGTCAGCACTGAAATGCTGTGTACAGTTTAACTGCACTGGTGCTAAAAGGTGCATGAATATTAGATTGCATTAATGATCAAAGAGGGAAACAGTCTTCCCTTCTCAGTCAAAGGCACTCAGTCTGCAACTGATTTTTATATTTCAGTGGCTTCCTCAATGACCCCTCAAGCTTGACCAGTGAGACAGACCAGGAAACATTAGCTTCCGTTTCCAGCCCTCCACATCACCTCCGAAATCACCCAAGGGCCCATCCTTGGGCCCCATCCTCTTCCTCATCTGCCGGTTTTCCCTTGGTAATGTCATCCACTTATATGCCAATGACACCCAGTTCTATCTCTCCACCACTTCTCTCAATCCCTCCACTACCTTTATGTGTGTGTGTGTGTGCGTATGTATGTGCGTATGTGTGTGGGTGTGTGTGTGAGTGTGTGTGCCTGAGTGTGTGTGTTTCTATGCGTGCAATCTTGGATTAACTGTTGCTTCTTCCGGTCATCTTTGGTCACCACTGCAAACTGCATATGCACACCTTCAACTCCACCCCTTACCTGGCTACAGCCTCAGGACTCTGACACCTTGGAGCTCAACGTTTTACTTTGTGGGATAAATGTTCCTCCGTGTCCTGTTTTTGATGAATTGATTAATTTGCTTGGATAAGATTCCTCTATATTCTATTTTAAATTAGTCATTAACAAATCAGTTTTAATGGCTTAACAATTTTGTTAACATAGCACAAGGGAGGAAGTTCTACTCCAACCTAATAGAAAGCATTCCTAGTTCAGGTATAGCAAGGGTTATGTGCAGAGTATAGCTCCCTCAATCCCTAGATTGTCCCAATAGAATAGTTTTACCTACTTTACATTGGTTTTGTGGCATGTTATCGTCACTACTTCCCGACATGTGTCTCACACAGCCAGTGAAGACCCTAAAGTAACTTTATTGGAGGTGCTAAGGCCAAAGGCTTGGAATCCAATATAAAAGCTGCTTAATTTCCAACCACACCTCCTACAATAAAGTATTCCATTTTTTACACATCCTTATTGCCTCTGAATGAGACTGCTAATTTAATGCAAACTTGTGTTGAAGAATATCCTGTTCTTATGCTGCAGATCTTTGCCAGGCTTATCTTGTATAGAACCCTTTATAGTGGCAGAGAGAGAAAGACTGAAATCAGCACAGAAGATGCTGGAGGGAAGAGGGGTGAAGAAACAGCTGACAGAGAGGAAAAAGAGCCCTAGAGCAGAGCAAGAGAGGTCAACCCATTACTCTGGTTCAGATTCTAACTGAGACCCTAGAGGTGTCAGTCTGCTTAACCACTGCACAACTCATACTCTGCATACACTTAAGGGAATTTCATATACTGGATAGTGTAGGACAACCAACAATTCTGATTATTTTGTCATGCAGGCCCCCACCTGCCAAGAATGAGGCACATTAATTTTTCCACATGGACATTAAACTTCAAATTGTTGCTGGGAGGAAAAGAGGGCCTGTTACATGGAATTGCCAGGCTCCTAGCCGGAAAGACATTTTTGCATATTAGCAGATGGTGTTGGAACAAAGGAGCTATCCCCTGCTCCCATACAATACACAGAACTGACATGGTCAGACCAGTTTAGTCACATGACTAACTGGCTGTTGCAGAGTTTTGAACTGAGAGTTTTAAATTGGAGAAATAGTTTTTGAAGACAGAAAGCTCCTGGATTGAGAACATCTCTGACCTGTCGGCTCCCATCTCTCTCTCACCAGCTTCGGAATCCATTGAAGACACATGAACCCCAAGAGAGAAAAGTCTCCTACAGTGAATGAGGTTTAAGAAGAATACTGGGCCCCAACGAAAAGCAAGATCAACCTACAAAAGAACTCTACAGTGAGCTCGAAGAGCCATAACAAACTCTTCATATATTGCCTCAAACCTTTTCACTTTATCTTTCTTCTGCTCTTCTCTGTCTGTATTTGCATGTGCGTATCGTGTATGCGTGCTAGCGTGGGCGAGTTATGTATCCGTAGGTGTCAACCGAATTAGAGTTTAAGTTTTAATAAAATTTCACCTTTAAAACTAAGGAAGCCTGTTTGTGCTCGTTTCTTTACCTTATAATTGGAAATCGGTAAGGATTCACCAAGGGTGAGCTCAAAACACGGTGTGTTTAAAATTAAATCCTGTTACAGTAAGACCAGGTGAAGGCTGAGAAGGACTGCTAGACACCTTTCTCGTGGTCATAATAATTTGTAAAATGGCCTTTTTATATTTATAAAGTGACAGTTTAAGGCTACTTATGGAGAGTTCGCCTCCACCCCCCAAAAAATCTAGCCAATCTCCTGTGGTGTTGCAGTAGAAAGTTGAGACCAAGTATATTCACATGAAGCTGTAGCACCTCCACTGTGGGAGGGTGTAATTGCAACATGAAAAGTTTACATAGGCAGTTTTCATTTTAAGAAATGTGGACATAGGAGTTTGTAATACAGCATAATAGACAGCAAGTGTACTCCGATGTAATATTTTTAATGATGCACTTAGATGAACAATAATCAGATAATATTTACAATGTTAAGAAGGGGCATGTATTATTAACCTATATATTTAATTAAGAAATAACCCACTTTATCACACACTTACCAGAGCATGCTTACTGGCTAATTGCAGCAGGAATTTGTGGTACTGAGGCATATATCAGGTTCGATCCCAGGCTTGTGCTGAGTTAGTTGATCCCAGATAGTGTGGCATTAGGACGTTACCATCACCCTCAGTGTGCCAGGGCTGGGAGAGGGGAGACTCCCATCACTGTCAAGTTATCTCAGTGGGCAAGTGCCTGTGTGCTAACCTCAGCTGAAGGCCAGATCTAATGCCTTCCCACAGTCAAATAGCTTTATACTCTCAAGTACAAAGGATAGTCACTTAGGTGTGGAACCTTATCCCTGGGAAGGAGTCAGAGCTTGTAGGAGAGAAACCTCAGGAAAAGGTAGACAAGGCATGTTTGGCAGTAAGAAAACGCAAACCTGTAACTTGTACACTTAAGTGCTCTGCTGATTGTAACAGAGGTGACCTTCCTCCCACCTGAAAAGTAGTGACTGATTCAGCCAATACACTTTCGATAAACCTTTTACATTAATAAATGAAATTAGCAATTAACACTGCCAAGGGCAACTGAGAGCATGTCTCATGCATCGGACCCAGTGACCTATTAGCCAGTGAAAATAGCCTCCAGATTGAAACAAACACTTAGCTCTGTGCAGTCCAAGCCTTACAAATAAATGTAACATAGAGGCTGGGGCTATGAGTGAAAGTTCTATTGTTGCTGTGAGGCACAGACTCCAGCATTTTGCCCTGCAATGCCACTGGGGTTATCACCAGCATCACTCCAGGTGAGTGTTTCACGCTCAGCTTTTATTCCAGAGCCCTTCAGTTACTCTGAGGAGTTAATTGTAAGTATGTTTGCAGTTGCTTTTTTAATCTTCAAGAAATATAAATCTGAACAGATGGGAAAGGATTAGGTGATTGACTCTGAGTGTCAGACAGCATGGAAGTGAGCTGTTTGCTAACACAAACAGATTTATCTCTCCTGTTCTTCTGGCAGGATCAATGGTTTCCACTGCGTTTGGCATTCTAACTTAAGTCAGTGAGTACCATGGTGATAGTGATGCTCAGCAACCAGAAATGCACTGCCACTGCTACCCACAGGGTATTACACACAGTCCCATGCTTCATTATCTCAACAAAGTTGGTTAACTTCAATTCCTCCCTTAATTCCTGTTTCCTCTGGGGAGAACAAGGGAAGGACAGCGAGCATACACTAGACCTTTACTCCAATAAATAAAATCAACTGGCTAAGCCCACATCACTCTAGAAAAGAGAAGGCTAAGGAGTGACCTAATAGAAGTCTTTAAAATTATGAGGGCTGATGGGGTAGACATAAAGAAGATGTTTCCACTTGTGGGGAGATCAGAACTAGGGGTTATTAATATAGGATGGTCACCAATAAATGTAATAGAGAATTCAGGAGAATGGTAAGAAATGGAACTTGCTACCATATGAAGTTGTTGAGGTGAATGCAATAGATATATTTAATGGAAAGCACAAGAGGGAGAAAGGCATGTCACAAGAATAATCAAAGAGGGTTCATTTCAAGAAATTCTGGCAGATTCCTATTCCTTTCTCCTTTATGCGCTTATATAGCTTTCTATTAAATACATCTATCTCATTCGCCTCAACTACTCCATATGATAGGGTGAGATGAAGTAGGGTGGATTGAAGCTCATATGGAGCATAAACACCGGCCTAGACCAGTTGGGCCAAATGGCCTGTTTCTGTGCTGTAAATACTATGTAAAAAAAATGTCTCCCCACGAGCCACCTCTAGGGTGGAACTGGCAACATGTCTTCAAAGTGAACTATCCGCTCATCCTAACAGCCAGGGACCTACTGCATGTCACAAGGATAATCAAAGAAGTTTCATTACAAGAAACTCTGCAGATTTACAAATCATGCCCTATCTAGTGAGCAGCTGGACCATAGAGACTACGAAGGTCCCAGGTTCAGTGCCTGATCTGTGCTAAGTTAGCTGATCCCAGCCCAGGTGATAGTGGAACTACAAATAGCTCAGGACCTCTGGACTAAGGAGCTATGGAGGTGAAAATCAGCCATGGTCTTTCTGCTCATCACTACCCAGTCACCCCCACCCCACCACCACTGGAATGTTAGAGGACCTGTCAATGCCTCTCTATCATCCAAAAGGCTCAAGTTTGGAATATGATGGAGCACTCACCATTCACCAGGCTGCATGCAGCTCATCAACTACGACAACAAAAACTTGCATCTATATAGCACTTTTAACATAGCAAAACATCCTATGGCGCTTAACAAGAGCATTATCAATAAAAACATTTTTGACACCAATCCACAGAAGGCGATATCAGGACAGATGACCAAAAGCTTGATCCAAGAGGTAGGTTTTAAGAAACATTTCAAAGGAGAGAGAGGTGAAGCTTAGGGAGGGAATTTCAGGGCTTCAGGTCAAGGCAACTGAAAGCACGGCTGCCAATGGTGGAGTGATTAAAATCAGGGGGGGTGTAAAAGGCCATAATTCAAGAGTGCAGAGATCCCGAAGGCTTATAGGGCTGGGGAAGTTACAGAGATAGGGGTGAGGCCAGGGAGAAATTTGAAAACAAGGATGAGGATTTCAAAATTCAGTCATTGTCAAACTAGGAGCCAGTAGGTCAAAACTCAAGATGTTCAATACCATCCAAGACATAGTAGTCTGCTTGATCGGCGCTCCTGTACCTGAGCTGCATATACACCCTTCCACAACTGGCCAGTGTATATTATCTACAGGATACACTCAGTGAGCCTACTGGAATAGTACCTCCTACTCCTGTGACCTCTACCACCAGGAGGGATAAGAGTAGCAATATCATGGGAACACTGTCTGCTCTAAGTCACACACCATCTGACTTGGGCATATATTGTTCTTCCTTCATCATCATTGAGTCAAAGTCTCTAAAATCCCCCTACGTAACGCCACTGTGGGAGCACCATTGGCACACAGACTGCAGCAGTTCCAGGACAAGGCCCACCACCACCTTCACAGGGCAACTACTGTTGGGCAATAACTGCTGGCCATGCCAGCGATGCCCTCAACCCAAGAACAAGTAATAAAAAAAGTAAAAGCTCAAATTATTGTCAATAAGTAAAACATCTGTCCTAGTGTCACATTTCATTGTTCATTAATTTGTGTCATTATGCTTCTGAGTTAGGCTGTCAAAGCCTACTGTTGCAAATTGTTCAGCAGAGGAAGCTTGGTAAGCAAAATGAGATGACAGTTAATGTAAAACAGTACACCTAACAATAATGGGACTCTGGGTAACCTTGGGTTATATTCCTTGGAGATGAGGTTGAGAGGTGATCTGATAATTGAGAGATTAAAAATAATTAACAGGATAGAAAGTGAATGACTCTTCTTGACTCTTAATTTGGAAATCCAGAACAAGGGGCACAAAATCTTATCATCTGAACTGAGCCAGTTAAAAGCAAATCCGGAAAAAAATCTCTTCAAAGGGTAGTGACAATTAATGCAGATTCAATTGAGATGCTTAAAAAGGAGATAGATACTTATTTGGAAAGTAGATTCACCCCTTCATGCCATTGTACCTCCTTAATCCCTAAAACCCATCAAGATCTCTGCGCTCCTCCAATTCTGGCCTCTTGTGCATTCCAATTTTCATCATCCCATCATTCATGGCTGTGCCAAAAGGTGCCTGGACCCTAAGCTCTGGAATTCCTTCCCTAAACCTCACCACCTCTACCTCTCTCTCCTCCTTTAAATTGTTCCATAAAACCAAGCTTTTGGTCACCTATCCTAATATCTCTTTATGTGGCTAGGTGTCAAAGTTTCGATGATTACACTCCTGTGAAACACCTTGGGATGTTTTTACTTTGTTAAAAGTGCAATATAAAAGAAAGTTGCTTTTGTAGGGGGTTTAAGCAATAGAGAGATAGGGTGGAGACTAAAGGTTGTGTCTAACAAAATGTCACATTAAGCTCGATTGCCTGGTTCTGAATTTGTGATCCTAACAACAGGGATATCAGTGGTCAATGTGGATGTACTAATTGACTGTTCATACTTTTGTAGGGTGCCAGCTGTCTCCAGCAGTGGAAAAGGATTCTGTTCCTGCTCTGGCCAATCAAAGAGCAGAATCTGGCTACGCAGTGTTTCGGAACATTGCACTTTCTTTGCCCCCAGTCTGCTATCGCCCTTTCATGATTCTGGACGAACTGGAAAAGGTAAAAGCTTCAAAATCAACGTGCTTCTCAAATTTTCATACAAGGCATCTTTTAAGATCTAGACAGTGACCCAACCCATTTGATTCTGATCCATGATGTTGTTTGATGAAGCTATCTCACTCGGAGAGGAGATAGGAAACATAGAAGTATGAGATGGTGTCACGGGGGCCACTCTTCCACGATCGTGTTCAGGCAGGGTGGGAGCGAGCTATGCACACACACACACACACAAAAACACATTTCAAAAATGATTCCCCACACACGTATCTAATACCATCCTCAATCCACAGGGCTGGTGGGATATTTCAGCCCACCAACATTTGCTGATAGCTTCAGAGTAGGTCTTGGCCAACTTACTGAAGTGTGGCATATAGGGAGCTCCCTCTCTGTTAATCTTTCCTGCCTGACTGTGTGAGACTTAACTAAACTTAATAGAATTAATATTTATTCAATTTTGTATTTTCGAAGTTCCTTTCGAGATCCATTCTGTGAATTCCACCACACACCCACACTGCATGACTTTTCTCAGCAGAGCCCCTTAGCACTCCATCACTGCAATGACTCACTTGCTGATCCCTTCCTCCTTTGGGTAAGTGTCTCCATAGAGCAACCAACTCACAATGTGGGGATTCCCAGGGGGAGGAGTTTTCTGCACCAGTTGGATAATATACCAGAAAAGCAGGCAGATTGCCAATCATGTGTTCATGATGATTATTAAGACTAACTAAAGGCCTGCTACCTGACCCGAACCCGACAGGACCCACGACATGTGTCGGGTTTGGGTCGGGTTGGGCCCCTCTTCCGGGTCCGGCTTTCGTGCTCGGGTCGGGTCGGGTCGGGCCGGCCACGCAGGGTAAGTGCTCTGCCGGTAAGTATTCAAAATAAAAAACTTAGCTGAGCTGGGAGTCCAAGACGAAACTGAGTCTGCGCAGTGAGCGAGTGATGTCACTATGATATCATCATGCATGCGCTGCAGCTTCGTGGAGCCTCCCAGTCAGAAGGTAAGTAAAGGGATGGTCGGGTCAGGCTCGGGTTGGGTCGGGCTCGGGGCGGAATTGGAGGGCCTCGGGCCGGGTCGGGCTCGGGTCGGCTGTGGATCGGTCGGGTTCGGGTCGGGTTCTTTTTCCCGACCTAAGCAGACCTTTAAGACTAACTACCCTTGTTGGTACTGAATCTTCTTACTGAACCATTAGAATGGCTCAGTGTGGTGAGAAATAAAAAAGTGAAAGACCTGCATTTATATAGCCCCTTTCATGATTTCAGGACCTCCCAAAGCGCTTTACAGCCAATGCAGTACTCTTTGAAGCATAGTCACAGTCGTAATGTAGAGAAATGCAGCAGCCAATTTGTGCACAGTAAGGTCCCACAAACAGCAATGTGAGTTTTTTTTAAATTTGTTCATAGGAGGTGAGCGTTGCTGGCAAGGCCAACATTTCTTGCTCATCCCTAATTGCCCTTGAGAAGGCGGTGGTGAGCTGCCTTCCTGAACCACTGCAGTCCATATGCTCTGGGTACACCCACAGTGCTGTTAGGAAGTGAGGTCTAGGTTTTTGATCCAGCGACAGTGAAAGAATGGCGATATAGTTTCAAGTCAGGATGATGTGTAACTTAGAGGAGAACATGCATGTGGTGGTGTTCCCAAGCGTCTGCTGCCTTTGTCCTCCTAGGTGGTAGAGGTCGCAGGTTTGGAAGGTGCTCGGCAAGTTGATACATTGCATTTTGTAGATGGTACACACCTGACACAGCACCAGTGGTGGAGGGACTGAATGTTTAACATGGTGGATGGGATATTGATCAAGTGGACTACTTTGTCTCAGATGGTGTTGAATTTCTTCAGTATTGTTGGAGCTGCACTCATTACTCCTTACTTGTGCCTTGTAGATGGTGAACAGGCCTTGGGGGGTCAGGAGATGAGTTACTTGTCAGAATTGCCTGTCTCTGACCTGCTCTTGTAGCCACAGTACTTATATTTATTTTTATTTAGAGATACAGCACTGAAACAGGCCCTTCGGCCCACCGAGTCTGTGCCGACCATCAACCACCCATTTATACTAATCCTACATCAATCCCCTATTCCCCACCACATCCCCACCTTCCCTCACTACCTACCTTTACTAGGGGCAATTTATAATGGCCAATTTACCTATCAACCTGCAAGTCTTTGGCTGTGGGAGGAAACCGGAGCACCCGGCGAAAACCCACGCGGTCACAGGGAGAACTTGCAAACTCCGCACAGGCAGTACCCAGAATCAAACCTGGGTTGCTGGAGCTGTTAGCTGCAGTGCTAACCACTGCGCCACTGTGCCGCCCGATATATGGCCGGTCCAGTTCAGTTTCTAGTCAATGGTAACCCCCAGGATAGTAATGCCATTGAATATCAAGGGGAGATGGTTAGATTCTCTCTTGTTGGAGATGGTTATTGCCTGGAACTTATGTGTCACAAATGTTTCTTGCCACTTATCAGCCCAAGCCTGGATGTTATCCAGTTCTTGCTGCATGCAAGCACGGATTGCTTCAGTATTTGAGGTGTTGCGAATGTTACTGAACATTGTGCAATCATTAGTGAACGTCCCCAACTTGTGACTTTCTGATGGAGGAAAGGTCATTGATGAAGCAGCTAAAGATGGTTGGGCCTAGGACACTGCCCTGCGGAACTCCTGCAGCGATGTCCTGGGGCTGAGATGATTGGTCCCTAACAACCAAACATCTTCCTTTGTGCTAGATATGACTCCAACCAGTGGAGAGTTTTCCCCTGATTTCTATTGACTTCAGTTTTGCTAGGGCTCCTTGATGCCACAATCGGTCAAAAATGCAGCCTTGATGTCACTCTTGCCTCACCTCTGGAATTCAGCTCTTTTATCCATGTTCAGACAAAGGCTGTAATGATGTCTGGAACCGAGTGTCCCTGTAGAACCCAGACCTCATTACAACCTTGGTGATAATGATCAGCTGATCTTTCTTTTTCTAAGTGATGTTGATGAGGGATAAATATTGGCCAGGACACCAGGGATAACTCCTTGCTCTTCTTCAAAATAGCACCATGGGATCTTTTACATCCACCTGAGAGGGAACACAGGGCCTCAGTTGATATTCTCATATGAAAAATAGCCCCTCTGATAGTGCAGAGTTCTCTCAGTACGGCACTGAAGTGTCAGCCTAGATTTCTGTGCACAAGTGTCTGGAGTAGGACTTGACCCCACAATTTTCAGACTTAGAAGCCAGAGTGCTACTCACTAAGCCACAGATGAGTTCACTTTGCCAGAACCCAAACCTCTCTATTTGTGATACTCATAATGTCCCAGATCAAAATATTAGAAAGTTAAGCTGAAAGGCTGAGATGAGGCAGCTGGAATGGAAGGAGACTTATATGGAGTATAAACACCAGCACTGACTAGTTGGGCCGAATGGCCGGTTTTTGTGCTGTATATTGTATGCAATGTAATTTTTGTTCAGCATGTCAGGGAGTAACACCTGTGGGAAGAGATAGGATGTGATGGTGAGAGATCAGGGACTGCAGCATCTCCACTGAGAATTTTGTCATCAGCAAAAAATGTACATATCTGGTTGGGTCACAAGGCATATTGGGTCACATGAACATACAAAAAGAAACAAACTGGCTGGTCCATCAAGCCTGTCTTATCCCAACATTGTGTCACTTCCACACACCATTTGGCTCACCTCTTCCACCCACTGACCCCGGCAAGCAGTTTCCTGGGATAAGTAAGAAAATCCCTTAGGATAAAACTCTGGGAATTTCCTTTCCATCCTCTTAAGAGCAAGCTGCAGGAGATTATGGTGACTGGTATCACTATCTCCATAACCCACCTACCCGCTATAACTCAAAATGTCTTCCATTCACAGTTTATTCAGCTCGATTTTGAAAACTTGCAGCAAATCAGCATTCACTGGTAACCTGTTCCAGAGGTCGATTACCCTCAGAAAAGAACACACGAACATCTAACTGAACTCTAGGCTTTCAGAATCTGTACTGATGTCACACGGCTCCCTCCCTCAGCTCTCCCCTTCAAGTAATCAATCTTGGTGGACAGAATCTATACCCTTCATATATATGCATGGGGAAGTATATACAAACTGTTGTGTACACTTCACAAGATCCCAAGATAGAAACAGAGAGGAAAGCCATTCACAGTATTCATCTGCCTTTTCAATAATTTCCAAGGTTTTCTGCCTGCATTACTGTAAACAGAAATCCATCTCAAATCTTAAAAGGGCGTGAAGAACTTGCAGATTTTAGCCTAAACTTGTCAGGAGGGTCACGACTACTCTCTGGCAGGTGGCTGCAAGTCATACGGAGACAGAGTGGGGGCATGGGAGTCTGGCAACCAGATCTGAGTGGCAGTGGAGTAACTGTGGGTTTGTCCTGGGGTTTGATGTTGAGGAGGGAAAATTCTGTCACTCCAGATTATCCTGGTGGGAGAGGGGGAGGTGGTGGGTTGGCAGGAGTTAAGGATCGATGAAAGGCCTCATGAGAGTAGAGTGAGCTCACAGAAAGACCACAGTGGTCTGCACATTTGGTACTGTTACAGCTCCCACAACAGCCCATGTATTGCATGTTTGGACTGGCATATGTTCCACAGGTGTTGGGAGGGCATGGTGGAGCTGTGAATGGGGTTTGCATCTTCCTGCTGCAGGGGATAGAAGCTTAAATAAGCAAACATGCATGTCAGCAGTTCCCAGCCAGCTGCAGGTAGCATTCTTCCAGCTTCAAGGACAGGTTTCAACCACATATGGCACCTTGACAATTCCCACTGGCATGAAAAGCCTAATGATGTGCCCAGAACTATTTAATCACTAATGCAGATCAGTGCTTACTTCACCATTCGATTCCTCTATGAAACAGGGCCTACTTTTTTATACATCTTATTACATCTCACCGTGCTTCACAGCCAATGAATTACTCTCAAAGTTAGTCACTGTTGTTGTGAAGGCTGACATGCAGCCATTGATTTTTGCAAAGAAAGATCCCTACAAACAGCAGTGTGTTAAACGACCAGTGTTTTTTGGTGGCAAGGTTTGAGGAGGAACGCAGTTCTCTGTCCTTCAAAATAGCACATGGGATTGCCAGCCTCACAGCAGCTTGGTTTCAATCAGTATCTTACCCTGCTCAGCATTCATTCTCAGGATGTGTGCCTCGCTGGCAAGACCAGCGTTTATTACCCATCCCTAGTTACCCTGAGAAGGTGGTGGTGGTGGGGCCTTCTCCTTAATAGGCCATTTAAGAATCAACCATGTTTGTGTGGGACTGGAGTCAGGTATAGGCCCAGACTGGGTAAGGACAGCAGCTTTCCTTCCCTAAAAGACTTTGTTCAGTTGGATTTTTATAACAGTCCTATCCTAATTGGTCCTGCTGAGCTATATTTAAAAAAAAGAATAACTTTAACCAAAAGCTTTTATGCTGTATTCTCAGTGACGAACTGCATCTCTACTTTGCCACTACTCCCACTGGAGTACACCTCAAGTTCTACTACTTTAATCAGAACATCACAAAGGTCTGCATACCCAAGTTGTTAAATGCGACACATAGTGTAGAACTTAACCATTTGGACAAGGGGAAGTTCCAGGTCTAAGTCTACGAATGGCATAAGTACCCACTCTATTAGGCAGGGTTCAAAGCAAAATACTGCAGATGCTGGAAATCTGAAATAAAAACAAGAAATGCTGGAAGCACTCAGCAGGTCTGGCAGCATCTGTGGAGAGAGAAGCAGAGTTAACGTTTCAGGTCAGTGACCCTTCTTCATAACTGGCAAATATTAGAAATGTAAAAGGTTATAAGCAAGTAAAGTGGGGGTAGGGCAAGAGATAACAAAGGAGAAGGTGTAGATAGGACAAGGTCCAAATAACTGACCAGAAGGTCATGGAGCAAAGATATGTTAATGGTGTGTTGAAAGACAAAGCATGAGTACAGAAAGGGTGTTAACGGACTGAAAATTGAACAGCCGCAAGTACAAACATGAAAAAAACAGTGGGTAAGCAAACTGAACAAACTAAGATGAAATAAAATAAATACAAAAAATATATAAAAAAAGGAAAAAGAAAAAAATAACAAAAAGTAAAAGTAAAATGGGGGGCCCATCATGCTCTGAAATTATTGAACTCAATGTTCAGTCCAGCAGGCTGTAGTGCACCTAATCGGTAAATGAGATGCTGTTCCTCGAGCTTGTGTTGATGTTCACTGGAACACTGCAGCAAACCCAGGACAGAGGTATGAGCATGAGAGCAGGGGGGAGTGTTGAAATGGCAAGCAACCGGAAGCTCAGGGTCCTGTTTGCGGACTGAGCGAAGGTGTTCCGCAAAGCAGTCACCCAGTTTGCGTTTGGTCTCCCCAATGTAGAGGTACACCCACAGTGCTGTTAGGAAGGGCGTTCCAGGATTTTGACCCAGTGACAATGAAGGAACAGCAATACAGTTCCAAGTCAGGATGGTGTGTGGCTTGGAGGGGATCTTGCAGGTAGTGGTGTTCCCAAGCATCTGCTGCCCTCGTCCTTCTAGGTGACCAAGGTCACGGGTTTGGAAGGTGCTGCCAAAGGAGCCTTGGCAAGTGGATGGTGTGCATCTTGTAGATGGTACACACTGGTGCCACAGTGTGCTGGTGGTGGAGGGAATGAATGTTTAAGATGGTGAATGGGGTGCCAATCAAACGGGCTGCTTTGTCCTGGATAGTGTTGAGCTTCCTGAGTGTTGTTGGAGCCGCACTCATCCCCAGGTAAGTGGAAAGTATTCCATCATACTGCTGACTTGTAGATGGTGGACAGGCTTTGAGGAGTCAGGAAGTGAGTTACTCACCATAGAATTCCCAGCCTCAGACCTGATCTTGTAGCCACAGGAGTTATGTGGCTGGTCCAATTAAGTTTTTAGTCACTGGTAACCCTCAGGATGTTAATGGTGGGGGATTCAGTGATGGTAAAGCAGTTGAAATTCAAGGGGAAATGGTTAGATTCTCTTTTGTTGGAGATGGTCATTACCTAGCACTGAATTGTGGCGCAAATATTACTTGCCACTTACCAGCCCAAGCTAGTGTTAAACGAGATGTCTGTTGTACTTTGTATTGTATAAATCACTGTGTCCTATCTTCTTAAATGCAGAAAATGAGCAAGAAGTCGAGCAGTAGAACATTGAGTGACAAAGGACCAGTCTCACAGGAGAAGATAACTGAGAGCAGGTGGGTGTGAGTTGCAGCTTAGCCAGTACAAGGGCCTCTGTGTAGCACTTAACACAATGCCCTGAGCCTGGGGAGAAGCAGCAAGCAGTTGTTAGCTCATTTTCTTCAGTAACAAGCTGCTGGTCTGGGGAGCAAGGACTGTCAAGTTGCTGAGGTGACGATATCTTGATGGGCCACTTTTGCACAGTCTGTCACAGAAGCACATTGAGACCTTTAGGTAGAGTGCCCCACAGAGCACCAACATCATAAAAATAATTACACATCTCAATGTGGTTGGCAAATTAATTCTAAAAGGTTACAGCAAATGCTAGAAATACAGAGGAGATCTGTCAGCAGCTGCAAAGATAAAAATTGGATTAATGCTTTGGATAGAGGCTGCTATTTAGCCCATCTTTTAATGCCATATTAGTGGCACATTGATATGGCACAGGTGACAGCTGCAACAAAGTATACTTGCCAGGTTTGCTAAGCTTGGTGGCTGGGATCTGCTGGGTTTCTGCTGGCATCCTGCTGGAATCGCAGCCTCTGTCTATAAATGCTGATAGACCAACATTGTTCACAATAAGAAAAAAAAGTGCAAATGTAGAAAGCTCAGGGTTCACCTTCAGAGAGGGAATGGCTGACGCAGTAAATTGTCCTTTCATCTCTGGTTCAAATCTAGCTCACCGAGATGGAACTAAAGTCACCTCATTTGCTGCTGGTTGGTGGCTGCAGGTGTCCAAAACTAATTGCTTTTGCACTGTAGGACTAATTTTACAAAATCATGCTCCCAGTGGGGAACATCGCACATCAGGAGCACGTCGTAGGAAATTGCCAGCGGGCGAGGCTCATTGCCAGGATTACGCGTTCATATAATGACCCTTACATCAGTGCAGCCGACAGAAGGAGATCCGTTCTCTGTTATCAGAGGGCGTCATAGAGTCACAAAACTGTTGGTCTGCGAGTTGCCTGTCAGGATAGGGAAGACACTTATATAAATGTAAAAGCATGATGCATTCCTGCACATTCCTGCACTGCCTGCAGCCGTGCCATCAGCCGTCTAGGCTCTAAGCTCTGGAATTCCTTCCCTAAACCTCACCATTTCTCTATCTCTCTCTCCTTTAAGATGCTCCACAAAATCTACCTCTTTGACCACGCTTTTGGTCACCTGTCTTAATGTGTCCTATATGACTGTCAAATTTTGTCGATTCTGCTCCTGTGAAGCACTTGGATATTTGACTATGTCAAAGATGCAAGTTGTTGTTGGTGTTGTGGGGCTCCATGCAAAAGCAGAGCCCAGCATGCCAATGTAGACTGACTGAATGTAAAGGTGAGAAAATGATGCACAGTAACTCTCCTGAAACTGACTGAAATACTGCTTACAAATATGAGGGGCCATGAGTGTTTATCCCTTTGGAGATACAAGCATAGAGTCTTTTAATGGGATTACTTGCAAACGTAGAAACGCAGAATCTGTTAATAGAGACACAAGAACATAGAAGGTAAGTTAACACTTCAGGTGCAAACCCGAAATGTGAACGCCTGCTTTCTCTACAGATGCTGACCGTGGGTTTCCAGCATTTTGTGCTTTTGTTTCAGATTTTCAGCATGTGCAGGATTTTGCTTGTAACCGGAAAAGAGAACCTGTCAATAGGGACACCAGGATGCAGATGTATTAATGGTGACACACACACAGACACACACACACACGCCAGCAAACACTCACACGGGGCAATAACTAATTCCAAAGTTCCACCTACACCTGGTACCCTCTAACACTTCACCCATTTGGCCATTCGTCATGAGTGGGCCCAGTCAGTGAGTGTCATTTGACTCTGTGGGTCGTCGTAGCAAGCGTCTTCCAGAAAGAAGGGAAGAGAATTAGCAAATAAATGCACGCTAAATAAAACACAACAGCAGCGTATGTTAAATACTTGAATGGTTCGCAGGTTTTAATCTGCAGTCTGGAAACTAGCTGAGGATATGCTTGCTGCTCTGATTTTCCTGCCTCACACAGTGGAGTCATAAAAGTATTCTGCAGTGTATCTGTCACAGTCATTTCAAGCTGGGAAATGTGTTGTCACAACAATGCACTTAGCACCTCATGTAGTAATGCTGTCTAGCAGACTGGTCACAGCAGGTAACTCTGTGACATCACCTTATCTAGCAGCACAGAGAACCAGTGCAACTCTGGGGCAGGAATGTATTAAACACATATAAATGGGACCCTAGAACCCAGAGGTAGTATAACACAAGCACTGAATTCTGAACAGGTACATAAACAGAGCTGATAAATTTCACTGCTTATAGCAACTAAGTAAATAATCTGTACTCTATAAAATCCAACAGTGCTAGTTTATATTTTCCCCTCGGGTTTAAGGTCCAGTGTTTTCCATTTTATTTCTGGTGTAAAATAGTAATGCTGCAACAGTAAAAACATCAGTCACCAATTATTGTGACAAATTAAATCGATTGGTCACCACTTTACAAGGCTGCGCAGCACATTTTTTCTGATACCTCATTTCTTGCCAGGGGCAAATACCATTCACAATTACTCACCTGCGGCCACCCGCCCTCCACCCACCTGCACCCCCCCCGCACCCCCACACACATACAAACACACACGCCGCATCCAGAACCATTTGTAGGACCCATTCATCTCCCCAGGTGAGATCAGCTAACCCAGTATAAACAGGGGATGGAGCCTTGGACCCATTCAGGTCAGTTGGAGCCAGGTTCTTACAAGGCTGCACATGCACCAACTGAGTCAAAACTGATTAAAATCTCAGCAAATTACTTGCATTTTCAATTCAATTAGCAAAAATAACCCACGTCCCATATGATGGTGGTTAAGTTGCTTTGGGCAAACGAATCACATTTAAAAGCTGCCAAGGACATGAAGTACTGAACAAGCTAATCATTTCATAGTCAACCGATCCGATGGTGATGCCATTTCGAAGAAGCTTCAAAAAAAATTTCAACCTTAATTTTTGTTTTCCAAGATGGTTTTGAAATGCTCCAATATACAGCTAGCCCCAGGTCCGTGCAGGGTCTGTACCGAATGAGTTAAGCTGTAAAATACAGAGAATAGGCGGATCTTAAAGCGATATTATTACCTCTGAAATTTTTTTTAGTCATCTTTCCTATTCCATCTGTTTCCTCTCCTCTTCTGAAGGTGCTTGATAACATATGATCCCACTTCTACCAGTTTATTTCCTATTGGGATATGGTTCCACTTGTTTCAGTCTCTCTCCTGGTGTGATATGGGTCAAATGTGTCAGCCACTCCTGCTGGGATACAGTTTCACTTGTGTCAGTCACTGTCCTGCTAGGATATGGTTCTACTTACATAGAGAATTATATAGAGTCCACAGCAGAAACACAGGCCATCTGGCTCAACTGATTGATGCAGGCATTTATGATCCATGCAAGCCTATGTGCCAGTCACTCTCCTGCTGGGATATGGTTACACTTTTGCCAGTCACTGTCCAGTACTTCACCAAGTCACCATTCATTCTATTACCATTTCCTTGTTATTTTCCTACACCAGTTTTCATGTGTGAACGAGGCAGTGAGTGTCAACTGGCTATTTGACTGCAGGAGTCATCGTGGCCAAGTCCAATCCTATCCTCTTTCAACATTCATGTGTGAAACTTTCTAGCAAGGGGTCACTGAATAGTATTTAAGAGCAGAAAGGCTGGGTGGCATATTCCCAGCTTGGCACTTGCCCATTCGCAGAAACACAATAGATCATTCCTGTAGCTATCAAATGTTTTGTGTCATGCAGTTTGTATTTTCTGAGCAGGAACACCCAATAACCAGGCCAGTTGTGTTCAGTCACCCACACTCCCATTCCCTGCGGTCCCAGCACAAGGTAAGATGGCTGTGGTTGTTGGAGGCCAACCATCTCAGCCCAGGACATCACAGGGCAGTGTCTTAGGTGCTTCATCAGTGACCTTTCCTCCATCATAAGTTCAGAATTGGGGATGTTCACTGATGGTGTACAGTGTTCAACTCCATTCGCAACACCTCAGATAATGAAGCAGGAACTGGACAACATTCAGGCTGGGGCTGATAATTGGCAAGTAACATTCACACAACACAAGTGCCAAACAATAAGAGAGAATCTAACCACATCCCCATGACAATCAATGGCATTACCATCACTGAATCCCCCACCATCAACATCCTGTGGGTCACCCTTGACCAGAAACTTAACTGGACCAGCCATATAAATACAGTGGCAAAGAGATCAGGTGAGGTGAGAGTGACTGCCCTTGACATCAAGGCAGCATTTGACCGAGTATGGCATCAAGGAGCCCTAGCAAAACTAAGGTCAATGGGAATCAGGGGGAAAACCCTCCACTGGCTGGAGTCATACCTAGCGCAAAGGAAGATGGTTGTGGTTGTTGGAGGTCAATCATCTGAGCCCCAGGACATCACTGCAGGAGTTCCTCAGGGTAGTGTCCTAGGCCCAACCATCTTCAACTGCTTCATCAATGACCTACCTTCAATCATTAGGTCAGAAGTGGGGATGTTCGCTGATGATTGCACAATGTTCAGCACCATTCATGACTCCTCAGATACTGAAGCAATCCGTGTTGAAATGCAGCAAGACCTGGACAATATCCAGGCTTGGGCCGATAAGTGGCAAGTAACATTCGCGCCACACAAGTGCCACGCTATGACCATCTCTAACAAGAGAGAATCTAACCATCTCCCCTTGACATTCAATGGCATTAACATCGCTGAATCCCCCACTATCAACATCCTAGGGGCTACCATTGACCAGAAACTGAACTGGAGTAGCCATATAAATACCGTGGCTACAAGAGCAGGTCAGAGGCTAGGAATCCTGAGGCGAGTAACTCACCTCCTGACTCCCCAAAGCCTGTCCACCATCTACAAGGCACAAGTCAGGAGTGTGATGGAATACTCTCCACTTGCCTGGATGGGTGCAGCTCCAACAACACTCAAGAAGCTCGACACCATCCAGAACAAAGCAGCCATCTTGATTGGCACCCCATCTACAAACATTCACTCCCTCCACCACCGATGCACAGTGGCAGCAGTGTGTACCATCTACAAGATGCACTGCAGCAATGCACCAAGACTCCTTAGACAGCACCTTCCAAACCTGCGACCTCTACCAACTAGAAGGACAAGGGCAGCAAATGCATGGGAACACCACTACCTGCAAGTTCCCCTCCAAGTCACACACCATCCTGACTTGGAACTATATCGCCGTTCCTTCACTGTCGTTGGGTTAAAATCCTGGAACTCCCTTCCTGACAGCACTATGGGTATACCTACCCCAAATGGACTGCAGCGGTTCAAGAAGGCAGCTCACCACCACCTTCTCAAGGGCAATTAGGGATGGGCAATAAATGCTGGCCTAGCCAGCAACGCCCACATCCCTGAATGAATTTAAAAAAAAGATCAGAGGCTAGGTATTCTTTGGTGAGTGCCTCACCTCCTGACTCCCCAAAGCCTTTCCATCATCTATAAGGCACAAGTCAGGAGTGTGATGGAAAACTCTCCATTTGCCTGGACAATTGCAGCTCCAACAACACTCAAGAAAACTCAACACTATCCAGGATAAAGCAGCCACTTGATTGATACCCCATCTACCACCTTAAACATTCACTCCCTCCACCACTGGCACACAGTGGCTGTCGTGTGTACCATCTACAAGATGCACTGTAGCCATTCACCAAGGCTCTTTTGACAGCACACCCCAAATCCACGACTGCTACCACCAAGAAAAACAGGGGCCCTAGCTGCATGGGAACACCACCACCTGCAAGTTCGCCTCCAAGTCACACACACAATTCTAATTTGAATATGTATCAGCTTTCCTTCATCATCACTGGGTAAAAAGCCTAGAATTCCTTACCTGTCAGCACTGTGGGTGTACCTTCACCACATGAGCTGCAGAGGTTGAAGAAGGTGGCTCACCATCACCTTCTCAAGGGCATTTAGTGATGGGCAATAAATGCTGGCCTTGCCAGGATGCCCACATCCCATGAAGGAATATAAAAGGTCTGGCTTTCTTTGCCTTCTCTAGTGTTACTTTCACTCACTGCAGTTCCCAATAAATAAACATTCCTTGTAGGAATGTTCCAGTCATGCTTGGATGATTCAGCCCTCTGATAGACGTCAACATTTTTATGATATTTGGTTATTAATGGGTGAACTATGCTTGGAAAGATTGTTGCTTTATTTACATATGTTTTTCATTTTAAAAAAACACTCCCATCCTGAATCAGAAATCTCAGCAGCAAGCCATATGGAATCTATAAACCCATTTCATCAACCCAGCGACATTCCACCCATTGCTCTGGCACCAATGGCTAAGCCTTCACAGAATTCCTTCTTGTGTGTTCTCCTCATTCAAGTGGCTATTCTTCAGAGGAGAGCCCAGTCAGTATGCAATCCAACCACTGAAGGTGGCATAGCTAAACTCAATCCTTACTTTTCTGCCCTCACTCAACACACACAGACATATGTACACAGCCCTAACATATATACAGTTTTCAGAAGGAAATCACTGGATTGTGGTCAGGACTGGGAACCATTACAAAGTCTCCAGACCTCTCCTCAACACAGGGTGCTCCAACAGTTGCTCAGTCTGAGATAAGATAAATCAGCACAGACCAGGAATTGAACCCAAGACCTTCAGGTCTTTGTAGCTTAGTACTGCATCAAGTGATGCCTTTACCCACAGAGCCAGTGTAGGAAGTCAATTGCAGCATATTTTACAGTTTCAGGTTAATAAAAGTTTGGTAATGGAGCTGCCCAGTGTGGAACTGAGTTGTACTACCCAGGGATTTGCCAAGTCTTATCGCAGATCAGTGCTTGGGTACCAAGCAAACAACTGAGGTGCTAGAAATTCCTTAGTGCTCCTGAACTGGGTGGTGGGGGTTCGGTGTGATGGTGGCAGGGAAATCATCTAGTGCTCACCCTGCCATAGAGGCACATCAGGTGAGAGCAGGGTTAGTTGAATAGGTCACCATCATTCACTAGGTTCTCATTTGAATATTTGCTTGGGTGGGGTATCGATAGGCAGCCAGACCCTGTTGGACTGTGCTCCATTATTAGTCAATACAATCAGAAGAAGAGTGGGGAAGGAGAGAATGAAAGCGGCAGTTGCATTTTCTGCAATCAACCTCATTACCTACTACTGAGACCTGTAGGTAAACCTTACTGCCTATGCACGGACATTGGCAGTTCCACCATCAAGGATCAGTAATTACTGCAGTGAAGCTGTTCCCATTCTGCAGCAACCTTTCTCCCAGTTGTGGTGTAAAGTTTTAAATGGGTAGTGTAATGAGAGCCTGGGGGGTAATTGGTGGTTGCCAGTGAATTGCAGAGCAGCAATTCAATCAACTGCTTCTGATTGTGTCCCGAGCCCCAAGAGCAAAACCCAAAATTGAAATAGCTTTAAACATGCTGCCAGCTGCTTGTTAATCTTTATTTCCTCTGCCATTTTCTCCCCTCCTTTTCTGATTTATGCCCACTTCGTTCCTCGGCTGATATTGTCCCTTGTGGTACATTGTTTAAGTGGCCTGTGGGCCCTGGACCATGAATGTTACTGGTGGCTATCACAACTGAGCCCTGTCCTTTCCTTTCTCGGATGCTGCTGTTACAGAAACTGTCTGAAAGGGTAATGGAAGTAGATTCAATAGTAAATTTCAAAATTGAATTGGATAAATATTTGAAAAGGAAAAATTTGAAGGGCTGCAGGGAAAGAGTAGGGGTTGAGTGGGACTGATTGGACAGATCTTTCGGAGCCATCACAGACACGATAGCCTGAATGGCCTCCTTCTGTCCTGTATGATTCTATGCAGATGTTAGCCACATATTTCCACTTTATAGCAGAGGGTCACTGGATAAGAGATCAGGAACAGGAGCCCTGGTTCGTTTTTCTACCACCCTTATGGAAGGCACATTGAGGCAAATCAAAATGCTTTTGATGCCACCCAAGCTAAGAACTTGGCACAGACCAGAGGTCGAGCCTGAACCCTTCTGGCCTGTCTGACCAGTGTAATACACTGGCTTTACCACCCGAGAAATCAAAGAGCAGATTGCTTCAGCCTAGGGTTGCCAACTCTGGGGTCTCCAGGAATTAACAAATAATTTCCAGGACACTGCTGTGAGTAGTCTTGGAGAAGTCATAGGGGCATTAAAAACTATTGCAGGTTTTTTCATTTTCTTCGAACACTTTTGTTTATTATAAAAATATTGGTGGTGGGAAAAAATGCTGCTTGACTGAGAGTCAATAATTAGTTGATGTTACACTGTGTTACATCTGAAGTCTGTTTACTTTCCGATTGGCATGAGAAAGCAGTGCACCACAAGAATGGACCAATGGGGAGTGGGCTGGTTGGAGGCAGGCGGTCATATTGTGAAGCCTCCAGGAATACGTACAACCAGAGTTGGCAACCCTACTGCAGCCCCTGCACTCCGATTGCTGATTGCATCCTCAAGGTTTCGACTATTTGACAAAAACCACATCAGTCGCCGACTAGGTATTCCACCAGTTCCAACAGAATTCTCTCTGTCTCCAATGTGAACAGAATGAGGTCAGATGCACAGACACAGAAGAGTTCAGCGGCTCTGGCTGGTTCTTTGAAGAGTCGCTTTTGAGCTGCTCCCTGTTGTAATAGTCTTAGTTTTGCCCTTCAGACTACAATATGAAAATGTTTTATCCCTTCTAGGTTTCTCCCCTGAAGGTGATGGTTCTCATTGGGGGACAATTCCAAAGGTCCCACTCCATCCCCTCTCTCCGGCACCCCACACAAGTTTCCACTTGTCATGTGTAAGTCTAGACATTAGTTACTGAAATTGGGAAGGGCCAGGAATTATGGCTAAGCCTGGTCCTGGCCTCCCCCAGCAGGCATCACTGGACAGTGATCAGGAGCAGGAACCCTGACTGATATTTTTTTACTTTGGGGCCAATGAAGCCAACTTGTAGCAGGCCTTGTAGCCACTAGCTAACAGCACAGACCAGGGATCTATCCTGGGGCATACATGGCGTGCCTGGGTCTATATCAAGAGAGTCACTGGCAAAGGAAAAAAGATGTATTTTTATTGAAACAAAATTTAGAGTTTCTTTGGGGTGTGTTGAGCCTCAGAGGTTGCCTGTCTCCAAATGTACAGCCTGTCCCTTCATGGTGCAAATAATAAAGTAAAGCAGGTGTAAGGCCTGAACACCAACCAGCTGGATCTGACGGATGTAATTTGGTTGCTGTGGGCTTAAATGTTAAATCCCTGCTGCTCGGGATGAATGCTTCTCTTCTGACGCAATGCTGAAATAAGAATGTAGCACACTATATGGAGCGGATGCTGCCGCTGAGGTAATGGGAATGCCAGCTGTTTTAACCCCTTCCCGACTGTACGCTGCCAGGTCAAACTAACGAGTTGAGTCAAATTCGAATGTTTCAGCCAAGAACCAAAATACAATGTGTTTGATAGTTTTCCCCTTTTTAAAAGTGGAACAAGCAGGCATTCTGTGATGGGATTGCACCACTTTTCACATGAGAGACCTTGCATGGACTGGCACCAGAACCCCAGCAAGTTTCTCCACTTCCCCGACAACCCCTCCACCTCTACTACAATGGAGACCTTCTTCAACCAACTGCCATACAATGTTCAGGAAAATATTCTTTGTTTCTTTTAGCCAGTTGTCTTCCATATTCCCTCCCTTCCTCTCCTGAATATGTTGACTCTCTCTCTGGACACAGTTTCACCACTGTTTCGCTGCAGTGGCTTCACTGTTGAGTCTCACTGCGATGGTTTCACTGTTGAGTCTCGCCGCAGTGGTTTCACTGTTGAGTCTCGCCGCAGTGGCTTCACTGTTGAGTCTCGCCGCAGTGGCTTCACTGTTGAGTCTCGCCGCAGTGGTTTCACTGTTGAGTCTCGCCGCAGTGGTTTCACTGTTGAGTCTCGCTGCAGTGGCTTCACTGTTGAGTCTCACTGCGATGGTTTCACTGTTGAGTCTCGCCGCAGTGGTTTCACTGTTGAGTCTCGCTGCAGTGGCTTCACTGTTGAGTCTCGCCGCAGTGGCTTCACTGTTGAGTCTCGCCGCAGTGGTTTCACTGTTGAGTCTCGCTGCAGTGGCTTCACTGTTGAGTCTCACTGCGATGGTTTCACTGTTGAGTCTCACCGCAGTGGTTTCACTGTTGAGTCTCGCTGCAGTGGCTTCACTGTTGAGTCTCACTGCGATGGTTTCACTGTTGAGTCTCGCCGCAGTGGCTTCACTGTTGAGTCTCACTGCGATGGTTTCACTGTTGAGTCTCACTGCGATGGTTTCACAGTTGAGTCTCGCCGCAGTGGGTTCACTGTTGAGTCTCGCCACAGTGGGTTCACTGTTGAGTCTCACTGCGATGGTTTCACAGTTGAGTCTCGCCGCAGTGGCTTCACTGTTGAGTCTCACTGCGATGGTTTCACAGTTGAGTCTCGCCGCAGTGGGTTCACTGTTGAGTCTCACTGCGATGGTTTCACTGTTGAGTCTCACTGCGATGGTTTCACTGTTGAGTCTCGCCGCAGTGGGTTCACTGTTGATTCTCGCCGCAGTGGGTTCACTGTTGAGTCTCGCCGCAGTGGGTTCACTGTTGAATCTCGCCGCAGTGGGTTCACTGTTGAGTCTCGCCGCAGTGGGTTCACTGTTGAGTCTCGCCGCAGTGGGTTCACTGTTGAGTCTCGCTGCAGTGGCTTCACTGTTGAGTCTCACTGCGATGGTTTCACAGTTGAGTCTCGCCGCAGTGGGTTCACTGTTGAGTCTCGCTGTAGTGGTTTCACTGTTGAGTCTCACTGCGATGGTTTCACAGTTGAGTCTCGCTGCAGTGGCTTCACTGTTGAGTCTCGCCGCAGTGGGTTCACTGTTGAGTCTCACTGCGATGGTTTCACAGTTGAGTCTCACTGCGATGGTTTCACTGTTGAGTCTCGCTGCAGTGGCTTCACTGTTGAGTCTCGCTGCAGTGGCTTCACTGTTGAGTCTCACTGCGATGGTTTCACAGTTGAGTCTCGCCGCAGTGGGTTCACTGTTGAGTCTCGCCGCAGTGGTTTCACTGTTGAGTCTCGCTGTCGTGGTTTCACTGTTGTGTCTCACTGCGATGGTTTCACAGTTGAGTCTCGCCGCAGTGGGTTCACTGTTGAGTCTCGCCGCAGTGGGTTCACTGTTGAGTCTCACTGCGATGGTTTCACAGTTGAGTCTCGCCGCAGTGGGTTCACTGTTGAGTCTCGCTGCGATGGTTTCACAGTTGAGTCTCGCCGTAGTGGGTTCACTGTTGAGTCTCGCCGCAGTGGGTTCACTGTTGAGTCTCACTGCGATGGTTTCACAGTTGAGTCTCGCTGCAGTGGGTTCACTGTTGAGTCTCACTGCGATGATTTCACCTTTTACTCTCTGTACACATTTCATCAGTGACTTTCATTGTGATTGTTTTACTGTTGACTGCCTCTGAACATGGTTACACCATTGACTCTTGTTGCAATGGTTTCACTGTTGATTCTTGCTGGATGTGGTCCTATGAGCGTTGGGCATCCCCAGCTACCTTGCCCACTCAGCAGGTAACAGCTGTGTCAGCCCAGTGATTGAGTATCATCAGGCCATTCGACCATGATGGGGGCAGCACAGCCAAATTCAACTCTGAACTCACTTGTCCTACGCTCCAGCGTTACTGGATAATGATTGAGAGCAGGGACCCAAATGAGGGTGAGTAATGGAACAAAGTAACACAGTGAGGGTGCATTACGCTGCAAAGGTGAGTGACACAGTGAGAGTGAATGACACCGAGTGAGTAATGCAGAGAGGGTGCATCATGGAGTGAAGGTGAGTGATGCAGTGAGTGAGTGACATAGCAAGGGTACATCATGCAAAGAGGGTGCATCACACTGCAAGGGTGAGAGACACAGTGAGTGAGTGACACAGTGAGGGTGCATCATGCAGCAAGGGCGAATAACGTATGAGTGTCAGTAATGCAGCAAGGGTAACTCAGTGAGGGTGAGTGGTGCAGCAAGGGTGTCTGATGCAGAGAGGGGGAGTGACGCATTGGGGCTAAGTGACACGAGGGTAAGTGACTTCTTTTCATGGGGGCGTATATCCCTTTAAACGCTTCTCTCTATTACAACACTGCCTCCCACACACAGCATCATGAGAGGGTTGAGTCCATGCCTTCACTCTATGTATTTGTCTAATGGTTGAAAAAGAACAAAATAAAATATTGATACGTTGACATGGCAACCTACCTGCTGTCGTAGTTTGTAAGACCGTCTTAGTGATGGAGAGAATAAAAATCCTTGTGCATCTTTAAGTAGAAAGCAAGTGAAGGATTTGGTTTTCAACTGAGATGAGTCTTCACCTGACAGGCCAGTGACCTTGGAGGGTGTAGATTTGTTTGATCTTTACTGCACTATTGAACTGGCTGACAACAGGATATAGATATGTGAATTGTGAGTAATACTAACACTGTTGTCAGCTAATATGCAGATGGTGCAATGCAGAAGACTCAGGCTGCAGTTCCACTGCTACTTTTGGGTCTTTTAAAACCACTTCACCCTAGATTATATCACTGCTACAGTCCAAAAGTGGCAGACTAGTAAGCACATTAAAGCTATGAAGGGCGAGGCCCTTTCAGGAGGCTGTTACCTTGGATTGACTTCGCATTGAGTGCAACATAACTCCAGTCAAAGGATAAATGCTGCAGGGGTTGTGCTTGACAGCAAGAGTGCAGTCAGAGAGTGCGGTCTAACATAAAGGGCCCAACGCCAGCAAAATAAGGAGAGACCAGAATAAAGACAGAACCTGTAATTGTGTAACACTGTGCCGAAAGCGATGCGGTAATTTAGATTTGTGTGAGGGTGAAGTGGGTGATTGTGTGTTGATAGCCTGTTTTACATTACTCCCCAGTTTTAGTTCTATTGATTCCCATTAACGCTGCAAAATTTTAAGCATTGTAGGATCCAAAGTCTTCTTTCTGGTATTTTATGGTGATTCTTTTAAGCAGTTTTCACCAATTTCTCCTCTCCGTAACTTGCGCTGTATTTTCTGTTTCTTTGAATGCAATTTTTTTGGCCTCAGAATAAGTTACATTAAAATTGAAAAGCTTTCATGATTTCATTTCTTAAATATGCTGCATTTACTGGGCATAAACGATGGCTTGATGGCTTCAAACTTTAATTTTCTTGCTTAAAAAGGGAATATATGGGGCAGAATAAAATTCTGCCATCGGAGGCAGGGGAGCAAGCAAAATGGCATGGGGCACCATTCCCGACATTGTCTGGGCCCTATGCCATTTTGCAGTTTGTAGGCGAATGTGGCAGAGAGAGAGGGGCAGAGGTGTGAGAAGGGTCAGCTGTGAAAATAGAAAGTTTACGTCATAGAAAGCGGCCACTTGGCCCATCGTATCTATGCCGGCCGAAAAACGATCCACACAGTCTAATCCCACCTTCTAGCATTTGGTCTGTAGCCCTGCAGATTACGGCACTTGAGGTGTATATCCAGACTCCTTTTGAATGAGTTGAGGGTTTCTGCCTCAACTATCCTTACCGGCAGGCTGTTCCAGACCCCCACCATCTTCTGAGTGAAAACATTTTTCCTCATCTCCAAATTTTTTTTCTGTATCATGTCTGAGAGTGAGAGAGATATACAAAAGGGCTCTCCAAATATGGGAACAGTAGAGTTGAGAATTTTAGGTGCCGATATTTACTGTGGTGGGCTTTCCAAGCAGAGAGTTCTGGTTGGGAAACCTGGAAGTCTGGGTTTCCCCAAACGCCATGAAGTTTTAACTCCACAGCATGTGTGCTTTTTTTTAACAGGTTCCCCACCGGGAGGTCAGCTTGCTTGACAGGCCTGGGTCCCTTTTGGGCAGGAAACACTCCAGAAGGGGCCATTGCCCAGTAACAAGTAGATTTCCTGCTCCTTGGGGTAGAGATCACAATGAGGGGGTTGGACATAGTGTGGTCTGGAGTCTTGACGGGTGATTGTAGAGATTCAGAGAGATTTCTTAGGGGAGATGGAAGATGGGAGATCGGGGTGGACGGAGTGGGGGGGGTGGGGAGGTGGTCAGTCACCAGGGGGTGTTGGTCCAAGTGGATTTTGTTGGGGGAGGAAGGCAGCAGTCCTCCCCTCCCTTTAGGTACCAGGTTTCTTGAGGCCTGAGAAACCCAGCCAGCCAGTGTTAAAGCTGGAACGGCGATAAAATCTGAGATTCACAGCCTCATAAAGATATTTAAATGACCAACCCACCTTCCTTGAGCGGACTGGTCACCCACCCACCCTCCCCAATCCCACCACCATTATAACTGGAAGCAAGTGGGTGAGAGGCAGATTGGGTTCAAATTTGATTTTTTTTACATTTTAACATCTCACTCAACCCAAATCCAACCATTTTTGGGGGTAATATTACTCCCATAGAATGGATATCCATCACTATTATTCTTTCCTCTCTATATCCCTTGTGTTTTTGTGTATATGTTTAGATTAGATTAGAGATACAGCACTGAAACAGGCCCTTCGGCCCACCGAGTCTGTGCCGAACATCAACCACCCATTTATACTAATCCTACACTAATCCCATATTCCTACCAAACATCCCCACCTGTCCCTATATTTCCCTACCACCTACCTATACTAGTGACAATTTATAATGGCCAATTTACCTATCAACCTGCAAGTCTTTTGGCTTGTGGGAGGAAACCAGAGCACCCGGAGAAAACCCACGCAGACACAGGGAGAACTTGCAAACTCCACACAGGTATGTAAAGGTAAAGGTAGTATCATCCAATTTATCCATACCAGGCATTTAATCACAGAAAAAGGCAACCTAAACTCTGAATTGATGTTTAATTATTTCTACACAGATTGCAGACAGTTTATGGGGTTCATAACCTAATGCATTCCTTCCCGAGCCCATGTAATAACAAGCAACGGTTTGGCTATGATACCGCCACAACCATATAGCCATTCGTATTAGGAGCAGAAGTAGGCCATTCAGCCCATCGAGTCTGCTCCGCCATTTAATAAGATCATGGCTGATTTGTTTCTGTCTCAAATTCCACACTCCCATCTACCCCCGATAATCTTTGATTCCTTTACCTAAATCTATCTACCTCCGCCTTAAAAATATTCAATGACTCCGCCTCCACCACCTTCTGAGGCAGAGAATTCCAAGGTCGCACAACCCTCTGAAAGAAAAAAATTCTCCTCATCTCTGTGTTAAAAGGGTGACCCCTAATTTTAAAACAGTGCCCCCTAATTCTGGACTCACCCACAAGAGGGAACATCCTCTCCACATCCACCTTGTCAAGACCGTTCAGGATCTTACATACTTCAATCAAGTCTCCCCTCACTCTTCCAAACTCCAGTGAAAACAAGCCCAGTCTGTCCAACCTTTCCTCATAAGACAACCCGCTCATTCCAGGTATCAATCTACTAAACCTCCTCTGAACCGTCTCCATCGCATTCACATCCTTAAATAAGGAGACCAAAACTGCACACAATATTTGAGATGTGGTCTCACCAATGCCCTGTATAACATTCTTACTTTTATTTTCAATTCCTCTCATAATAAAGGATAGCATTCCATTTTATTACTTTATTACTTGCTGTACCTGCATACTAACCTTTTGTGACTCATGCACTAGAACACCTAGATCCCTCTGCACCTCAGAATTCTGCAGTCGTTCCCCATTTAAGAAATACTCTGCTTTTTTATTCTTCCTGCCAAAGTAAACAACTTCACATTTTCCCACATTGTACTCCATCTGCTAGATTTTTGCCTATTCACTCAACCTATCTAAATCAGTCTGCAACTTCCTTATGTCCTCTTCACAACATACTTTCCTACCTATCTTTGTGTCATCTGCAAATTTAGCTACCATGCCATTGCTCCCCTCATCTAAGTCATTGATATAAATTGTAAAAAGTTGAGGCCCCAGCATAGACCCCCGTGGGACTCTACACGTCACTTCCTGCCAATCAGAAAAGGACCCATTTATGCATACTGTCTGTTTTCTGCCAGCCAGCCAATCTTCTATCCATGCTAATCCATGAGCTCTTACTTTGCACAATAACCCTTTTATGTGGCACTTGTCAAATGCCTTCTGGAAATCCAAGTACAGTACGTCAACGGGCTCCCTTTATCCACAGCGTATGTTAATCCTTCAAAGGACTCCAATAAATTGGTTAAACACGATTTCCCTTTCACAAAACCATGCTGGCTATTCCCGATTACCTTGAGTTTTTTTGAAGTGCCCAGCTATAGCTTCCTTAATGATCGATTCCAACACCTTCCCCTCGACAGACATCAAGCTAGCTGCCCTATGGTTACCTGTTTTCTGCCTCCCCCCCTTCTTATATATTTGTATTCTTTCTTTTGGGCCTCCTTATCTCGAGAGACAATGGATACGCGCCTGGAGGTGGTCAGTGGTTTGTGAAGCAGCGCCTGGAGTGGCTATAAAGGCCAATTCTGGAGTGACAGGCTCTTCCACAGGTGCTGCAGAGAAATTTGTTTGTCGGGGCTGTTGCACAGTTGGCTCTCCCCTTGCGCCTCTGTCTTTTTTCCTGCCAACTACTAAGTCTCTTCGACTCGCCACAATTTAGCCCTGCCTTTATGGCTGCCCGCCAGCTCTGGCGAATGCTGGCAACTGACTCCCACGACTTGTGATCAATGTCACACGATTTCATGTCGCGTTTGCAGACGTCTTTATAACGGAGACATGGACGGCCGGTGGGTCTGATACCAGTGGCGAGCTCGCTGTACAATGTGTCTTTGGAGATCCTGCCATCTTCCATGCGGCTCACATGGCCAAGCCATCTCAAGCGCCGCTGACTCAGTAGTGTGTATAAGCTGGGGGTGTTGGCCGCTTCAAGGACTTCTGTGTTGGAGATATAGTCCTGCCACCTGATGCCAAGTATTCTCCGAAGGCAGCGAAGATGGAATGAATTGAGACGTCGCTCTTGGCTGGCATACGTTGTCCAGGCCTCGCTGCCGTAGAGCAAGGTACTGAGGACACAGGCCTGATACACTCGGACTTTTGTGTTCCGTGTCATATATTTGTATATATTTATATATTTGCCATTTTACCAAGTAGCCTTCCAGGAATTGGCTAACTTGCTGGAGGGCTGCTACTGCCATGGAATCAGACCCCAACAAGAGTCCTAAGCCTTGATTTCCTGATCATAATGTCAATAGAAAACTACTCAAAACGAATAGTTTACTGTCATGGATTATCAGCAGAAAATCCCTTCCGGTACCTGCAGGAGAGGAGGGGAGAGGATTGAAGGGGTTTTGTTTTAAAATGTAAAACTAATGTTAATTATTTTCTGCAAAGGATATCGACTGCCCAGCAGTGAGTCTCAGACACTCCCTTCTGTTAATACTCTGGAACCAAACAGAACTTCCTTTCAGGGCTCTTTAGATGTCTGCGATTGAATTATCGCCTTGTAACACACCGCAGCCAAATTTTACTCCATACTTATTGATTGTTCTCTCCCTAATAAATTAAATCAAGTGCCTTCTACAAAACATGCCCCTAACCATGTAACAACTATCCTATAGAGCGCAACATACCACGTGAGGTTCACACTGCTGTCAGTAGTCTGATACGGTCATTGAAGGCTGGGACTGTGAAGACATTTGTCTGTGTATTTCCACGTGAATTAAATTACATATTTTTAAAATTTAGACCAATATTAAGTAATCCCCATCCACAAATGGCTCTGTTCTGCCTTCAGTACATGGAATGGGCCTGCAGATAGAGTAGTGGAGGCAAAAATCTTGAAATCAATAAAGAACAAAGTGGATGCTGCAATTGGGGAAGTCTTCGGGCCATTCTGGATGGATGAACTAAGATGGGCTGGATGGTTTTCCTCTCCTGTTATTGTCTTATGGAATCATCCGTGGAGCCCTGACAGCTACCTAGCTGTAAAATGTATATTTGGACATTGAGTGATAACAGGGTTAACCTCCCCTTCCTCCACCCCACCCTTTGCAGTCAAATAGCCTGCCCAACCAATTGCTGTCCATGGGAAGAATGGTCAATTGACCAAGAATTACCAGGAACCCATCAGATCTTGACCCCAGGCAAGCGTCAACACATTCAGGGGCAGATTGGAAGGACAAAATACAGTGTTACCACGGAGAGGACAGGTAAAGGAAATATGCTGGCTAGTCACTTGTATGTTGTTTTTCTTTTCAGATCTGATGTAAGTATCAAATTGGGTGGAAAATCAAAGAAGGTGCTGAATACCACAGATCGGCAGATCGTGAGACCAGGTAAGAGAGGAGGTTCAACCTGTTTGGAACCAGAATGGCAAGCAGGAGCCCCAAAATGCTGCAGCACAGGTGGCGAGATTAATCCCAAAATTAGTTCAGCGCAGCAGTTGTCCCCTCCCTAAGCAGGATCAGCCCGGTCTGTTCCACACCTGTAACTAGATCAAGATTTAAATTAAATTCAAATCAAAGTGAAATATAGTGACGGCATAGAGAGAGAAGGTTTTTATTCTGTTTTGTAGAAAAAGAAAATTTGCACTTATATAGCGCCTTTCACAACCTCTGGACATCCCTCAACCAGCATCACTAAAAAAAAGGTTATATGGTCATTATCTCATTGTTGTTTGTGGGAGCAAATTGGTTGCAACATTTCCTATATTCCAATAATGACCACACTTCAAAAGTACTTAATTGGCTGTGAAGCACTTTGGGACATCCTGAGGTTGTGAAAATCACTATATTATGCAAGTTCTTTCTTTCATTGTTGTAATGTAGAACACTGTTGTTCAATTTGTAGTTTGCAAGCGAGGTGGTACAGTGGGCATGGTGCATATAATCCAATACACATGGCACACTCTGAGCTGGCATTGCATGGAGTGCTGATTAGCATTTCCAGAACTTAAAAAGTTGCCTGGACTGTCAACACAAAACAGTGAAGGAAATCACATTGGACAGCTAAACCTACTCTGTACTCAAGTCAGAGCTTGTCAGCATCCCAATCCTGACTCCCTGCATTATTTCTTTGTTGTTGTACCAGCATAGCACCAGTGGTTACGATTATTAAATAATATCTTTTTCTTAAAACCAGATTTCAGCCCACCTGTTGTGTAGTGACTAATGTTGATCTCAATACTTCATGTCAGATTAGAAACTCAAAGCATAGGGAATGCTGGGGCTGAGTGCTCAGTATGAAGCAAGGCTTCATTCACCAGCTTTACATCACGCACTCCTGAACACTCAGCCCACAGCTCACAGGTCGGACAGAGAGAAATGATCTTTTATGTGGTTTAGACCAAAGCGTCGGCCTTGATTCAGTAGGAAGCACTCTCTCACCTCTGAGTCAGCATGTTGTGGATTCAGGTTCCACTCCAGAGACCTGGGCACAAAATATAGGCTGGCATGCCCAGGGTTGAAGGTGTGCTGCACAGTTGGAGGTGCCATCTTTCAGATGAGATGTTAAACCGAGGGCCCTGTCTGCCTTCTCAGGTGGAAGTAGAAGATCCTCTTTCGAAGAAGAGCAGAGGCGTTCTCTCCCGTGTCCTGGTCAATATTTACCCCTCAACCAACATCACAGAAAACTGAAATAAAAGCAAAGTACTACGGATGCTGGAAATTTAAAATAAAAACAGAGAAACAGAGTTAATGTTTCAGGTCGATGACCTTTCATGATGAAATGTTGCCAGGCCTGCTGAGTATTTCCAGCACTTTCTGTTTTTATCAGTAAAAACTGATTATCTGGTCATTATCATATTGCTATTTGTGGGATCTTGCTGTGTGCAAATTGGCTGCTGTGTTTCCTACATTACAACAGTGGCTACATTTCAAAACTAATTGGCTGTAAAGCACTTTGTGATGTTCTGAGGTTGGGAAATGTGCTATATAAATGCAAGTCATTTTCTCTATTTTTCTACTGGGCTGCTGTTTTCTTGTAAGCTCAATTTTCCTCTTTTTCTAAATTATGTCTTTCAAGACATGATAAAATGACCTTTTGTACAGGTTTTTGATTCAGCTGTAAAAATATTTTTGCCGCACAGCAAGCACACACACTGTGACTTGTCTGATTCTTCAAAAGATCAATATTATGCTTAATTTGGAGACATTCCCACCCAGAAAGTGTCAAATTTTGCTGGGTACAGTTCCACAGGCGTCAGCAGCCTTCCACTACCCAACCCAACTTCCCATTCCTCCCGTGAACCTGTGACAGCGATAGATTTTTGTTAGGTGAAGGTACCAAGAGATATGCTGGCACAGACATGATGGGCCAAATGGTCTGCTTCTGTGCCACAAATTTCCTCTGTTTTTATATTGAGCTGAGATGGGGAGATGGGAAAATAGAGTTGAGGTGCAGATCTAATTGAATGGCGGAACAGGCTGAATGGCCTCCTCCTTTTCCTACTGTTTCTAGACATTGAGTGTCAGGAGGCTGGCTGTTTGTCATTACAAATGAGCAGAATCCTGTCATCATTTCAACATCAATGCACACCTTCTCACCAGGATCACAAGAGAGATCAGGAGAACGCTGGTTGATTTTGCTGCCTAGCCCAGGGGCATTATTACATCCCAAATAATATCACCACAGACTTGAAATTAAAGCGAGACCTCTCTGGTTTATATGAACCAATATCACACCAGATAGTACACTTACTCACCCAGCCACCAGCAGAGTGTGCCTACTACAGGATTAATAAAGGACCCTTGTGCTGAGCTTCCAACAAATATTATTCTGTTACATCCTAAAAGGGACAGGAGTCAGCATCAAAGGATGAGACGACCTGCATTAGACCACACTCCCAAGCCACACTGATCAGATGCTCCCAGGTTTTATCCCTGATCTGTGTTGAGTTATCTGGGGCCACAGTAGTGTTGCTACATTTGGCCTCCTTCCCCCAAGAATAGCAAGGGAAAAGCAGGCATGGTTCCTACTCCTGACCCCTATCCTGTGACTCCTACAGTGAGTATCAACAACAACAATTTGTATTTATATAGTGCCTTTAAAGAAGTAAAACACCCACAAGGTGTTTCACAGGAGCAACTATCAAACAAAATTTGACATCGAGCCACTTAAGGAGATACTAGCACAGGTGACCAAAAGCTTGGTCAAAGAGATAGGTTATAATGAGTGTATTAAAGATGGGGATAGAGATAGAGAGATTTAGGGAGGGAAATTCAGAGCTTAGGGCTTTGGTAGCTGAAGGCATAGCTGCTGTGTTTTGAAAATCGGGGATGCTCAAGAGGCCAGAAATGGAGGAGAGCAGAGATCTTATCAGGGCAGGACAGGTCCACAGTGAGTAGTTTGCCACATTTAGTTGTGTGAAGACATATCTGATTCTTCTGTAAGACTCACACTAAAAAACTGCCCACTTGGATAGGGTATGGGACACTACTGTCAGTGCCCGTGGAACTGTATACCTCAGTAGGACCCTGCCTTTGGGGAATGGGAGAAGTAAACTGGGGGGAACAAATAAAGTTAAAATGATAAAAATTAAAAATGTGCATATCTAATTTCAGGTGACTATATTATCATGGTGAAGGACGTGACAGCTCCTCCTTTCCTGGGTCGCACTCTCTCACCTGCTTTCATTCTCCTGAAGATTATACCACAGAAAGGAAACAAAAAGGGTAGCAGAAAGGAGCACCACAAGGTGCCCAACAACTAATGATATTCCTGAAGACCATTACGTCCAAGGAAGTTTAAACAATAATATCAGTGTATTATTTTTGTCCTGCACCCCTTTGATCTCCTAGAGAGACCCCTCTTCTTTGATCTTTTCCTTCTCCCTTGATATCATCATTTCATGTTGCACTCTCACAGTCAGCAGAGAGAGGAGACTCTCATCCCATTAGTCTGGGTCAGAGTCGAGTCCAGTTCTGAGAAGTGAAAGGGAATGTGCGAAACCACAGTAAACACCCAGTCCCAAAATAGTCTGGTCTATAATTGGGACCAACAAATGCACAGAAAGAAAAGTCCCTGTTGTAAGCGGAGGTGTCTTTTTCAGAACAGATTTGTACCAGAACAGAGTAGAGGTTTTTTTTATACTCTGTTTACTTCAGTTAATTAAGGTATAAATATTTTATTTAAATCTCTATTTAATAAATCATGTGTTTGAATGTTTTCACTTCCCTTAAAACTGCAAGAGTCTGTAAGCTTTCAATGCAGCTGCTGGTGGGAAAGGCTTTCTGTCTCATCGAGAGGTTAGTGTTGTGAAGCAGACAGGATGGTCAGATCTGAAGAGAGATTGGGCAGCGAACACTTTCTGTAAAAAAAAAAGTTAAATAATGTACTTTAAGTGGCCTGCTTGACCATCGGAATGTACAACTTCTCCAATGTTTTAGTTAGTGTGTAACTGTGCCATGCACAACAGGTTCACTCCCTAGCCTACGTCGAGTTAGCAGATTTCAGCTGGACTGGTTATAGAGGAGCTATAATTTGCCTCACTGCCCCAGGTAGGGAGAAACAAAGCTGCCCTACTCTTGACCATTATCCAGTAACTATAGACACTAGATGAAGATAGGAGCAAGCTCGCCTGTGAGTCACCCACAGTCAAATGCCCTGCTACTTAAGAATTATTACTCAGATGATCTGCCAGATTGACCTCCAAACTGTGACCCTTCCTTTTTGCAGAGAAGTGCAGGGCTATGGGGAGAGAGCAAGAGAATGGGACTAACTGGAGCATTCTTACAAAGAGTCGGCACAGGCATGATGGTCCAAATGGCCTCCTATACTGTATGATTGTATGCAGTGGATAAAATTAAGGGGAATTTTAAAAATTACCACAGTGCAATCATTAGCCTGTTAAGGATCCATATTGGGGGGAATTTGTGACAGGATTGGTGAAGTCTGGAATGCTCCAAACATGCCTTTCTAGGTGACTTGCTTCTTTGGCCTCTGGTATTTCTTAACCGTTCCTTTTTTCTCTCTCTCCCTCTTCTTTATCTGTTTTTTTTCTGTCCCCAAATTCCTCTTCCAGCACTGTTTATTCTTGTGGTATTTCAGCTAGCTGAGTGACCTGCTTTCTTTTTATTTACTGTGACTATTGTCTTCCCATTCTTAATCAGTGTTTGATCCAGCCCACAGTCAACCCGTGCGCTTCTGCTTCTCGATCTACAGCAACCCTGCCCCTCCCCTACCATCCCAACCATGGCTACTCCTCCCTCCTCCAACATCCCCTGCCAGTTCCTCTGGACCCAATGATCTAGGCCCATAATTATTTATTTTGACCTTCAGTTGGAAACTCTCAGTGTTCCATCATTAGTTCAACATGTCATTTTAATTCTCTCGAGATGGTTCATTTTTTCTGTACTGGTTGAAATTTATAAACCATTTGGGAGAAAATGCTTTGATGCATGAAACAGTGGTTTACAGATCATCTGCACAGTGCCTTGTGTGCTGGGAATCCTGGTTCAAGCTGTTTCTAAGAGCAACATTCAGACTTGAGTGAGCCTCTAATCTGTCCCAAGTTACTGATCTCAATTGGGTCACCAGCAGCATCAAATGGAGAGGAGGTTACCTCTGTAGTTAACAGCACCAGTAACAGAGGCTGTGTAAAATGACTTTACTTGTAGCCTCCTTCTCCCAAAATGCAGAGCTGGAAGGAGACAAAAGGGAGAAATCCACTCAGGAGTGGGGGAAGAGGTTGGAAGGGGAATTATAGGAACAGGAGGAGTCCATTCTGCTCCTCAAGCCTGTTCCACCATTCAGTTAGATCATGGCTGGTCTGTATCTTAACTCCATCTACCATCCTTGGTTTAATAACATTTAATACCCTTACCTAACAAACATCTATCCACCTCAGTCTTCAAAGTTCCTATTGACCCCCAACGTCCACAGTTTTTTGGGGGAGAGAGTTCCAGATCTCCACTAATAATAAAGACAAGAAATGCTGCAAATACTCAGCAGGTCTGGCAGCATCTGTGGAGAAAGAAGCAGAGTTAATGTTTCAGGTCAGTGACCCTTCTTTAGAACTGAGTTCGATGTAAGGTCATTGACCTGAAAAGTTAACTCTGCTTCTTTCTCCACAGATGCTGCCAGAGCTGCTGAGTATTTCCAACATTTCTTGCTTTTATTTCAGATTTCCACTCCCCTTTGTGTGATGAAGTGATTCCTGACCTCACCCCTGAATGGCCTGGCTCTAATTTTAAGATTATGCCCCCTAGTTCCGGACTCCCCTACCAGAGGAAATAGTTTCTATCTACCCTATCAAATCTTTTAATCATATTAAGTACCTCAGTTAGATAACCCCTTAATCTCTGGTGACTTTTACATCCCTGGTGTGGCTGTAACACCGTGATCCTTAATCATTGCATTTGCCATCTGTATCATTTTTGCACCATTCTCTCTCCTGAAGGGACTGACTTACCAGGGTACAGTTCCCTTACAGTATCTTAACTAACTGGCCTTTCTTCAAGTGTGAACTGTTTGCCACTGCTGGAAGTGCTGGGTGAGAGCAGGATTAGTTTCCACTGTGGCACCCCCTACAGTCAAATAGCTTGCCTTTACTAAAACAGAAGCACAAATACTGTGAATGTTAGAAATCTGAAAGAAAAATCAAAAAGTTCTGGAAATATTCAGCAGGTCAAGTAACATCTGTGGAGAGAGAAAGAAATGGGGGGGTCAAGAAAAGAGCAAAGGCAAGCAAGATCTGTCGTAGAATGGAGGGCAGGAATGATTAAATGACAAAAGGGATGACAGCGCAAGGCAAAAGCCTGCCAACACTAACTGAGTTTGTTAGTGGTCGCCATTATAGTTACTTAGAAAGCAATTTGTCCTCAGTCCCCTGGAGGATGATGAGACCTCTGCAGATGTCAGCTGGGCTATGTCAGGCTATGAAAGCAGCCTGGTGTCTCTGGCTGTCTAAAGTTGGTTCTCTCCGTGTAGAGTCCTTTCGGTGTTGTTGCCTGAAACCAAATGCCCTCATGCCCAGCCATGACGGGGTTAGGGGTGCCAGCTTTTACCAAGTCCAAAAATCAGATGGCAGCTAGGTAGGGGTCAGGGGTCACACTCTGGTGTTGACTTTGCTGATGATGAATATGAATTGAAAACCTTAATTACTAAAATCTCCACAAAATATGACTTTCACACAGTTAGATTTTTCTGTGGTCTAGACTTTAGATATTTGCAAATAAAAACTGGCTTGTCCTGATACCGCCTCTGGTTCCCAGGCCTCTGCCAACATTCTGCTTGAGTCAGCCACTAGGAAGTGCACGAGCTGCTTGAGAGCAACCCTATACCCCTCTGACAATGAGCTTCACCTGACTGCATGTCCAACAGCTCATGCTCCTCACCGAGCAACAGAGTACGAGAGAGAACATTCTTCTACACTGCATCACAAGCCTACACTCAGAGTACCAGCATTCGCATGGCTCCTCAGTGGGTAAAGGCATGGCCCACTGTGACACTAAAGCAATTACAGCAATACACCCTCAGGTCATCCCAAAGTGCTTTATAGCCAATTAAGTACTTTTGAAGTGTAATCATGGTTGTACTATAGAGAAATGTAGCAGCCAATTTGTGCACAGCAAGGTTAGCAGTAAGATAAATGAACAGATAATCAGTTTCAGTGATGTTGATTGATGGATAAGTGTTGACCAGTACACTGAGGAGAACTCCCTTGATCTTTTACATCCACTTGAGAGTGCAGGTTTAATGTCTCATTCAAAAGACGCTACCTACAACAGTGCAGCACAGAAAGTGTTGGCCTAGATTATGTGCTGTAAAGTGGAACTTGAACCACTGCCTTCATGACTCAGAGGCAAGTGTACTACTAATGGAACCAAGGCTAATACCTCAAAGGGAGAGGGAAAGCTTAGGCTGGGGACGGGGGTGTCATGCTCCTGACTGCCATCTGATGACCCCTTCACCCAATAGGAAAGGTCATTTGTATGGTTGTTGGGTAATGTTGGGATTGGACTTGGCTGTGATGTTCCTCCCACTCTCAAATATCCTGCCAATACTCATTATCTTGGGTCACAATCTCAATATAGCCACTGGAACTGGGTACCAAAGGGCTGCTTTGAGCTGCTTAACCCGAGGTGAGTCACTGCCTTCCGTGGAAAGTAAAACAGTAGCATGCAAGAGGAGGCTGGACAGGTCTAACTTATTCTTCCCCGCAGTTAGTTTTAGATCACCAAGTAAAGACAGCACTATCGCAAACATCCCCCGTATCGCTCAGTGCCCGGATTCATTCAGTCCTCTTCCATGGCCGATTCTGGGTAACTTTTTTTAATTCTTTCATAGGATGTGGGCATCACTGGCAAGGCCAGCATTTGTTGCCCATTCCTAATTGTCCTTGACAACTGAGTGGTTTGCTAGGCCATTTCAGAGAGCAGTTAAGAGTCAACCACATTGCTGTGGGTCTGAAGCCACATGTAGGCCTGACCAGGTAAGGACAGCAGATTTCCTTCCTGGAAGGACATTAGTGAACCAGATAGGTTTTTCTGACAATCAATTATAGTTTTCGGCACTATTACTGAGACTAGCTTTCAATTTCAGATTTTTATCAATTAATTGCATTTATATTCCACCAGCTGACAGTGGTGAGATTTGAACCTATGTCCCCAGGGCATTAGCCTGGCACTCTGGATTACTAGTTTAGTGATAATTACCATTACGTCACCTTCTCAGAGGTCTGTCCCACATATGTTCGTCTACACCTGTGCTTATATAACCTGTAGGCAGGCTAGGGTTGCCAACCCTGCAAGATTGCCCTGGAGTCTTTAGGAATTAAAGATTAATGTCCAGGTCACTGTTGCAAGCAACCTGGGAGAAAAATCATAAGGGCCTTACAATCTTGTGGGGTCTTATTATCATTTTCTTTTGAACACTTTAATTTATTAGCTTTAAAAATATTTGAGATGAGAAAAAAAGGCTGGTGGTTGGAGGCTGAGAGGTCATCTGATGAAATCTGCAGGAATGCATCGAACCAGAGTTGGCAACCCTAAAGCAGCCCATTCACATGTCACATGAACATTGGCTGAGTAAAGTCGGGCCGTTTGTTGGGAGGTTTTCTCAGAGTCAGTGTATCACCAGAGTGTAAACTGAAAGATAAATGATGTGTTGGACTGCAGAGGGCAGCAGTTTTTCGCGAGTACCACTTTATTTTTGGGTCCAAGTGATCGGCTGGCCTCCTGCCCCACCCGCCAACCTCTGTCCCTCTGCTACCCCTCCCTTCTCCAATCAAGCAACTAATCAGAAGAGGGACTGCACACAGCTCCCTTTCTAGCCGCCCCCACCGCAAAATACAATCTTTACTTCATCGTGGAGTTGTAATTGTTGAAACTCTTGCCAGCTGGGGCTCGTATTTTCTTGCAGATGTGAGATGGGTTTGTGGTTTGCCCTTTCAGCACAATGAATGCTCTGTTAATCAGCTAACATTCAGGATAGTCTGGTGTGGGTTTGGACGGCAGCCAGCCTCAATCCATCAGGCAATGGATTGTTCATTCCAGGCAGAGCAAGCAGAATGCCACCAGGCTCTAGGATGATAGCTCTGCATAGACAGCCCTCTGAATCTCACAGGAAGGTAGTATCAGAGTGAGTGAGAGAAAGGAAACTAAAGGAGCTTTATGAATAATTTATAGTCAATTCATTCTGCTGACTTCAGCTACTTCTGATTCAAATAACCAGCAGCATATTTGTATCAGCTCCCTCCATGGCTCACTGGGAAAATGCAGCACTTGGTGCAACACCGAGCCACACAAACCGGACAGGTTCAGTCTCCAGTCTATGCCGATTTAGTTGATCATGTTTGGGCTGGTGGGTAAAGCAGATCTGAGCACCTCCAGGGCTACGAGCAACAGGACAACAACTTGCATTTAAAGGCAGCCTTTAACATTGTAAAACATCCAAAGGCACTCCACCGGAGCATTACAAGACCAAATGTGACACTGAGCCACATTGAGAGAGATTGGCACAGGTGACTAAAAGCTCTGCCAAAGAGGGAGATTTTAAGAAGCATCTTGAAAGGAGGGAAAGAAAGGCATAGAAGTTTAAGAAGGGAAATCCACCACCCACCACTTAGGGCCGAGACAGCTGAAGGTATGACCGCCAATGGTGGGAGCGAAGGAATTGAAAGAGTAAAGAGATCTCAGAGGGTTGTAGGGATGGATGAGGTTACAGAGATAGGGAGGGGCGAGGCCATGGAAGGATTTGAAAACAAAAATGAAAATTTTTTACTTGAAGCATTTCCAGACCATGAGTCATTGTGGGTCGGTGAGCACAAGGATGATGGGTGAGTGGGACTTGGTGCGAGTTAAGACAAGAGTACTAGAGTTTTAGATGAGTTCAAGTTTATAGAAGGTGGAAGATAGAAGGCCATTCGGGATCATTGAAATTATTGAATCTAGAATTAACAAAAGCATGGTTTAGAGTTTCAGCTGTAGATGGGCTGAGGTGGGGTGGAGGCAGGAGGGGTATTAAAAAAAGCTCAGATTCCTGCTCCTGATCTCTACCCAGTGCCCCTGCTGCAAAGAGCATCCATCTAATGAAAACAGGACTGGACTCAGTAGAATGGCCGTCCAGCACTCACAGTGTCGACTCTCACATGAGAAATTGGCATTTCGCAAGATACAGGAGACTGGAGAACCTGGGCACCAGCAAAAGTGCAATGCCTTCAGGAAAGAGAGGAAAAGACAGAGCTGAAATTATACTTCCTTGAGCTGGAGTCAGGCACAGTGAGGGAGCAGCAAAGTTCTTTATGAGCTGCACTGCTCTGTGATTGGCTGACAGAGATGATTGTTATGTTTTTAAAAAATTTGTTCTTGTGATCAGTGCTGGAAAGGCATTTATTACCCATCTCTAGTTACTCTGAAGGCAGTCAGAATCAACCTTGTCCTGTGGGCCTGGAGTCACATGTAGGCCAGGGTGGGTAGGTTCCCTCCATTTAACCTCTGCCGTGTTCCCACATTTCCTTCATTCACCTGTCCAATGTAATCTTGAATGTTGACATAGTTTCTGCCTCAACCACTAACCCTGGAAGTGAATTACACAACCTTACAACTCTCTCTCTCTGAAGAAGTTTCTCCTGCCCTCAGTTCCAAATCTAAAAGAATTGAAGATTGGGTCTAAACACTTTGCAATCGGTGTACTAGTGTAATTTTGAAATTATTTCTAGTATCTCCATTTTAATCTAGCTTTTGCTAGGCTGTCCCAATCAGTCCAATATTAACATCCTTCCACAGAGGGAATGCGGGGTGGGGGTGGAGAGAGTTGGAGATGATGAAACAATCCTAAATGGGAGATTGTAGGGTAAAAGAAATGCCACTGTGGTTTACACGGTCTCTTCCAACGCCCCTTGAATTGGAACACATTAGTTCCTGAATTCCAATTCAAGGGTCATGACCTTCTGATATTGTACATATTCATCAATCACTGAGAGGTGGGAAGGGAGAGTGTTTGTTTGACTGGGACACAGTGGGACTAGATCCAGACACAGGTTGTGAGTTCGAATCTTACTGTGACAAGTTGTAAACATTAGAATAACCATGAAAACTGTTGGATTGTTGTAAAAAAAAACAATTGGTTAGTTGGGCCAAATGGCCAGTTTCTGTGTTGGAATCTCCATATACTGTGTGTGTATCTTCACCAAAGGCTGGTGAGGAAATGTAAAGGAGTGGGATTGAGGAGAAGAGAAGGGTATAGGAGGAAAAAAGATAGTAGATCAGAGATAAAAGACAAGAATCTTAAAGATACCTATCAGTGTTAGTGAATTCTCCCTAGGAATGTGAGAAGGAGCCATCACTCCTGAGCAGCACTAGGCTAGACAAACGTGAAGAATGGTGGGAACTATCAGTAACTGTAGGGCTATGCTCCCAAGAGTTAGATGTTAGAGAAAAGGTGGAGGGGTAAATATTTGGGTACAGTCATGTAGTGGTTATGTTATTGTACTAGTATTCCAGAGGTCTGTGCTAATAATCCTGAGGTGGTGAATGCAAATCCCATGGCAATTTTAGTTTTTTAAAAAATAAATAAATCGGGAAATAAAAAGCTGGTATCAGTAAAAGTGACCTTGAAGCTATTGGATTGTCATAAAACCCCAACTGATTCACTGATGGCCTTAATGCGATGAAACCTGCTGTCCTTACCCAGTCTGGCCTATATGTGGCTCCAGTCCCACACCAACTTGATTGACTCATAGCCATCGTCTGAAATGGCCTTGTGAGCCACTCAGTTGTATCAAAACCGTCACAGAGAATAAGAAAAACAAAAAGAAACAAACAAACCACTTGGCTACGACCTAGGCATCAAATCAGGACACGACGAAGGTACACCCAGTCCATTCGACCCTACATAGTCCTCCTCACTAACATCTGGGGACTGGTGCCAAAGTTGGGTGAGCTGTCCCACAGACTAGGCAAGCAACAGCCTAACACAGTCATACTCACAGAATCATACCTATCAGCCCAACCTCCTAGACTCCTTCATCATCCCAGGTATGTCCTGGGTACATAACCTGTAGCGGTTTTTTATAAATGCGTTCTCGGGTTGCGAGCATCGCTGGCAAGGCCAACATTTATTGCCAATCCCTAATTTCCCTTGAGAAGGTGGTGGTGACCTGCCTTCCTAAACCGCTGCAGTCCATGTACTCCCACTGTGCTTTTTTCTGTAGTAGTTTATACAACTGAGTGGCTTGCTCAGCCACTTCAGAGGGCAGTTAAGAGTCAATCACAGGATACCAGTATCAGAAAAAAATAAAGACAGAATGTATGACTTTACAATGGGGGCTGAATTACATCTGTGAACCCCAGTCTTACCTAGAGACTACACTTGGTTTTGACTCCCCACATATAACATCATGGGAGATCCATTGGTAAAACAAAAATCAGTCTTGGATTTTTTTAAGGTGATTTATGAGGGTAATTTTTTGACTTTCCACTTCAAGCAGGTGACCTCACCAACGATACCACATGTCGGAAGTTTGAGTATAGCCTGAGCATCACTTTCCGATTATGTCAGAATACTTAACCCATGTATCATGGCATCTGAAAGTAATAGAAAATCAACTAGGTGGCCATTTGTTCATAGGCAGCATGGGCTGGTTTTAAAGCTGGGAAAGAAATTCAGTATTCAAATTGTCTCCCGTCTGTGACAACACTGCAGAACGAACATAACCCATCTCAAGTGTCATGTTTGCTGTGCAAACTGGATCAGAAACGGATGAGTGCATCAGTGTGTGAGCTCATCATTACTCCTGGTCTCCAGAGGTTTAAACGGGAGGAAAGAAATCTTTTTGACCCATCTTCCCTTTATCTGTGCTGACACATATCACAGGCCAACAAAATGATAGCACGAACACTTTTAACCCTTACACGGCCAAGTAAGCACACCTTAAAAATGCTTAGTCTAAGTTATCACAATGGCTCAGGGTGTGAATGGCCTCTTCAGACTGTGCACTGTGGTCACAGAATTGATCCCAGGTCAGTGTTAGGTTAGCTGACTCTGGGCCTAGGCTCAGTATCTGTTCCTCTACCTTTTACCCATTTGTAAAACATCTTGGGATGTTTCTCTACATTCAGGGTGTTACATAAACATGGGTTGTTATAGTTCAAACAGCAAGGAAGTTTAGAAAAATGTTTTCACACAAACACTTATCTTTACATTATTATCATTACAGGAAGGATGTGATCATGCTAGAGAGATTTACAAGAATGTTGCCAGGAATGGAGAATTTTAGCTTTGAGGAAAGATTGGATAGGCTGGGGTTATTTTCTTTGGAACAGAGGAGTTTGAGGGGAGATTTAGTTGAGGTGTATAAAATTATGAGGGGCCGAGATGGAGTGGATGGGCAGGATCGTTTTCCCGTAACAAAGAGGGCAATAACCAGGGGGCATAGATTTAAAGTAATTGCTAGAAGGATTAGAAGTGAGTTGAGGATTAAGAGGCAGAAACCCTCATTGCATTTAAGAAACACTTGGATATGCACTTGTGATGTCATAACCCACAGGGCTACGGACATGGAGCCGCAAGGTGGGATTAGGCTGGATGGCTCTTTTTCTGCCAGCACAGACATGATGGGCCGAATTGCATCCTTCTAAACTTTAAATCTTTCTATGTTTCTAGGTATTACAGTACAATTAATTGTACTCACCAGTTTTAGTTTGTAAGATGTACTGAAAAGTGAACTGTCAAAACTACATACCATCGAAGGGTATGTTTTGACAGCAGTACTAGAACTTACTACCAGTTAGGTATGTAACTCAAAGTAGAGCCCGGAGCATTTAACCTTACCCACCAGCAAATGCAGACTACGCAATTATGACTGCCTGTGGTTACCATAGTGCTTTACAAAGTTTATAGCGGTTGCCACAGAAATGGTGTATACTGCAGCGTTTGTCCACACTAATATTTACGGCAGTTGTCATGGAGATGTCTCAGGAGTCATGAGAACTGATCACTCTCCCGGTTCTAACTGAAACTGAACCCCCGCCATACCCCCTACCCCCCTCGCCCACTGTTCTCCCCCCTCCCCCCCCCACCCCACCCCCGCCCCCCCCACTTGGGGATCCGACTGAGACTGCAAGTGTTTAGTAGTCAGTTTTGGTGATTGTCTTGTTTTGCCCAATCAAGCATCATATCTGGATACTGTACTGCAAGTGGCTGCAAAACCGAGATAATTGTCACATTTTGGAGGAAATCAGGTAAACTCTTGCGGTGGGTGGTGGGGCACAAAAAATCTTTAAAGGTAAATGGGGATGGAACAGGGAAACGAGATTGGAGTACAAAGATCCAAGTAGAAAGTAGAAATTGGACTCAATTCCTCGGGCCCTCCCCTCCACAAATTAGTGCCACACCACTGTGAAAGGGTACATCTTGATTCAATGAGTAAGGCTGCTGGGGAATTTCTCTCGATCCTTTCAGCTCAACACCTCAAGCAACTTCCAGTGGGTTTCAAATGTGCACATACTTGCAAAAACACAGCAGAGATCCTTCCAGGTTTGGCAGTGAGTGTGGGAAATGTGTGAAGACACAATAGCAAGCAAAAATAATCCAAACAAAAGTGACACAGTCATTAACTGGTGCTACCATTCCATTCACATACGTACACAGACACACATGCAGACACATATGTACACACACAGACATACACGCAGATACATATAGCCACACACACATACTGACATACACACACATACTCAACACCATCCAGGAAAAAGCAGCCTGCTTGATTGGCACCCCAGCCACCACCTTCAATATTCACCCCCTCCACCACTGGCGCACAGTGTCTGTCATCTACAAAATGCACTGCAGCAATGTGCCAAGTTCGTTTGACAGCACCTTCCAAATGCACGACCTCTACCACCTAGAAAGACAAGGGTAGCAGATGCTTGGGAACACCACCACCTCCAGGTTCCCCTCCACGTCACACACCATCCTGACTTGGAACCATATCGCCGTTCCTTCACTGTTGCTGGGTCAAATCCTAGAACTCCCTACCTCTACCTAACAACACTGGGACACCACAAGGATAGCAGTGGTTCAAGAAGGCGGCTCCCCATCACCTTCTCAAGGGCAATTAGGGATGGGCAATAAATGCTAGCTTTGGCAAAGACCCCATGAACAAACAAAAAATACACAGACACGCACACAAACATAAACACATACAGAGACACACACATGAACACATATTCAGAGACATACACATACATGTAATTGAGACATACAAGACTCTGACAGGGCTTGATTGGTTAGAAGCTGAGAGATTGTTCCCACTGGTCAGGGAATCTAGAACAGGGGGACACAGTCTCAGGATAAGGGGTCAATCATTCAGGGCTGAGATGAGCAGAAATTACTTCACTCAAAGGGTTGTGAATCTTTGGAATATTCTACCCCAGAGGGTTGTGGATGCTGCATCATTGAATACTGGGATAGATAGATTTTTGGTCACGCAGAGAATCAAGGGATATGGGGAGTGGGCAGGAAAGTGGAATTGAAACCCAAGGTCAGCCATGATCATATTGAATGACGGAGCAGGCTCGATGGGCCATATGGTCTACTTCTGCTTCTATTTCTTGTGTTCTTGTGACAGACACTCGTGCACACACATGCCATACAGACACACACATATATGCACATAAATAAATATACAGACAGAAACATACACACAAGAAAGAAATAAATTACTTGCATTTTTATAGTGCCTTCCACAGAATGTCCCAAAGTGCTTTACAACCAAAAGAAGTACTTGAGAAATGTATCCACTGTTGTGATGTAGGAAACCCGGCAGTCAACTTGCACATAGCGAGGCCACACAAACAGCGGTGAGATAATGACCCGCCAAACACATAGAAACACAAACACTCATATATATATATATATATATATATATATACACACACACCCAATAAAACACATACAGATGCATATGCAAATGTATATGCACACGCATAAAACATAAACACTTTGCATATGTATAGCACCTTTGATGTAGGAAAGCATCCCAAGGTGCTTCACAGGAACCTAATTGAAAAGAAATGCACTCCAAACCCATGAAGGAGACATTAGAAAAGGTAACCAAAGGTTTGGTTTTAAGGAGGGTGGAGAGATTTAAGGGAATTCTAGAGCATGAGGCTGAGAGCTGAAGACATGGCCACAATTGCAGGCCAGTGGGGAATACATAAGAGGCTACAGCTAGAGGAATGGAGTGTTCAGGGGGAGAGGTGGTTGTAGTGCTGAAGAAGGTTACAGATAGAGGGATGGATGAAACCATGGAGGAATTTGAACGCAGGAATGAGAAGTTTAAAATGGAGGCATGGTGGAACAGGAGCCAGAGTATGTCAGCAAGCACGGAGTGACGGGTGAACGAGACTTGGTGCAAGTTAGCATAGTGACAGCAGAGATTTGGATGAGCTGAAGTTTACGAAGGATGGGAGGCTGGCCTGGAACGCATTGCAATAATCAAGTCTGGAGGTTATCTGTGTTCATAGTGTCATTAACAGGGTTAAAGATGCACTGATCAGCACAGTGTAAGACTTGTGTTCCTCTGACGCCCTTCTTCTCACCAGGGAGGAGACTGGCCTTTCCATGGGAGGAAAGGAAAACAAACAATATGTTCTGACATGGTTGTGGAGATAACAGTGCAGTATGTTTGCAGGCACATCTATGAAAAGAACAGCGAGAGACTCGCGCTGGAGTTAAGTAAGCAATACACTTTATACAATGACAGACCACAATTGGATGGAAAGGACACGTCTATACAGCCATCAAAATATCACACAGAACTGGGATTGCCAACTCTTGGTTGGACATCTGGGAGGTTCTATCATTTGATCAGCTGCCTCAAATCACCCTGCCCCCACTCTCCTGCCCAACATGTCCAATCTCACCACCATCCCACGCAAATTGCAAAACGAGCAGACTGTTCATTACCCAGTTGGATGATTCTTGCCTGTCAGTCAACCAGCCTTCCAACAATTTTCTCCCTGGGTTTTGCGCGGAGCAGTGTCCAGGGGATTCATTTATAATCCCTGAAGACTCCAGGTCAATCAGGGAGGGTTGACAACCCTCTTTTCTACCCTTGGAGGTCCTGATTTTTGCTGAGGTGCAGTTCCATAAGCAACAGCAGCCCTTTCGGTACCTTGCTCTGAATGGACCATCAGCCAGGATTCACGAACCTGATGCTGTCCAGTGATCCCCTACTGAAAAGTGCTTGCAGTTGATTTTAACCTAAACATCAGGAAATTTGTGGGAAATGAGCAGGAAACTGATGGAAGACCATCAGGAAACAATCAGGCAGCCAACCCGATCCAGTCAGTTACCCTCCAGGCAAACTCCCATAGTTGAACAGCCATACAAAACTAGATTCACATGCAATTACCAAGGTATTGGTGGACGGTGGGGGGTGGGGTGGGGGGGGGGGTGTGGGTGGTGGGGGTGGGAGGTAGTTCACTGCCCAAAGCTATATCCCAAATGAAGTGGCAATATTATGGGGGGAGAAAATTGAAAAAAAAAAGTTTTCCGATGAAACATCAAACCAAGGCTGACCCACCAGTGCATTACTGAAGGAGTGCTGCACTGTTAGAGGTGCCATCTTCCAGATGAAATGTTAAACCGAGGCCCCATCTGTTTTCTCTGAGGTGTACATAAAGGATACCATGTCATTATTTCAAAGAAGAGCAGGGGAGTTCTCCCTGCCATCCTGACCAATATTTATCCTTCAAGCAACATCACTAAACAGATTATCTGGTCAATATCACATTGTTATTTGTGGGAGTTTGCTATATGCAAATTAGCTGCCACGCTCCTGCATTACAGAAAGTAACCACGCTTCAAAAGACCTTCATTGGCTGTAAAGCACTTTGGGGCATCCTAAGATTGTGAAAGGTGCCATATAAATGAAAGTCCTTTCTTTAATTTTGAGAAGAAGCTCAGTTCCAGAGTTCACCTCTACTGCAGCAAACTCACCCCCAGCAGTCAGATTGGATTTGTAAACAGAATTCTCAGGTGAGTTATCGGTCACTGCACCAGGACTTCAAACTGTCTGCAAATTCACTGCTCCACTGCCACTGTCCCTTTTAAGGATACTTTTTGTTGTAGCAACAAAGTCTGCACACCCAGGACAGTACTGGAGACATACTCCCAAGTTTCATTCCACCAGTAACTTCTTTCACACTAACCAGCACACTATTCTTGTTTGCTATTAGTTGTTTTTACTTTTAGTTTGCAAGCAGGAGAACAAGCAACACAGTGATGTTGGATGGCAAAACCATTATTTTTGGCTGAGGCTGTTTATGTTTCGTTATCTGTCTGACCCAACTCTTCCTGACCTATCTTCCTCTTTCTAGCTTCCTCCCTTCTTGGGTAAAGGTTTAAAGGGATATGAAGTACAGACTGGCAAATGGAGTTGAGGTACACATCAGCCACAATCTAATTTAATGATGGAGCAAGCTTGAGGAGCTGAATAGCCTCCTTCCATTCCTCTGTAACAGGCTCAAGGGGCTGAATAGCCTCCTTCCATTCCTCTGTAACAGGCTCGAGGGGCTGAATAGCCTCCTTCCATTCCTCTGTAACAGGCTTGAGGGGCTGAATAGCCTCCTTCCATTCCTCTGTAACAGGCTCGAGGGGCTGAATGGCCTCCTTCCATTCCTCTGTAACAGGCTCGAGGGGCTGAATGGCCTCCTTCCATTCCTCTGTAACAGGCTCGAGGGGCTGAATAGCCTCCTTCCATTCCTCTGTAACAGGCTCGAGGGGCTGAATAGCCTCCTTCCATTCTGCTGTAGCAGGCTCGAGGGACTGAGTAGCCTCCTTCCATTCCTCTGTAACAGGCTCGAGGGATTGAATAGCCTCCTTCCATTCCTCTGTAACAGGCTCGAGGGGCTGAATAGCCTCCTTCCATTCCTCTGTAACAGGCTCGGGCTGAATAGCCTCCTTCCATTCCTCTGCAACAGGCTCGAGGGACTGAATGGCGTCCTTCCATTCCTCTGTAAGGCTCGAGGGGCTGAATAGCCTCCTTCCATTCCTCTGTAACAGGCTTGAGGGGCTGAATAGCCTCCTTCCATTCCTCTGTAACAGGCTCGAGGGGCTGAATGGCCTCCTTCCATTCCTCTGTAACAGGCTCGAGGGGCTGAATGGCCTCCTTCCATTCCTCTGTAACAGGCTCGAGGGGCTGAATAGCCTCCTTCCATTCCTCTGTAACAGGCTCGAGGGGCTGAATGGCCTCCTTCCATTCCTCTGTAACAGGCTTGAGGGTCTGAATGGCCTCCTTCCATTCCTCTGTAACAGGCTCGAGGAGCTGAATGGCCTCCTTCCATTCCTCTGTAACAGGCTCGGGGGCTGAATAGCCTCCTTCCATTCCTCCGTAACAGGCTCGAGGGGCTGAATGGCCTCTTGTTCTGATTCCTCTGTATCTTCAGCGCTTGCTCCCAACCCTCTGACTTTCTCTTTTCTTCAGTTCCCATTCTCCTTGTTTTCTCTCTCTCTCCCTTTTTGTTTCCTTCTTACTCTCTCCCTCCTTCGCTCTCTGTTTCATGCTTGTTTTGTGGATTTATTTCACACTGCGCCTCTGCTTTCCATTAAAAGGGAATCACATGGCAGTGAAACAATGACTGGCTTTCTTAAATCTGGCTGTGCTGTGCAGGCTGAGTCCAAAGGGAGCTGTGGACTGCATAAAGGCAATTGTTAAGCTTAGAGTGCCCCAAGGCTGCTCTACATATAGAACACCATTTCTTAAGGTAGTGTGTTTATTAACAAACAATGGAACTGAACAATTTCTCCCAAAATACACTCAAACTGTGTGTACGCTGTCTGTAATGTACCACAACCTCCCTACAACTTTATTTATTTATTTTATTTTTTGTATTGTTTACAGCTCTTTCTCCAAAAGAGCAATTAGGAATGGGCAATTAATGCTGGTCTTGCCAGCAATCCCCACATCCCATGAAAGAATATAAAACTATATAAAACTCTGACGCTAATTTAACTGAGACCCCACACGGCAAAGTGGAGTCCCTTCTCCACTATAAAGACCATCTGAGGGAGTGCTGCACTGTCAGAAGTGCCGTCTTTCGGATGAGATGTTAAACCGAGACTCCATCTGTTCTCTCAGGTGGACATAAAAGATACCACAGCCACTATTTGAAGAAGAGCAGGGGAGTTCACCCTGGTGTCCTGGCCAATATTTATCCCTCAACAAACAGTTAAGAAAGAAAAAACTTGCATTTATATAGCACCTTTGGGTGGCACAGTGGCGCAGTGGTTAGCACCGCAGCCTCACAGCTCCAGCGACCCGGGTTCAATTCTGGGTACTGTCTGTATGGAGTTTGCAAGTTCTCCCTGTGTCTGCGTGGGTTTCCTCCGGGTGCTCCGGTTTCCTCCGATATGCCAAAGACTTGCAGGTTGCTAGGTTAATTGGCCATTATAAATTGCCCCTAGTATAGATAGGTGGTAGGGAAATATAGGGACAGGTGGGGATGTGGTAGGAATATGGGATTGGTGTAGGATTAGTATAAATGGGTGGTTGATGGTTGGCACAGACTTGGTGGGCCGAAGGGCCTGTTTCAGTGCTGTATCTCTATATCTCTATATCTATATCTCTAAACAGATTATCTGGTCATTATTACATTGCTGTTTGAAGGACATTGCTGTGTGCAAATTAGCTGTCATGTCTCCTACATCACAACAATGACTACACTTCAAAAGTACTTTGTTGGCTGAAAACTGCTTTGGGATGTCCTGAGGTTGTGCAAGGCACTATATAAATGCAAGTTCTTTCTATTCTTTCTTTTACAACTGGTTTGGATAGTACGTGAATTTCAGACCCAGTTATTTCCTTTTGCTCACCACTCAGATTTCATCAAAGTTACCCAAAGCCTTGGTTTGTTGCACATTTTCAGACAAACTTGGTTAGGTGCAGCAAATTAGATGTTGGCATTTACCTCTGGGCAACTGCATTGGTTGGGAAGCACTTTGAGGAGTCCTGAGGTAGTGAAAGTTTCAATACAGACAAGGAACTAAATCCCAAGGCCTTCTTGGCCTGTTATGATTTAAACTTCTCCCTGGACCACTGGGAGAGCCTTATGACAGAAAAGATTTCAATCATTTAAAAAAAGTTTGTGTTCTGCACTTTTCTTTTGGGCCTCCTTATCTCGAGAGACAATGGATACGCGCCTGGAGGTGGTCAGTGGTTTGTGAAGCAGCGCCTGGAGTGGCTATAAAGGCCAATTCTGGAGTGACAGGCTCTTCCACAGGTGCTGCAGAGAAATTTGTTTGTTGGGGCTGTTGCACAGTTGGCTCTCCCCTTGCGCCTCTGTCTTTTTTCCTGCCAACTACTAAGTCTCTTCGACTCGCCACAATTTAGCCCTGTCTTTATGGCTGCCCGCCAGCTCTGGCGAATGCTGGCAACTGACTCCCACGACTTGTGATCAATGTCACACGATTTCATGTCGCGTTTGCAGACGTCTTTATAACGGAGACATGGACGGCCGGTGGGTCTGATACCAGTGGCGAGCTCGCTGTACAATGTGTCTTTGGGGATCCTGCCATCTTCCATGCGGCTCACATGGCCAAGCCATCTCAAGCGCCGCTGACTCAGTAGTGTGTATAAGCTGGGGATGTTGGCCGCTTCAAGGACTTCTGTGTTGGAGATATAGTCCTGCCACCTGATGCCAAGTATTCTCCGAAGGCAGCGAAGATGGAATGAATTGAGACGTCGCTCTTGGCTGGCATACGTTGTCCAGGCCTCGCTGCCGTAGAGCAAGGTACTGAGGACACAGGCCTGATACACTCGGACTTTTGTGTTCCGTGTCAGTGCGCCATTTTCCCACACTCTCTTGGCCAGTCTGAACATAGCAGTGGAAGCCTTACCCATGCGCTTGTTGATTTCTGCATCTAGAGACAGGTTACTGGTGATAGTTGAGCCTAGGTAGGTGAACTCTTGAACCACTTCCAGAGCGTGGTCGCCAATATTGATGGATGGAGCATTTCTGACATCCTGCCCCATGATGTTCGTTTTCTTGAGGCTGATGGTTAGGCCAAATTCATTGCAGGCAGACGCAAACCTGTCGATGAGACTCTGCAGGCATTCTTCAGTGTGAGATGTTAAAGCAGCATCGTCAGCAAAGAGGAGTTCTCTGATGAGGACTTTCCGTACTTTGGACTTCGCTCTTAGACGGGCAAGGTTGAACAACCTGCCCCCTGATCTTGTGTGGAGGAAAATTCCTTCTTCAGAGGATTTGAACGCATGTGAAAGCAGCAGGGAGAAGAAAATCCCAAAAAGTGTGGGTGCGAGAACACAGCCCTGTTTCACACCACTCAGGATAGGAAAGGGCTCTGATGAGGAGCCACCATGTTGAATTGTGCCTTTCATATTGTCATGGAATGAGGTGATGATACTTAGTAGCTTTGGTGGACATCCGATCTTTTCTAGTAGTCTGAAGAGACCACGTCTGCTGACGAGGTCAAAGGCTTTGGTGAGATCAATGAAAGCAATGTAGAGGGGCATCTGTTGTTCACGGCATTTCTCCTGTATCTGACGAAGGGAGAACAGCATGTCAATAGTCGATCTCTCTGCACGAAAGCCACACTGTGCCTCAGGGTAGACGCGCTCGGCCAGCTTCTGGAGCCTGTTCAGAGCGACTCGAGCAAAGACTTTCCCCACTATGCTGAGCATTAGTGAGTTCTGCACTAGATGCAACATTAGCATCTTGTTATGAATTAAACCCTTTTTTATTTTTAGGAAGACCCATCCATTGAGGAGCTGAACTACACAGATCAGAAAGGCTGTGTTGAGTTAGCTGATCTTGGAAAATCCACCTGTTAAAAAAAGACTTGTGTTTATGCTGTGCCTTTTGCCACCACAGAATGTTCTTGAAGTGTAGTCACTGGTATAATGTAGGAAGTAAGATCAATACATTTGGTCTCAGTGTCCCTGTGGCCAGGGCGTCGGAGGGTGACATGTATCACATTTGGAGAGTTGTCTTGCATTTGTATAAAGCACAACCTGTAACATTATTTACACAGAACAGCTAGTGTGAATACAATACTTTTTGTTCCTTCAGCCTTGTCTACAAGTTTGCAGATGTAACTATTCCCGGAACTTGAAGATTGCTCCTTGAACGTTTTAAGTCAAATGGTAACTAGTTGATAAAGTGGAATGAATACAAGTACAGGGCTCCTGGCCAAATCTGACTGGCATTAGGTCACCCATTTCACTCAGTACTTTTAGTATCTAAATTGTAGCCACCAGTAAGTAGGACATGATCGGGCTTATAAGAAAAGAGCATTATCTTTTCTGGTGAATTTCATTGTTCCAGCCCCATGTCTCAGCTTGCATTATGCATTCTATTGCAGATCCCCATCCTTCCCTCACGCTATCATTGATTCAGATCTTTTCCGTGACTTCTCTGCCTGGGCCTCTTTTCTGCCTGGCCTCTCTCCACACCTTCAAAAGCCTCCTCAAAGCTTACTGTGCATTTCAGCATCTCCCCTAACCGCTCCCACTTCCTGCTCAGCCTCCACCACTCCTCTATGATTACCAACCCCTCCAGGATTTTCATGGAGGCTCCAGGAATTAAAGACTAATCTCTAGGCCACTGCTGTGAAGGAAGGCCAGGGAGAAAGATCATAATGTTTGTTTAAAAAATATTTTGAACGCTTCCAATTTTGCTTTATAATGCTCCTGTGAAGCGCCTTGGAACGTTTTATTACATTAAAGGTGCATATAAGTACAAGTTGTTTTGTTTTCTTAATTATAAAAATATTGGGCATGGGAACAAAGAATGTTTGCCCGAGAGCCAAGAATCATCCAGTCAGGTATTGGAAGAGTATTTGCTTTCCAATTGGTGTAGGAAGGTGGGGTACCACGAGGGTAGATAAGTTTGTGACCAATGGTGAGAATGTGGGGGTGGGATGGCTCGAGATAGGAAGTCATGTGATGATACCTCCAGGAATACATCCAACCAGAATTGGCAACACTACACTTCCCCCCCTCCCCCCACCACGCCCATATCCACCCCTTTTCCTTATTCACCCCCTCCATCCTGTATAAGGCTTTGGGGTGTTTAGTTATCTAAAAGGCACCATATAAATGCACTTTGTAAGTGAAGGAATGTCATTGCTGGGGAATGTAATACTTGCCCATTTCTGGCATCCAGTGAGCATGGATGGGATACAGATTGGCCACTGATACTATGCTGAGTAGGATTGCTATGGTAGCGTAGTAGTTACGTTACTGGACTAGTAATTCAGAGATAAAAACACAAAATGCTGGAAATACTCAGCAGGTCTGGCAGCATCTGTGGAGAGAGAAACAGAGTTAACATTTCAGGTCAGTGACCTTTCATCAGAATTGGGCCAGTTCTGATGAAAGGTCATCGATCTGACACATTAACTCTGCTTCTCTCTGCACAGATGCTGCCAGACCTGCTGAGTATTTCCAGCATTTTGTGTTTTTATTTCAGATTTCCAACATCCGCAGTATTTTGCTTTTGTTTTGGTAATTCAGAGGCCCGGACTAATGAACCTGAGTTCAAATCCCACGATGGCAGTTTGCAAACTTGAAATTTGGAAATAAAAAGCTGTTATCAGTATTGCCCTGGCCTTACCCACCCCCACCTCCTGCTCGGGATCTGCTTGCAAAATTAGTGAGATCAATCCTTGACTGTCCTTTGAGCTAAAGGTTAAACTGAGGCCTCATCTTCCAGGTGGGTTTGGAGACTGGGTGAGGGTGGAATCAGGTTTGACCAGGATGCTCACCCTGCCTGATAGCCAAAAACTCGTCACCTAGGCCACCACATAAGATATGGCCAATTGGAAGAGGTGCCATCTGCTACTGTGTTAGAATTCAGCAGCTTGGGTAGGGAAGAGAATTGAGGAGATGGAAATTACAATTGTCAAGTGTTTTTTTAGAAACTGTACATTTAACCCATCACATCCATTTCCTGTCACTTGTGGATAAACAGTGGGATAGCATGTAAGTTGATGTTCCAGTATTCCTGCAAGCCCCACATATATCATGAGTCACCTAATTACTCAATTCAATCTCTTAAACTGAGGCCCTGTCTGCCCTCTCAACTGGGCGTAACAAATCCCATAGTGATAAAGAGCAGGGAAGTTCTCTCTGGTCCCCTGGCCAATATTTAGTCCTCGACCAACATCAGTTATACAGATTAGCTGATCATTATCACATTACTGTTTGTGGGATCTTGCTGTGTGAAAATTGGCTGCTGCGTTTCCTGCATTACAACAGTAACTACACTTCAAAAATATTTAATTGGCTGTAACGCGAATTGAGATCTCCTTACGTCATGAAAGACGTTATAAAATACACATTCTATCTTGTTTCTTTCTCGTTGGGTTTACCATATTCGCCATCTTGACACAGCTGGCTATCTGCCCCACATCCACAACCCCAAAGGCTGAACATCCTGTAGCTCTCTTCTAGTTAAATGACCTCCTTATCCTCGAAGTCCACATTCCTGCCTCTGAGAAAGCTCCTCATTGTCACTTCTTGCCTTGTTGGAGAAAAGGTTGCCAACTCTGGTTGGAGCTATTCCTGGCGGTTTTATCATATGATCTTCTGCCCCCAACTGCCCTGCCCAGACTCTCTTATCACACCACCAATATTTTTATACTGCAAAAAGCAAACATTTTCAAATAAATATTTTTAAAAACACAAATTTTTTTTGGAAATGACCCTTTTGATTGCTGTTCTGGGTTACATAGAACATAGAACAGTACAGCACAGTACATGCCCTTCGGCCCACAATGTTGTGCCGAACCTATTAACCTACTCTAAGATCAAACTAACTATCTACCCTTCATTCTACTATCATCCATGTACCTATCCAAGAGTCGCTTAAATGCCCCTAATGTATCTGCTTCTACTACCACCACTGGCAGCGCATTCCACGCACCCACCACTCTCTGTGTAAAGAACCTACCTCTGACATCTCCCCGAAACCTTCCTCCAATCACCTTAAAATTATGCCCCCTGGTGATATCCCTTTCCACCCTGGGAAAAAGTCTCTGACTATCCACTCTATCTATGCCTCTTATCATCTTGTACCCCTCTATCAAGTCACCTCTCATCCTTCTTCGCTCCAATGAGAAAAGTCCTAGCTCCCTCAATCTTTCTTCGAAGGACATGCCCTCCAGTCCAGGCAGCATCCTGGTAAATCTCCTCTGCACCCTCTCTAAAGCTTCCACATCCTTCCTATAATGAGGCGACCAGAACTGAACACAATATTTCAAGTGTGGTCGAACCAGGGCCTTATAGAGCTGCAGCATAACCTCGCGGCTCTTAAACTCAATCCCCCTGTTAATGAAAACCAACACACCATATGCCTTCTTAACAACCCTATCAACTTGGGTGGCAACTTTGAGCGATCTATGGACATGGACCCCAAGATCCCTCTGTTCCTCCACACTACCAAGAATCCTGTCTTTAAGCCTGTATTCTGCATTCAAATTCGACCTTCCAAAATGAATCACTTCACACTTTTCCAGGTTGAACTCCATCTGCCACTTCTCAGCCCAGCTCTGCATCCTGTCAATGGCCTGTTGCAACCTACAACAGCCTTCCATACCATCCACAACTCCAGCAACCTTCGTGTCATCGGCAAACTTGCTAACCCAGCCTTCCACTTCCTCATCCAAGTCATTTATAAAAATCACAAAGAGCAGAGGTCCCAGAACAGATCCCTGCGGAACACCACTGGTCACCGAGCTCCAGGCTGAATACTATCCATCTACTACCACCCTCTGACTTCTATGGGCTAGCCAATTTTGTATCCAGACAGCCAACTTCCCCTGTATCCCATGCCTCCTCACTTTCTGAATGAGCCTACCATGGGGAACCTTATCAAACGCCTTGCTAAAATCCATATACACCACATCCACTGCTCTTCCTTCATCAATGTGTTTTGTCACATCTTCAAAGAATTCAATAAGGCTTGTGAGACATGACCTGCCCCTCACAAAGCCATGCTGACTGTCTCTAATCAAACCATGCTTTTCCAAATAATCATAGATCCTGTCTCTCAGAATCCTCTCCAATAATTTGCCCACTACCGACGTAAGACTGACTGGTCTATAATTCCCAGGGTTATCCCTATTCCCTTTCTTGAACAAGGGAGCAACATTTGCCACCCTCCAATCATCCGGTACTACTCCAGTGGACAGTGAGGACGCAAAGATCATCGCCAAAGGCGCAGCAATCTCTTCCCTCAATTCCCATAATGTCCTTGGGTATATCCCGTCTGGCCCCGGGGACTTATCTGTCCTCATATCATTCAAAATTTCCAGCACATCCTCCCTCTTAACCTCAACCTGTTCGAGCATATCAGCCTGTTCCACGCTGTCCTCACAAACGACCAGGTCCCTCTCACGAGTGAATACTGAAGCAAAGTATTCATTTAGGACCTCCCCTACCTCCTCCGACTCCAGGCACAAGTTCCCTCCACTATCCCTGATCGGCCCTACCCTCACTCTGGCCATCCTCTTGTTCCTCACATAAGTGTAGAACGCCTTGGGATTTTCCTTAATCCTACCCGCCAAGACTTTTTCATGTCCCCTTCTAGCTCTCCGAAGTCCATTCTTCAGTTCCTTCCTGGCTACCTTGTAACCCTCTAGAGCCCTGTCTGATCCTTGCTTCCTCAACCTTAAGTAAGCTTCCTTCTTCCTCTTGACTAGCTGTTCCACATCTCTTGTCATCCAAGGTTCCTTCACCCTACCATCCCTTCCCTGCCTCATCGGGACAAACCTATCCAGCAGTCGCAGCAAGTGCTCCCTAAACAACCTCCACATTTCTGTCGTGCATTTCCCTGAGAACATCTGTTCCCAATTTATGCTCCCCAGTTCCTGCCTATTAACATTGTAATTCCCCCTCCCCCAATTAAATATTTTCCCATCCCGTCTGCTCATGTCCCTCTCCATGACTATAGTAAAGGTCAGGGAGTTGTGATCACTATCACCGAAATGCTCTCCCACCGAGAGATCTGCCACCTGGCCTGGTTCGTTGCCAAGCACCAAGTCCAACATAGTCTCCCCTCTCGTCGGCCTATCTACATATTGAGTCAGGAAACCTTCCTGGACACACCTGACAAAAACTGCTCTATCCAAACTATTTGCACTAAGGAGGTTCCAATCAATATTAGGGAAGTTGAAGTCCAATGACAACAACCCTGTTACTACTGCACCTTTCCAAAATCTGCCTCCCAATCTGTTCCTCCATGTCTCTGTTGCTATTGGGGGGTCTATAGAAAACTCCCAACAAAGTGACTGCTCCTTTCCTGTTTCTGACTTCCACCCATAATGACTCAGTAGACAAACCCTCCTCGACGACCTCCCTTTCTGCAGCTGTGATACTATCCCTGATTAACAATGCCACTCCCCCACCTCTTTTACCTCCCTCCCTATTCCTTTTGAACCATCTAAACCCCGGAACATCCAACATCCATTCCTGCCCCTGTGATATCCACGTCTCCATAATGGCCACAACATCGTAGCTCCAAGTACTGATCCATGCTCTAAGTTCATCACCCTTATTCCTGACACTTCTTGCATTAAAATAGACACACTTCAACCCATCATACTGGCTGCAACTTTGCCCTGTCAACTGTCTAACCTTCCTCACAGACTCTCTGCACTCGGTATCTGCCTGTTCAACAGCTACCCCATCCACTGATCCGTAGCTCCGGTTCCCATCCCCCTGCCAAACTAGTTTAAACCCTCCCGAAGAGCTCTAGCAAACCTCCCGCCCAGGATATTGGTGCCCCTCCAGTTCAGATGCAACCCGTCCTTCTTGTACAGGTCCCACCTTCCCCAGAAGGTATCCCAATGATCCACATATCTGAATCCCTCCCTCCTACACCAGTTCTGTAGCCACGTGTTCACAGCAGTGTCCTGGAGATCAATGTTTAATTCCTGGAGTCTCCAGGTCAATCCTGGAGGGTTGGCAACCCGAGTGGGGGAATGGTGAGGAACCATTGAATTTCCTTTCATTTTTGAACCTTTGAACTGCACCTTGTCCAATTACCCCCTTGGCACCACAAGGCTCTCACATTTCTTTCAACAGGGTCTATTTCGGTGACGGTGCTCGGTTCTAACTCAGCAGACTCCCTCTGGCCCATCCCCCATATCTTTGCCATTTTGCATTCTCTTCCCAGCTGTGTCAACTCATGTCGAAGCCCAGAGCAGATCGTAACGCTGGCCACCAATCAGGGGCGCCGCATCTCAGGGCTCTCAGAAGGGAAAAGAAACTCAGTCTTTTTCTCTTCCCCATTTGATCCTCCCCCTCCTTCGTCTACCAGTTTTCTCCCCTCCCAACACCACCCCTGCCGAACAAGCTGATCTTTTAGGAGAGGAGGAGCAGCAAGGGTGACTGGCGCCAGTAAGGAGTCAGCAACTTCAGAAGGGAAGGGGGAGAAAATTGGCACGAGTTTTTTAAAACAAAAATTGCAAGAAAAAAGAATGTGCTACATCAACCAGAGCTGAGAGGGTTAAGTGCTGGATAAGCTGAACAGCTGCAACAGGATGTCTGTATAAAACAATAGTCTATTCTGTTACAGGCATCAACAAATCTACTTGAAGGATGATTTATGTATCCCTGTGACAAAAAAATGAGATGCTGTCATTTCCTTTCAGTAATTCACCTAGGGTGAAATGTATCCAGCTCAGTCTCCAAGCCAAGGAGTCCAGCCCTTCCCCTGCCGTTGGCACTCACACAGCTCCAGTCTACAATTTTCATTAACTCCAACCTTCCCGCTCAGTTCTACCACAGCAACTTGCATTTGTACAGCACCTGAAACCTAGAAAAATGTCCCAAGGCGTTTCACAGGAGCATAGTCAGACAAAAGAATTTGACACCAACCCACATTAAAGAGACATGAAGGCAGGTGACCAAACACTTGGTCATAGAGGTAGGTTTTAAGGAGTGTCTTAAAGGAGGAGAGAGAGGCGGAATGGTTTAGGGAAGGAATTCCAGAGCTTAGGGCCTAGGCAACTGAAGGCATGGGTGCCAATAGTGGGGTGATAAAAATGAGGCCACAATTGGAGGAGTGCAGAGACTTCGGAGGGTTGTACTATGCACACAAACAGGATAACGGACCACTAGAACATCTAGCCTTTCCAATTCTCTCTCTCCTGGACATAGGAATCGCTGGAAGAAGAGAGACCAAAGTCCATTTAATTCACCTTCTACCATCCTTGTAGTCACATGGCAGCACAGTGACGCAGTGGTTAGCACTGCAGCCTCAGCTCCAGCGACCCGGGTTCAGTTCTGGGTACTGCCTGTGCGGAGTTTGCAAGTTCTCCCTGTGACTGCGTGGGTTTCCTCTGGGTGCTCCGGTTTCCTCCCACAGCCAAGGACTTGCAGGTTGATAGGTAAATTGGCCATTGTAAATTGCCCCTAGGCAGGAAAATGGTGGGGATGTGGTAGGGAACATGGGATTAATGTAGGATTAGTATAAATGGGTGGTTGTTGGTCGGCACAGACTCTGGGCTGAAGGGCCTGTTTCAGTGCTGAATCTCTAAATAAAAATTTAAAAAATGACACAACAATAATGGAGTTGTTGACTAATCATAGCAATCTATAACTTAGTGTAAAACTGACCCAGACTGGAACATATTAGCATTGAAAGGGAGGAAGTATTAGTTGTATTAGCGGGCTTTAAAGTGGATAAATTCCCAGGCCCAGATGAGATGTATCCCAGACTGCTATGTGAGGCAAGGGAGGAGATAGCAGGGGCTCAGACACAAATTTTCAAATCTTTTCTGGCCACAGGAGAGGTACCAAAGGACTGGAGGACAGCAAATGTGGTACCATTATTCAAGAAGGGTAGCAGGGATAAACCAGGTAATTACAGGCCGGTGAGTCTATCATTAGTGGTCGGAAAACTATTAGAAAAAATTCTGAGGGACAGGATTAATCTCCACTTGGAGAGGCAGGGATTAAACAGGGACAGTCAGCATAGCTTTGTCAGGGGGAGAACGTGTCTAACTAACGTGATTGAATTTTTCAAGGAGGTGGCTAGATGTGTAGATGAGGGTAAAGCAGTAGATGTAGTCTACATGGATTTTAGTAAGGCTTTTGATAAGGTCCCGCATGGGAGATTGGTTAAGAAGGTAAGAGCCCATGGGATCCAGGGCAATTTGGCAAATTGGATCCAAAATTGGCTTGTTGGCAGGAGGCAGAGGGTGATGGTCGAGGGCTGTTTTTGCGATTGGAAGCCTGTGACCAGTGGTGTACCACAGGGATCAGTGCTGGGACCCTTGCTGTTTTTAGTGTACATTAATGATTTAGATGTGAATATAGGAGGTATGATCGGTAAGTTTGCGGATGACATGAAAATTGGTGGTATCGTAAATAGTGAGGAGGAAATCTTTAGATTACAGGACAATATAGATGGACTGGTAAGATGGGCGGAGCAGTGGCAAATGGAATTTAATCCTGAGAAGTGTGAGGTAATGCATTTTGGGAGGATTAACAAGGCAAGGGAATATACAATGGATGGTAGGACCCTAGGAAGTACTGAAGGTCAGAGGGACCTTGGTGTACCTGTCCATAGATCACTGAAGGCAGCAGCACAGGTAGATAAGGTGGTTAAGAAGGCATATGGGATACTTGCCTTTATTAGCTGAGGCATAGAATATAAGAGCAGGGAGGTTATGATGGAGCTGTATAAAATGCTAGTTAAGCCACAGCTGGAGTACTGTGTACAGTTCTGGTCACCACACTATAGGAAGGATGTGATTGCACTGGTGAGAGTGCAGAGGAGGTTCACCAGGATACTGCCTGGGCTGGAGCATTTCAGCTATGAAGAGAGACTGAAAAGTCTAGGGTTGTTTTCTTTAGAGCAGAGAAGGCTGAGGGGGGACATGATTGAGGTGTACAAAATTATGAGGGGCATTGATAGGTTAGATAGGAAGAAACTTTTTCCCTTAGCGGAGGGGTCAAGAACTTCTTCTTCTTTGCCCTCCTTGTCTCGAGAGACAATGGGTAAGCGCCTGGAGGTGGTCAGTGGTTTGTGGAGCAGCGCCTGGAGTGGCTATAAAGGCCAATTCTAGAGTGACAGACTCTTCCACAGGTGCTGCAGATAAAATTGGTTGTCGGGGCTGTTACACAGTTGGCTCTCCCCTTGCACTTCTGTCTTTTTTCCTGCCAACTGCGAAGTCTCTCGACTCGCCACACTTTAGCCCCGCCTTTATGGTTGCCCGCCAGCTCTGGCGATCGCTGGCAACTGACTCCCACGACTTGTGATCAATGTCACAGGACTTCATGTCACGTTTGCAGACGTCTTTAAAGCAGAGACATGGACGGCCAGTGGGTCTGATACCAGTGACGAGCTCGCTGTACAATGTGTCCTTGGGGATCCTGCCATCTTCCATGTGGCTCACATGGCCAAGAACTAGGGGGCATAGATTTAGGATAAGGGGTAGGAGGTTTAGAGGGGATTTGAGGAAAATTTTTTTCACCCCGCAGGTGGTTGGAATCTGGAACGCACTGCCTGAAGAGGTGGTAGAGGCAGGAACCCTCACAGCATGTAAGAAGTATTTAGATGAGCACTTGAAACGCTATAGCATACAAGGCTACGGGCCAAGTGCAGGAATATGGGATTAGAATAGTTGGGTGCTGGATGGCCGGCACAGACATGATGGGCCGAAGGGCCTGTTTCTGTGCTGTATAACTCTATGACTATGACTCTATGACAGACATGAGGTGAGGAAACCCCCAGTGACGGAGAGCTTTGGGAATCCATAGGTCCAAACTCACCTGTTTCTCCTAAGCATGTTATACCTATCACGGCATGTCCCAAATTACTCACATACTATATCCTAAAGTAAGCACTAGCCCATTCTGCAGTGCAAAGACACTGGGCACTGATACCTCAAGTCTACTGCCCAATCAGCATGTTTGAATCTGGTCATCGAGTTTTGGCAGACTATCCTACCATGGGGGCCAGGCACTGACCCCAGGTGTTTGCCCTTTCTTGCAGGGAGTGGGGGGAATTTCAAGGAGAAGACCCTTGATATCAAATATAAAACAAGGTGGTCCAATTAAACAGTGAGGAACCAGAATGGAGCCAACATGCATTAAACTATGCAATCTAATGGGTCACTATGGTAACTGTCCATGGTTATCTGCCAATGGGAAATTCAACTTGGCTGCAGACAATGCAGCAACAACTCTCAAACTTGGAGTTTGTTTCATCTATTTATAATGTGAAATTCACCAAGAAGCAAACATTTAAAACAAATATACTTGCCTGGTGCAATTTCCGGGTGAACTGAAGGTTGCCAACTTCTCAGGGCAACTAGGGATGGGCAATAAATGCCAGAAATGCCCACAAACTGAGAATGATTTTTTTTTAAAGAGCTCATACGACACCCCTCAGGGAGTGCCACCCTCTCTATTTTATTCAAACATTCATTTCCTTACAAACATCCATTCCGGGTTTCATCTGCTGGAGTCTAATGTTAGTTGTTAATTCCCAATCTCTAATGGAATGGTTCATTAACATCATGCACTCCATGGATTTGTTTTCATAAAGCCTTTTACTTTTTTAATAAAAATGTTTATTGGAACAAGGGGAATTTTTTTGACAAGAAAGGCAGATTGTTAAAGAGAAAACGTCAGCTGGAGAGAGAAGAAATAAACACAGTAACGCTCAGTGCTCAAAGAGGAAATTGATTGAGTTTGCTGGCTGTATAATGAACAGAAAGACTAAAACTGAGTGGAAGCACAGGAGACTATGGAAGTCACTGGACTGTAGGGAGTGCAGATTAGGGAAGAGGGGGATGGGAAGGAGGGAGTGAAGTGCCTCAGAATTTAATTGTTCAATTCTGGGCACTGCTCCATTGGAAGGATATGTTAGAATTGGAGAGACTGCAGCTCAACTATCACCAGTAACTTGTCTCTCGATGCAGAAATCAACAAGCGCATGGGAAAGGCGTCCGCTGCTAAGTCCAGACTGGCCAAGAGGGTGTGGGAAAATAGCGCACTGACACGGAACACAAAAGTCCGAGTGTATCAAGCCTGTGTCCTCAGTACCTTGCTCTACGGCAGCAAGACCTGGACAACGTATGTCAGCCAAGAGCGACGTCTCAACTCATTCCATCTTTGCTGCCTCCGGAGAATCCTTGGCATCAGGTGGCAGGACCGTATCTCCAACACAGAAGTCCTCGACGCGGTCAACATCCCCAGCATATACACCCTACTGAGCCAGCGGCGCTTGAGATGGCTTGGCCATGTGAGCCACATGGAAGATGGCAGGATCCCCAAGGACACATTGTACAGCGAGCTCGTCACTGGTATCAGACCCACCGGCCGTCCATGCCTCTGCTTTAAAGACGTCTGCAAACGTGACATGAAGTCCTGTGACATTGATCACAAGTCGTGGGAGTCAGTTGCCAGTGATCGCCAGAGCTGGCGGACAGCCATAAAGGCGGGGCTAAAGAGTGGCGAGTCGAAGAGACTTAGCTGTTGGCTGGAAAAAAGACAGAAGTGCAAGGAGAGAGCCAACTGTGTAACAGCCCCGACAACCAATTTTATCTGCAGCACCTGTGGAAGAGTCTGTCACTCTAGTATTGGCCTTTATATCCACTCCAGGCGCTGCTCCACAAATCACTGACCACCTCCAGGTGCTTACCCATTGTCTCTCGAGACAAGGAGGCCTAAGACAAGACCTGGACTCCAAAGATTAAATTAAGAGGCGAGATTATATAAACTGGGGTGTATTTCCTGGAATTTAGAAGATTAAGGGATGATTTTATCAAAGTTTTCAAAACATTAGCGGGAACTCAGAGTATTTTTTTTTTAGATTTTAGAGATACAGCACTAAAACAGGCCCTTCGGCCCACCGAGTCTGTGCCGACCATTAACCACCCATTTTATACTAATCCTACACTAATCCCATATTCCTACCACATCCTCACCTGTCCCTATATTCCCCTACCACCTACCTGTACGAGGGGAAATTTATAATGGCCAATTTACCTATCAACCTGCAAGTCTTTTGGCTGTGGGAGGAAACCGGAGCATCCGGAGGAAACCCACGCAGACACAGGGAGAACTTGCAAACTCCACACAGGCAAGACCCAGAATTGAACCCGGGTCGCTGGAGCTGTGAGGCTGCGGTGCTAACCACTGCGCCAATTGAGAGAAACTAGTTGCCTTGGTTGGGGCGTTTAGGACCAGGGGACATAGCCTAAAAATTACAGCCAGGCCTTCCAGGATTGAAGTTGGGAAACATTTCTACACACAAAGGGTGGTAGAAATATGAAACTTTCTTCCGCAAATGGCAGGTTAAGCACTCAGTAGGTCCCAGGACCCTGATGTGCTGGAGGGGCAATTGGAACGCTGCAATTGGGCTTAGTACCACTGAAAGAGGATTCATCCTGGGTTCCTGCTCCCAACCAACACCCAGTGGTCCTGCTGGCAAGCCTGTGGGCATGGAGGTCAACGAGGGCAGGACTGGGCTGCTATACCCACCCAAATCTGCCCATCCAAGTACCCACTGCACTCATAGTCTTGGCTGAATTATCTGCTTGGGATAAGCTATTAGAGACTCACTGGTTCCCCAGGAGGAGTCAGAACATTCAGGAGAGGAAAGGAGAATATTGGAAAATAAACATGGCCTTTGGTTTAAAGAAAGATGATGAGTTTGCAGTACAGCCTTATAATACACACATACACATACAGACCACAATGTAATCATTTATCTTAACAATGTTGGTTGAGGGATAAATATATTGGCCAGGACAGGAGAATAAACCCACCTCTTGGCTCCTGTCTCCAGTGCCTTCTGGACAGGAACATCCATTTCCTTTGTGTCTTAATGACTGAAACTTCACACAGTACTCAAGCTGCAGTCTGACCAGTCTGTACAGGTTGAACACAACATCCTCCACCTTACACTGTTCTGACTCAACAATAGAATTGAACAATCTACCTGCTGCACATAGTCATCGGGTGTGTTAAATGCCAAATCTGCTAATAACCCTGGATGTCTTTCAGTTAGGGGCCACAGAAGGAGCGTTCATGTCACGGCCCCTGTCAGACTTTGTTTAACGTGCGAATCCTTCGACAACACTGCACCCAAATTTTTCTCAAACCAGAGCCAGTATGGGCAGAGTTGAGGGAAGGTGTAATGACACAACAAAAAGATCACCTTTCAATTTTACCCCAGCTCATAACATACCATTCATGGAGTTTGCCCCTTACCATTTCTACACAATTCCTTACACTAATTCATATTGAATTATATCCACCACAAGATCCAAAACTGATCCCAAGCTTTTGATCAATAATAAACATTACAGTAAGACATTGCGCTGTATGAATTTATAAATTTTACACCCAGATCTGTTGATTACCTTATGTATATTCAGTCTAACATTATTTGCAAAATGGTGCTGTGTCAATTGGAACTCCCCAGCCTTCATCTCCTCAACCATTCTAGTGTCTCCTTACCAAACCGACTCATCACCCAGCATTGCTGTCTGGTGAGGGTGAAACAATATCTGTGTCTGGTGTCTGGTGATAGTGGAACTAAACCTTGTCTGGTGTCTGGTCAGGGTGAAACAATATCTGTGTCTGGTGTCTGGTGAAGGTGGAACTATATCCTTGTCTGGTGAGGGTGAAACTTAACCCTTGTCTGGTGTCTGGTGAAGGCGGAACTATATCCCTGTCTGGTGTCTGGTGAGGGTGAAACTATATCCCTGTCTGGTGTCTGGTGCAGGTGGAACTTAACCCTTGTCTGGTGTCTGGTGTGGATGGAATTGTGCCCTGACTGGTGTCTGGTGTGGATGGAATTGTGCCCTGACTGGTGTCTGGTGTGGATGGAATTGTGCCCTGACTGGTGTCTGGTGTGGATGGAATTGTGCCCTGACTGGTGTTCCTCACACAGGATGTTTGGCCCTGGGAAGAGAGTCCTCATGTTACAGTTTTGAAAAAGTAGTAATTTGATTCTGACAAATTGTATAAATTGTGAGGTCAGAATTTTCTACTTATCTGTTTGTGTCTCAGGAAAGGAAGCAAAGTGATAGATAAGCAATTTTTATCACAGATAACCTTTACTTATATCCATATCCTTTGCACAGGAAATAAACTTGGTACAAGCTGTGCTGATGTCTGAGTGGCTGTGCACTACCCAAGTGTGGTACTGAGTCTCACAGGCGAGAGGTCCCACTATCAACTCCTTTTTTGTCTGCACTTTGTGAGCTGATTGCTGCAAAAGATCGTTACAACTGGTCTGAAAGACCCTTGGTTAGAGAGAGCAGAGACATCTGGACTCCCCCACAAATAGAAACACATTCTCTACATCTACTCTACCAAACACCCTTTAATCTCAAAGGCCTGTATATGATCACTTCACAGTCTTCTGTTTTCTAGAGAAAAGTGCACCAGCCTTTCTGATACTTATATAAGCTCTCAGTCTGGTATCATTCTTGTAAATTTTATTTTGCACCTTCTGCAGAGCACTATATCTATTGTTACACAGTCCAACTGTCTCATAGCCTGCTTCCTTCAACAAACAGTATTCCTCAAGCAATCCGAGTTTCAAACATTTTTATATTTCATGCTAGACAAGATCTCTCAGTACATCCTTCAGCATTTTCCTACTTCTCTTGAACCTCACCCTTTTATACTCAGTTGGCTGGGAAAAGTCACCCCCCACTCCAGTCGCAATTACCTTTCAAAGGTGATGTTCTGAAAGGGGCCACATCTTTACTTGGGATTCAGTGCCCTCATCAGCCTTTTCCTGGATTGGCAGGACTTCAGCAGTAATCTTTAAATAAAATGGGATTGACATATTGATGCCTCCTATTTATTTTTTGGATCATGATGACATTGATGTATAATCAGTGTCCAGGCTAATTGAGGTTACCAGTCTCTGAACTGTATACAGAGGCATGTTTAAAGGGCCCATTAAAACAATTCATTCAGCGCTGTCAACGCCAGTTGTTCCTAATTTTCTGTTTCTGCTTGAGCTGATAGTCATCGCTCTGCCGTGTCTTTCTTCCAGCTCCATTTTTACCAGCAGTGGGCTTCAAAATGGGAATTCCCCCATCCTGTCCCCATCTTAGCTTTTTGGAGGAAGAAGAGGAGGTCCAGTGGAGGGATGCCAAGCATGTCAGGGTGCACCAGAGGTGTTCCTTTCCCACCCATCATTAACCACACATCAGCAGCTACAGAAAAAGATGCACATAACCTTTCTGTGGCAGACCATGCTCCAGAAACTCCTGTTTCTAAGGGAAACCATGACAACAGACCCAGCCTCACCGGAATGACATGTGAAGGATTAACCATCATGCAGGATGGCTCTTTGGAAACATACCAATCACAACATGTCATGCCATCAATGGTACTGCATGAAAGAAGGTAGGCCAAGGTGTCCAGCAGTCAATAAGATGTTACTATCCACATATGAAGTCTTTGTTGTACCTGCCTGGTAATGACTATAGCAAACTGTCTTCAGTGAGTCTGGGTCAGCAATGAGCAAGATGCAGGGTTGTGCCATGTGGTGTTAGGGCACCTTTTCTTAATTCATCCTTGGAATGTGGGCTTCGCTGGCAAGGCTGGCATTTATTGCTCATCCTTGTTGACCTGAGAAGGTGGTGGTGAGCCTTCTCCTTGAACTGATGCAGTCAGTATGGTAAAGGTGCTCCTAGCAGTCTTGATACCACTGAATGGCTTTCTCGGGCACTTAAGAGAGCAGTTAAGAGTCAACCACATTGGTGTGGGATTGGAGTCATATATGAGTCAAACCAGGTAAAGACAACAAGTTTCCTTCCTGAAATGGCAATAGTGAGCCAGGACTAGCAATGTTGATTGCCCATCCCTAGCTTTACTGAGAGCATTAAGACCCTACAAACAATGATGGATAGGAAGAGGTCCATTTAGCCTGCCCCACACAATTGTGATACCTTGTGGATCGCAATATATACACTCCTACACCACCTGAAACCAGCTGATCTCCTGAGAGAGGTGAAAAACTAGATATAAATCCAGGCTAATTTAGTGCTAAAAATCTGGAAAATTCCTCTCCTCTGGATTGTGACCTGGGTCCTCCCTAATTTATTCATTGGGAACAAACTGCCAGCAAGAACACAATCTATTCCCTTCTTCATTAAAAGACAGCCAGATAGCATGGGGCTGGAGTCACATGAAAGCCAGACTGGGTGGGATTGCAAGGCTACCAATGACTTGAAATGTCTTCAAGGCTGTTTGTTTATCAGTGTGGCTCAGTTCATAGCACTCTTCATCTGTGGGTTCAAACCCTGCCTCAGGCACTTCAGCATCTAATCCAGGCTGACACTCCCAGTACAGTGCTGAGGGAGTGCTGCATTGTTGGAGATGCTGTTCTTTGGCTGAGGCATTAAACCAAGGTCCCATCTGCTCTCTCAGGTGAATCCTCTCTCAGGATTTCATGGCACTATTTCAAAGAAGAGCAAGGGAGTTCTTTCCAGTGTCCTGCACAACATCTGAAAAGCAGATGATCATTTATTTCATTGCTGTTTGTGGGAGCTTGCTGTGCACAAACTGGCTGTTGCGTTTCCTACATTACTGTGGTGACTACACTTTAAAACATACTTCATTAGCTGTAAAGTACTTTGGGATGTCCTGAAGTCATGAAAGGTGCTATATAAATGCAAGTCCTTTTCTTTATTTTCTGACACTTCCTTTTAATTGTCTACATCCTTTGAAATTTCACCAACATGCAATTTTCTGCTCCCAATATCATGCCAACCAAATCAGCACCTGGCACTGGAAATAATTATACAAATGACTGATCCTGGAACATTGAGTGCTATTAGCACATCATCATTCTGGTGAGATTTACACCAGCTCTTAACCATTGACAACTGGTTAAAATTTGTAACAGTTTTACATCTGCCCTCTTAGGTGGTCGTAAAAGATCCCATGGCACTTTATCAAAGAGGAGAGGTGAGTTCTCCTGGCCAACATTAATCCCTGAACTATCATCGCTAAAAACCAGATTATCTGGTCATTATCACATTGCTTTTTGTTGGGAGTAATTGGCTGTCCAGTTTCCTACATTACAACAGTGACTACACTCCAAAAATATTTCATTGGCTATAAAGCACTTTGCGATGTCCTGAGATTGTTAAAGGAACTATATAAATGCTAGTATTTCTTTCCCTTACAACTGCTTTGGATTGTACACGAAATTCAGTCTCAATTATTGAATTTTGCCCCCATCTCAGATTTCATTGAAGTTACCCAGAGCTGGCTTGGCTTCACGTCTTCAGACAAAGGTGAATAAGTGCAATGGGATAGATGCTGGTTTTTCACCTCCAGCCCATATCACTTGAATGAAAGCCTCTGTTGGCTACACAAACCTGCCTCCAATGTGGTACTAATTCACAATGTTTTTCAGATGGCCAATGGCAAGTCAAGTCCACATTTGTGCACTCGGGGGCTAAGGCACATTGTTTGGGCAGGGCTAAGGGAGCTCTGTCTTGTGTCTGCCTGAATTTGGAGTGCTCAGCGCTGACGTTAAATAAAATATTCCATTCCTCAGCACGAAACACCCCTTCCCACCCTCACCTCAAGAAAATGTTTTGTTTTGAAATAAACAGAATGGAATATTTCTCCTCTTTAACTCCAGCACATGTTTTCCATCCTGAAGCCCAATTTCCTGGCCTCGCTTGATGCCACTTTTGCTCTGGTTTCCAGGACCTGTAGACGGGTGTGAAATTTTGTATTCCTGCCTGAGATTAGACATCTAAGAGTCTGATTCCACTCTACTTCTCCCTTCTCCTAAAGGTACTGACTCTTTTTGGGGGTGCCATGGATGGTGGCAATCCTCCAATATATCCAATATGAAATAGATCATGAGTCAGCTGGCTGTTCAACTTTAGTGGGCATCTCACCTGAGTCCAATGCTCCAGCACTCACATTCCAATGGGCGCCAGTGCAGTAATGAGCGGCTCTCGGTGACACTGAGCTTAATGGTACCATCTTTTCGGTCAGCCCAGCACAGACGTGGGATCCAACCTGGGACATTCTTGGGCTGTGTAGCTCAGTACCAGTGGCTGTGTTCCCAGTGAGCCCAAAGCAGAGACTTGAAAAAAAAAATTCTCCAGAACAACTGAGAAACGCGAGCCTTTTAAAAAAAAAACTTCCCCACAGCGGTGCCTCGAAGGGTTAAAAAGTATTGCGCAGGCAACACGAGCGCTTATAAATTAAACAGGAGCAGTGCTGGAGGAAATCACAGGGTTAATGCCTGTGGGCCTCTCACTACAGGCTGGCTGAGAGAGTGCGGGAGAGGCCTGTGTGGAGCGAGGGCCAGCTGTTGGCTTGAGCCCAGCACTGGGAGGGCATCGCATTCCATCCTGGCTTCCTGCCTCATGAGAGGCTTCTTTCAGCTCCACATTCTTAACAGCTGTATCTGAAAACCAACAGCACTTCCTCCCCCAGTGACCTGCCCCTCCGTGCTTGTAGGCTCACAAATACAGGCCAGCTCTTCCTACTGCCCTTAGAACTCTGCAATGGCTGACTTCAATTGCTGCCCGCAGCCAAGAGCTACAATTCTAATCAGACATTGACCTGGCGTTTCTCTGAATATGAGGTCACGTCTATTCCTCGTAAAGTAAATTTGTTTCACTTATCTTTTAAACAGGATTACATAGAATTTACAGCACAGAAACAGGCCATTTGAATCAGCAGGTCTAAGCCAGTATTTATGCTCCACATGAACCTCCTCCCACCCTACTTTATATCATCCTATCTCCATATCCTTCTATTACGTTCTCCCTCATGTGTTTCTCTGGCTTCCCCTTAAATGCATTTATGCTGTTCACCTCACCTCAACGACTCCATGTGGTCAAAAATTCCACATTCTAACCACTCTCGGAATAAAGAAGTTTCTCATGAAACCCTTATTGGATTTATTAGTGACTATCTTACATTGATGGCCCCTAGTTTTGGATTCGGAACAAGTGGAAACATCTTCTCTCCATCAAACCTCTCAAACCCCTTCAGAATTTTAAAAACCTCTATTAGATCATCCCTCGGCTTTCTCTTTTCGACAGAAAAGAGCCCCAGTCTGTTCAGTCTTTCCTGATAGATGTGCCCTGTCAGTTCGAGAATCATAAATCTTTTGTGAATCTTTATTGCACAAGCTCCAGCATCTGTCCATCACCCCTGTGCTCACTGACCTACTTGGTCCAGCAGCATCTCAAATTTAAAAATCCTCATCCTTCTTTTCAAAACCCTCCATGGTCTCATCCCTCCCTATCTCCGTACCTTCGATCCAGCCCTGCAGCCCCCCAAGATCTCTGTACTCCTCTAATCTGGCCTCTTGCACATCCATGATTTTCATCACCCCACAATCGGTAGCCGTGCCTTCAGCTACCGAGGTCCTAAGCTTTGAAATTCCCTCCCTAAACCACCCTGCCTCTCCTCCTTTAAGATGCTCCTTAAAACCTACGTCTTTGACCAAGTTTTTAGTCACTGGTCCTAATTTCTCCTTATGTGGCTCGGTGTCAAATTTTGTTTGCTCTCGCTCCTGTGAAGTGCCTTGAGACATTTTACTATGTTAAAGGTGCTATATAACTGCAAGTTGTTGTTGTTGCCTCTGTGTCCTTTTTGTAATATGGAGGCTAGAACTGTTCACAGTACTCCAAATGTGGTCTAACCAAGGTTCTGTACAAGTTTAACATAATTCTATCCCTCCAGAAGTGAACCTTGGTGCTTTGTTTCCTTGCACTTTTTATGGCTGTTATGGCCAGGTGAGGAGGGAGTCTCAAGCTCCCCTTTTGCCACTTCTCTGGTTGGACCGCAACAGGGTTTATCCTTTTTTAACGCAGTGGTTGAACTTACCACCTCCATAAGCGCTTGCTCCTGTTCCTCTAATGTAATTGCAAAAGAACCAGTAAGACAGGTTTTCTTGAGTTTAAACAAGAAAGAGGTAAGTTTATTTCTCTTAACACTCTAACCCGGTTAAAAATCCGCTACACATTCACATGAGAGTCACACACACACAAATCGATTACAGAGGGAAAACAGATTCGGTGGTTGGATTAAAGTCTGGAATAAATAGAATTTAAATACAGTTCTGAGTCTAATAGACCTCAGCTGAAAATGTATTCCTGAAGTCCTCGCTGGGTCACGTGCACGGTGGTGGGCTTGCTTTGCCCAGGGCTCTTGGAGGCAGAAGAGGGAGTTGCTTCTCATCCCCTGGTTGCTGGCTGTGGTGGTCTGTAGGCTTGAGGGTGCTCCCAGTCACAACCTTGATTCTCTTGATTCTTTCTGGGGAGAGATAGAGAGAGAAAGCGATCTGCTTCATTGATGACTTTTCAGCTACTTTGTCTGCTTTCTGTGTGACAAAGTTTACAGTCTCTCCAGAGTTGCGCAGGCAGTCACATGATGCCATTAGCCCCTTTGTTGTTTTAATGAGGTTTTCATGGAATTTTTTCTGAGATTGAAGGTGCTACACCTCAAGCTGTCCAGTCACACTTGGAGGTGGTTGGCTCTTTCAAAGTCAGTGGGTGTCGATGGCTTTGACGACTGTGCTGATAAGGCCATTCCAGGTAATTTAATCACTGAGAGCCACCCATTGTTCTGGCTAGGCTGGATTGGACTTGTTTCCAGTTTGATCTTTTGGTGTTTCAAATGTAAATTGCAGTGACCATCTTGGCTGCCAGTTTTTTAAAAAAGTTACTTGTAAGACTTTTCCAATAAAAGTCCAATGTAAGGTTCCAACCAATGAAATTAATATTTTCCTTTTGACATATAGGGTTTTTGTGACAATGGCCTTGTTAACCTGTGGCACTACCTTTAATGACTTGTGAATCTGTACTACTTCTCCTGAATAGTTTTCTTCCTTTCCCCATCCAATTTTTCTTACTTCCTCTCCCAAACTCCTGTTAGGGAAAGGATTCCACCAGTACCAGCCGCCCTTCAGTTTCTTGCCCAAGTGGCCATTGTTTATGCGTGAAGATAAATTCAGTTGGTTGGCTATTCACCCATGGAAATAATCACAGCCAAGTCAGATCCTGTCCTCACCCAGGGCCAACTCACATGCACTCCCCCTCCAGAGGTGGGGGTCTTTGGATGGTGATTAAAAGTGGAAACCGTGACTGTTTGATTCCCCCCACACCCACCCCAACTGAGTTACAGAGGCCCTTATAGGAGCACTGCCACTGGCACTGTCAAGTAGAATCAGGGCTGACCTGCACAAAGGGCAGCACATTTACGGACTGAGCAATTACAGACTTTCCCCTGGGTCTTATTAGGCTCCATATAGTGACACCACTAGTCCTGGGTAGAATGGAGATGATTGGGTAATATCCCGTCAATCATGCCTGGACACCACACTGCTGTAAAGGACTGGGGTTGATTTTATGCACATAATTTCTATGTAACTATCCTCCACTGATTGCATTTCTCTGGAGAAATAATTCCAGTTCTATTGTGGGTCCCAATACCACCATCGGGAAGAAATGTAGGTTGGCATTTCACACAGAGGGCGATTTGGGATCCAGGATCTGGGAGCCAGAGGGTGATTTTTAAGGAGGCGGCCAGTTAAGTGGCCACCGCTGGGTGCCCCATCCAATTAAGGACATAGGGAGGGCTCCCAAGGCTGGAGGGCCAATAGGAGGCTATGACAGCAGTGACACATCGGCTGCCCCACCATCAGAGTGGGAACTGCCGATGTAGGTAGGTGAAAGAGAGGGGGCCTCGAGATGGAGGCGCCCTCTGAAGACTTTTTAAAAACTTTAAAAGCAAAAGGTGACCACAACTGTGTGACCACCTCTGTAGAGGGGGGAACCCCGCCACAGGACTCAGTATGTTGGCTGCAGGGGTGGACCCACCGGCCAACTAGAAAATTCCAGTTGGCCTCAGAATATTGGCCTCAATAAGCCCTTTAATTTCCTTAATAGGCTACCCACTGCTTGCGAGCAGGTAACCATCCCCTCTCCACAAACCAGGCTCTTCAAAAATGGCCAAGGTGGAACTATGGCGGCAAACCGGCGCACTGGTCAGTAACAGGAAATTGCGGGCCCATGTGCCTCTGGTCCCACCTCAGCAGCCATTTAAAAATTTGTCCCTTTGCTGTAGTTTTGGTCGTGAGTTCTGTTTGCTGTAGTTCATAGAGACTCTATTTAAATAGACTGTGTTTGTTGTTTGCTGAGTAAATAGATTTTGCTGTAAAATAAACTGTTTGCTGCAAGTCCTGCTGTCAGTCCCCCTCCACCTCCAACTCATTGGCTGATACAGTGGTGGCAATACTCACCGGTTTTATTATTCTTTTTGGTGGCACTGAATGTTTGCCCTGTTCATTTGACCTCACAAATCCCTGGAGAAGGGGCAAAGCGGCACTATTTATGGAGAACAGAGCACCAATGTAGCTCAGGGAGGAAAAGGACAATGGCTTACACATAGAATCTTACAGCACAGAAACAGGCCATTTGGCCCGCCATGCCTGTGCCAGCTCTTTGAAAGAACTATTCAATTAATCCCACTCTCCTGCTCATTCCCCATAGTCTTGCAATATTTTTCCCCCTTCAATTTTTCCCTTTTGGAAGTTAGTATTGAATTTGCTTCCACCACCTTTTCAGGCAGTGCATTCCAGATCATAACAACTCACTGCGTGAAAAATTCCCCTCTCCTCCCCTCTGTTTTTTTTGCCGATTACCTTAAATTGGTGTCCTCTGGTTACTGACCCTCCTGGCAGTGAAAACTCTCTATCAACTCTAACAAAACCTCTTGTAATTTTGCACACCTCTATTAAATCTCCCTTTAACCTTCACCGCTCTAAAGAGAACAAGCCCAATTTCTAGTCTTTCATCCCCTGGTACTACATCAGTGTGAAAGATAAGCATTTCCAACAATCTTCAGCCATAAGTGCCGAGTTGATGATCCATCTCAGCCTCCTCCTGAAGTCCCCAGCATCACAGATGCCAGACTTCAGCCAATTCATTTCACTCCACATGACATTAAGAAACGACTGAAGGCACTGGATACTGCAATGGCAATGGGCCCTGACAATATTCCGGCAATAGTACTGAAGACCTGTGCTCCAGAACTTGCCGCGCCCCTAGCCAAGCTGTTCCAGTACAGCTACAACACTGGCATCTACCCTGCAATGTGGAAAATTGCCCAGGTATGTCCTGTACACAAAAAGCAAGGTAAGTCCAACCTGACGAATTACCACCCCATCAGTCTACTCTCAATCATCAGTAAAGTGATGGAAGGGGTCATTGACAGTGCCATCAAGCGGCACTTGCTTAGCAATAACCTGCTCAGTGACGCTCAGTTTGGGTTCCGCCAGGGCCACTCAGCTCCTGACCTCATCACAGCCTTGGTTCAAACATGGACAAAAGAGCTGAACTCAAGAGGTGAGGTGAGAGTGACTGCCCTTGATATCAAGGCAGCAATTGACCGAGTATGGCATCAAGGAGCCCTAGCAAAACTGGAGTCAATGGGAATCGGGGGGAGAACTCTCTGCTGGTTGGAGTCATAACTAGCACAAAGGAAGATGGTTGTGGTTGTTGCAGGTTGATCATCTGAGCTCCAGGACATCACTGCAGGAGTTCCTCAGGGTAGTGTCCTAGGCCCAAACATCTTCAGCTGCTTCATCAATGACCTTCCTTCAATCATAAGGTCAGAAGTGGGGATGTTAGCTAATGATTGCACAATGTTCAGCACCATTTGCGACTCCACATATACTGAAGCAGTCTGTGCAGAAATGCAACAAGACCTGTACCTTGAGACTGGAATTTTTTTATTAATGTGCATTTTGATTATATTTGAGGGTAATATTGGTAAAATTAACAGCTTAAGGTTTATCAAAGTGACCCAAAAATATTTCTGAAAGCTTCATTTGCACTGATGTGCTGGGCTGCCCCCATCATTGAGGAAGGGGATATTTGTGGAGCCACCTCCTCCAGTTAGTTGTTTGATTGTCCACCACCATTCACAACTGGATGTGGCAGGACTGCAGAGCTTAGATCTGATCCGTTGATTGGGGCGGCACAGTGGTTAGCACCGCAGCCTCACAGCTCCAGCGACCCGGGTTCAATTCTGGGTACTGCCTGTGTGGAGTTTGCAAGTTCTCCCTGTGTCTGCGTGGGTTTCCTCCGGGTGCTCCGGTTTCCTCCCACATGCCAAAGACTTGCAGGTTGATAGGTAAATTGGCTATTATAAATTGCCCCTAGTATAGGTAGGTGGTAGGGAAATATAGGGACAGATGGGAATGTGGTAGGAATATGGAATTAGTGTAGGATTAGTATAAATGGGTGGTTGATGGTCGGCACAGACTTGGTGGGCCGAAGGGCCTGTTTCAGTGCTGTATCTCTAAACTAAACTAAACTAAACCTGGACAATATCCAGGCTTGGGCTGATAAGTGGCAAGTAACATTTGCACCACACAAGTGCCAGACAATGACCATCTCCAACAAGAGAGAATCTAACCATCTCCTCTTGACATTAAATGGCATTACAATCACTGAATCCCCCACTATCAACATCCTCGGGGTTACTATTAACCAGAAACTGAATTGGAGTAGCCTTATAAATACTGTGGCTACAAGAGCAGGTCAGAGGCTAGGAATCCTGCAGCGAGTAACTCACCTCCTGACTCCCCAAAGCCTGTCGACTATCTACAAGGCACAAGTCAGGAGTGTGATGGAATACTCTCCACTTGCCTGGATGGGTGCAGCTCCAACAACACTCAAGAAGCTCGACACCATCCAGGACAAAGCAGCCCGCTTGATTGGCACCCCATCCACAAACATTCACTCCCTCCACCACTGACGCACAGTGGCCGCAGTGTGTACCATCTACAAGATGCACTGCAGCAATGCACCAAGGTTCCTTAGACAGCACCTTCCAAACCCACGATCTCTACCAATTAGAAGGACAAGGGCAGCAAATACATGGGAACATCACCACCTGCAAGTTCCCCTCCAAGTCACACTCCATCCTGACTTGGAACTAAATCGTTGTTCCTTCACTGTCGCTGGGTCAAAATCCTGGAACTCCTTTCCTGACAGCACTGTGGGTGTACCTACTTCACATGGACTGCAGCGGTTCAAGAAGGCAGCTCACCACCACCTTCTCCAGGGCAGTTAGGGATGGGCAATAAATGCTGGCCTGGCCAGCGACGCCTACATCCCATGAATGAATTTAAAAAATCATTCCAGTAAATTTTTCTAAACCCCTCTCTAAGACCTTGCCATCCGTCCTAAAGTTTTGGTGTCCAGAATTAGGCACAATATTCAACCTGAGGTCCTACCAGTGATTTTTAAAGGGTCAGCTTCACGTGGTCCTATAACCTGTCATCACCGTTTCTTCAGGAGAGGTGAAGGGAATCCTTGAGTATGTTGTTTCTGATGAATGTCATTTTGAGTCAGGATTCTGGAGCAGGACTGAGGGAATTCTCCTCCCACATCTGGTCAGTGAGAGGTGTTGAGTTCTCAATGAGTGAACTGAGATAAAAATTCCTCTGTTCTACAAGACTCCCTCTATAGCAAGCACTCTGAATTGAATTTTTATCTCTGTCAAAGAGTTAGAAAAGGCAGGGAGTGAATGGGGGAGAGGCTATTCAGGGCTGTGTGCCTGCCCCTGCCAGGTTCATCATTGAGAGCAGCTGTTGACCACAGATAAATTTTCAACGCCTTTCCTTGACGGTTTTACAGGGTGAAATTAAGTACTGGGAGAGATAAGCCAGTTGTCATTACACCCTCTTTGAACATTTTCTGGCAGTCAATGCTGTTGGTTCCTCTCAGAGTCAGCTGCAGCACAGTGGGTAGCCTTCTTGCCTCTGAGGCAGAAAAGTTTGAGTTCAAGTCCCACTCTCAGAGATTTTGAGCACAAAATCTAGGCTGACACTCCAGTGCTGTACTAAGGGTTTCCCTGACATCCTGCTCAATATTTATTGCTCAGCCAACAACTAAAAACAGATTACCTGGCCATTTATCACATTTCTGTTTGCTGGGATCTTGCTGTGCTCCAAAAAAGTACTTAATTGACTGTAAAATCCTGAGGTCGTGAAAGGCACTGGGAAATCTAGAGATGGATGTGTTAGTTCATTTGGGAACGGCAAACAAGGCAAGGGAATGCACAATAAATGGTAGGATACTGAGAAGTGTAGAGGAACACAGGGACCTTAGAGCGCATGTCCACAGATCTCTGAAGGTAGCAGGACAGGTAGGTAAGGTGGTTAAGAAGGCATACAGGATAACAAAACACTGCCTGAACTGCAGCTAGAATACTCTGTACAGTTCTGGTCACCACACTACAGGAAGGATGTGATCACACTAGAGAGGCTACAGAGGAGATCCACAAGGATGTTGCCAGGAATGGAGAATTTTAGCTATGAGGAAAGATTGGATAGGCTGGAGTTATTTGGAACAGAGGAGGATGATGGGAGATTTAATTAATGTGTATAAAATTATGAGGAGCCCAGATAGAGTGGATAGGAAGGACCTATTTCCCTTAGCAGAGAGGTCAATAACCAGGGGGCATAGATTTAAAGTAATTGGCAGAAGGATTAAAGGGCAGTTGAGGAGAAATTCTTTTCACCCAGAGGATGGTAGGGGTCTAGAATTGACTGCCTGAAATGATGTTAGAGGCAGAAACCCTCATCACATTTAAAAAATACTTGGAAATGCACTTGAAGTGCTGTAACTTTACAGGGATAAGGCTGGATTGCTCTTTTTCGGCTGGCTCAGACATGATGGGCTGAATGGCCTTCATCTGTGCTGTAGATTTGCTATGTTTCTATGTATAAATGCATGTCTTCCTATTTGCTGGCGGCTGGAGAAAGGATACACAGCACTTATTATGAACAAATTCTTTCAGTCATTGCCACAATAATTCATGGGTAAATGAACTACACGATACACTACTGAGTCATACCAGCTACTGGACCCTGAATGGGAGTCCAGCACAGTACTGCGAGAGCCACTGGACCCTGAATGGGAGTCCAGCACAGTACTGCGAGAGCCACTGGACCCTGAATGGGAGTCCAGCACAGTACTGCGAGAGCCACTGGACCCTGAATGGGAGTCCAGCACAGTACCGCGAGAGCCACTGGACCCTGAATGGGAGTCCAGCACAGTACCACGAGAGCCACTGGACCCTGAATGGGAGTCCAGCACAGTACCGCGAGAGCCACTGGACCCTGAATGGGAGTCCAGCACAGTACCACGAGAGCCACTGGACCCTGAATGGGAGTCCAGCACAGTACCGCGAGAGCCACTGGACCCTGAATGGGAGTCCAGCACAGTGCCACGAGAGCCACTGGACCCTGAATGGGAGTCTAGCACAGTACCGCGAGAGCCACTGGACCCTGAATGGGAGTCCAGCACAGTACTGCGAGAGCCACTGGACCCTGAATGGGAGTCCAGCACAGTACCACGAGAGCCACTGGACCCTGAATGGGAGTCCAATATGGCATCATTATAGCCTCAGAGGTCCCAGCTCAGTATTATATGGGCGGCTGAGAAACTCTCCTAGGGAAGAAACAACAGACCTGCACCGTTTTACAAGAGTTCCTGGTCCTGTTATTTCCCACCGCTATCACTACATTCCACTGTAATAATCCACATTAACATCGGTGAATAGGGAACATTAGTCATTGTACTCCCAGAGTTGAACCAGAGCAATCTCACTACACCAACCCCTGTAACTATTCCCCATGGTGTGGTACTGAGCCAGTCAGAGCAGACCTGTCCCTACAGCATTTCGCCTTGGAGCTATGAAGGGAGAGAAGAAGGTCATCTGGGTTGTTTGCTCCTGTTCACTATCCAGAGTCCCCCTCTACACTGGAAATCTGAGGCTGTGTCCAAGTGAGCTGAGATTTGGCATTTTGGCATTTATTGCGAAAGGAATAAAGTATAAAAGTAGGTAAGTGTTGCTGCAACTGTACAAGGCATTGGTGAGACCGCACTGAAAACTGTATTGTGTACAGTTTTGGTCCCCGTACTTGAGGAGGGATGTAGTTGCATTGGAGGCAGTTCAGAGGAGGTTCACTAGATTGATTTCAGAGATGGGGGGTTTGTCTTATGAAGAGAGATTGAGCAATTTAGGCCTTTACTCTCTGGAGTTTAGCAGAATGAGAGGAGATCTAATTGAGGTATATAAGGTGATTAAGGGGATCGACAAAGTAGACGTAGAGAGGATGGTAGTAGAGTTAAAACAGAGATGAGGAGAAATCACCTCTCTCAAAGGGTCGTGAATCTGTGGAATTCACTACCCCAGAGTGCGGCGGAGTAAATTTAAGGATGAGATAGACAGATTTTTAATTAGTAATGGGTTGAAGGGTTATGGAGAACGGGCAGGAAAGTGGAGATGAGGCCGAGATGAGATCAGCCATTATCGTATTGAATGGCAGAGTAGGCTCGAGGGGCTGAATTGCTTACTCCTCCTAGTTCTTATGTTCTTATTTGTGTATAAATTAGTTGAGATTTGTGTGCGAGTTGGCTGAGATTTGTGTATAAAAGCTGAGATTTGAGTACAAGTTGGCTGAGATTTGTGTGCCAGTTGGCTGAGATTCATGTATGAGTTGGCTGAGATTTGTGTACGAGTTAGCTCAGATTTCACTGTGAGTTGTTTGAGATTTGTGTACGAGTTGGCTGAGATTTGTGTGCGTGTTGGCTGAGATTTCACTGTGAGTTGTTTGAGATTTGTGTACGAGTTGGCTGAGATTTGTGTGCGAGTTGGCTGAGATTTCACTGTGAGTTGTTTGAGATTTGTGTACGAGTTGGCTGAGATTTGTGTGCGAGTCGGCTGAGATTTGTGTGCGAGTTAGCTGAGATTTGTGTGCGAGTTAGCTGAGATTTGTGTACGAGTTGGCTGAGATTTGTGTGCGGGTTAGCTGAGATTTGTGTTTGAGTTAGCTGAGATTTGTGTTCGAGTTAGCTGAGATTTGTGTTCGAGTTAGCTGAGATTTGTGTTTAAGTTCGCTGAGATTTGTGTTCGAGTTAGCTGAGATTTGTGTTTGAGTTACCTGAGATTTGTGTTCAAGTTAACTGGGATTTGTGTTTGAGTTAGCTGAGATTTGTGTTTGAGTTAGCTGAGATTTGTGTTTAAGTTCGCTGAGATTTGTGTTCGAGTTAGCTGAGATTTGTGTGCGAGTTAGCTGAGATTTGTGTACGAGTTGGCTGAGATTTTTGTGCGAGTTAGCTGAGATTTGTGTTCGAGTTAGCTGAGATTTGTGTTTGAGTTAGCTGAGATTTGTGTTCGAGTTAGCTGAGATTTGTGTTTGAGTTAGCTGAGATTTGTGTTTAAGTTCGCTGAGATTTGTGTTCGAGTTAGCTGAGATTTGTGTTTGAGTTAGCTGAGATTTGTGTTTGAGTTAGCTGAGATTTGTGTTCAAGTTAGCTGGGAATTGTGTATGAGTTAGCTGAGATTTTTGTGCGAGTTGGCTGAGCTTTTTGTGCGGGTTGGCTGAGATTTGTGTACGACTTGGTTGAGAGTTGTTTGCAAGTTAGCAGAGATTTGTGTTTGAGTTAGCTGAGATTTGTGTGCGAGTTAGCTGATATTTATGTGTGAGTTGGCTGAGATTTGTGTTCAAGTTAGCTGAGATTTTTGTGCGAGTTGGCTGAGATTTTTGTGCGGGTTGGCTGAGATTTGTGTACGACTTGGTTGAGAGTTGTTTGCAAGTTAGCTGAGATTTGTGTATGAGTTAGCTGAGATTTTTGTGCGAGTTGGCTGAGATTTATGTACGAGTTGGCTGAGATTTGTGTTTGAGTTAGCTGATACTTATGTGCGAGTTAGCTGAGATTTGTGTGTGAGTTGGCTGAGATTTGTGTTTGAGTTAGCTGATATTTATGTGCGAGTTGGCTGAGATTTGTGTTTGAGTTAGCTGATATTTATGTGCGAGTTAGCTGATATTTATGTGCGAGTTAGCTGATATTTATGTGCGAGTTGGCTGAGATTTGTGTGCGAGTTAGCTGAGATTTGTGTACGAGTTGGCTGCGATTTGTGTACGAGTTGGCTGAGATTTGTGTGCGAGTTGGCTGAGATTTGTGTGCGAGTTGGCTGAGATTTGTGTGCAAGTTAGCTGGGATTTGTGTTTGAGTTAGCTGAGATTTGTGTTTGAGTTAGCTGAGATTTGTGTGCGTGTTGGCTAATATTTATGTGTGAGTTGGCTGAGATTTGTGTTTGAGTTAGCTGATAATTATGTGCAATTTGGCTGAGATTTGTGTGCGAGTTAGCTGATATTTATGTGCGAATTGGCTGAGATTTGTGTGTGACTTGGCTGAGATTTGTGTACAAATTGGCTGATCTTTGTGTACGAGTTGGCTGAGATTTGTGTGCGCGTTAGCTGAGATTTGTGTGCGAGTTGGCTGAGATTTGTGTGCGCGTTAGCTGAGATTTGTGTGCGCGTTAGCTGAGATTTGTGTGCGAGTTGGCTGAGATCTGTGTAGGAGCTGGCTGAGATTTGTGTACGAGTTGGCTGAGATTTGTGTGCGAGTTGGCTGAGATTTGTGTGCGAGTTAGCTGAGATTTGTGTTTGAGTTAGCTGAGATTTGTGTTTGAGTTAGCTGAGATTTGTGTTTGAGTTAGCTGAGATTTGTGTTTAAGTTCGCTGAGATTTGTGTTCGAGTTAGCTGAGATTTGTGTTTGAGTTAGCTGAGATTTGTGTTCAAGTTAACTGGGATTTGTGTTTGAGTTAGCTGAGATTTGTGTTTGAGTTAGCTGAGATTTGTGTTCGAGTTAGCTGAGATTTGTGTGCGAGTTAGCTGAGATTTGTGTGCGAGTTAGCTGAGATTTATGTACGAGTTGGCTGAGATTTGTGTTTGAGTTAGCTGAGATTTGTGTGCGTGTTGGCTAATATTTATGTGTGAGTTGGCTGAGATTTGTGTTTGAGTTAGCTGAGATTTGTGTTTGAGTTAGCTGAGATTTGTGTTTGAGTTAGCTGATATTTATGTGCGAGTTAGCTGATATTTATGTGCGAGTTAGCTGATATTTATGTGCGAGTTGGCTGAGATTTGTGTGCGAGTTAGCTGAGATTTGTGTACGAGTTGGCTGCGATTTGTGTACGAGTTGGCTGAGATTTGTGTGCGAGTTGGCTGAGATTTGTGTGCGAGTTGGCTGAGATTTGTGTGCAAGTTAGCTGGGATTTGTGTTTGAGTTAGCTGAGATTTGTGTTTGAGTTAGCTGAGATTTGTGTGCGTGTTGGCTAATATTTATGTGTGAGTTGGCTGAGATTTGTGTTTGAGTTAGCTGATAATTATGTGCAATTTGGCTGAGATTTGTGTGCGAGTTAGCTGATATTTATGTGCGAATTGGCTGAGATTTGTGTGTGACTTGGCTGAGATTTGTGTACAAATTGGCTGATCTTTGTGTACGAGTTGGCTGAGATTTGTGTGCGCGTTAGCTGAGATTTGTGTGCGCGTTAGCTGAGATTTGTGTGCGAGCTGGCTGAGATCTGTGTAGGAGCTGGCTGAGATTTGTGTACGAGTTGGCTGAGATTTGTGTGCGAGTTGGCTGAGATTTGTGTGCGAGTTAGCTGAGATTTGTGTTTGAGTTAGCTGAGATTTGTGTTCGAGTTAGCTGAGATTTGTGTTTGAGTTAGCTGAGATTTGTGTTTAAGTTCGCTGAGATTTGTGTTCGAGTTAGCTGAGATTTGTGTTTGAGTTAGCTGAGATTTGTGTTCAGGTTAACTGGGATTTGTGTTTGAGTTAGCTGAGATTTGTGTTTGAGTTAGCTGAGATTTGTGTTCGAGTTAGCTGAGATTTGTGTACGAGTTAGCTGAGATTTGTGTGCGAGTTAGCTGAGATTTATGTACGAGTTGGCTGAGATTTGTGTTTGAGTTAGCTGAGATTTGTGTGCGTGTTGGCTAATATTTATGTGTGAGTTGGCTGAGATTTGTGTTTGAGTTAGCTGATAATTATGTGCAATTTGGCTGAGATTTGTGTGCGAGTTAGCTGATATTTATGTGCGAATTGGCTGAGATTTGTGTGTGACTTGGCTGAGATTTGTGTACAAATTGGCTGATCTTTGTGTACGAGTTGGCTGAGATTTGTGTGCGCGTTAGCTGAGATTTGTGTGCGAGTTGGCTGAGATTTGTGTGCGCGTTAGCTGAGATTTGTGTGCGCGTTAGCTGAGATTTGTGTGCGAGTTGGCTGAGATCTGTGTAGGAGCTGGCTGAGATTTGTGTACGAGTTGGCTGAGATTTGTGTGCGAGTTGGCTGAGATTTGTGTGCGAGTTAGCTGAGATTTGTGTTTGAGTTAGCTGAGATTTGTGTTCGAGTTAGCTGAGATTTGTGTTTGAGTTAGCTGAGATTTGTGTTTAAGTTCGCTGAGATTTGTGTTCGAGTTAGCTGAGATTTGTGTTTGAGTTAGCTGAGATTTGTGTTCAAGTTAACTGGGATTTGTGTTTGAGTTAGCTGAGATTTGTGTTTGAGTTAGCTGAGATTTGTGTTCGAGTTAGCTGAGATTTGTGTACGAGTTAGCTGAGATTTGTGTGCGAGTTAGCTGAGATTTATGTACGAGTTGGCTGAGATTTTTGTGCGAGTTAGCTGAGATTTGTGTTCGAGTTAGCTGAGATTTGTGTTTGAGTTAGCTGAGATTTGTGTTTGAGTTAGCTGAGATTTGTGTTTAAGTTCGCTGAGATTTGTGTTTGAGTTAGCTGATATTTATGTGCGAGTTAGCTGATATTTATGTGCGAGTTAGCTGATATTTATGTGCGAGTTGGCTGAGATTTGTGTGCGAGTTAGCTGAGATTTGTGTACGAGTTGGCTGCGATTTGTGTACGAGTTGGCTGAGATTTGTGTGCGAGTTGGCTGAGATTTGTGTGCGAGTTGGCTGAGATTTGTGTGCAAGTTAGCTGGGATTTGTGTTTGAGTTAGCTGAGATTTGTGTTTGAGTTAGCTGAGATTTGTGTGCGTGTTGGCTAATATTTATGTGTGAGTTGGCTGAGATTTGTGTTTGAGTTAGCTGATAATTATGTGCAATTTGGCTGAGATTTGTGTGCGAGTTAGCTGATATTTATGTGCGAATTGGCTGAGATTTGTGTGTGACTTGGCTGAGATTTGTGTACAAATTGGCTGATCTTTGTGTACGAGTTGGCTGAGATTTGTGTGCGCGTTAGCTGAGATTTGTGTGCGAGTTGGCTGAAATTTGTGTGCGCGTTAGCTGAGATTTGTGTGCGCGTTAGCTGAGATTTGTGTGCGAGTTGGCTGAGATCTGTATAGGAGCTGGCTGAGATTTGTGTACGAGTTGGCTGAGATTTGTGTGCGAGTTGGCTGAGATTTGTGTGCGAGTTAGCTGAGATTTGTGTTTGAGTTAGCTGAGATTTGTGTTCGAGTTAGCTGAGATTTGTGTTTGAGTTAGCTGAGATTTGTGTTTAAGTTCGCTGAGATTTGTGTTCGAGTTAGCTGAGATTTGTGTACGAGTTGGCTGCGATTTGTGTACGAGTTGGCTGAGATTTGTGTGCGAGTTGGCTGAGATTTGTGTGCGAGTTGGCTGAGATTTGTGTGCAAGTTAGCTGGGATTTGTGTTTGAGTTAGCTGAGATTTGTGTTTGAGTTAGCTGAGATTTGTGTGCGTGTTGGCTAATATTTATGTGTGAGTTGGCTGAGATTTGTGTTTGAGTTAGCTGATAATTATGTGCAATTTGGCTGAGATTTGTGTGCGAGTTAGCTGATATTTATGTGCGAATTGGCTGAGATTTGTGTGTGACTTGGCTGAGATTTGTGTACAAATTGGCTGTTCTTTGTGTACGAGTTGGCTGAGATTTGTGTGCGCGTTAGCTGAGATTTGTGTGCGAGTTGGCTGAGATTTGTGTGCGCGTTAGCTGAGATTTGTGTGCGCGTTAGCTGAGATTTGTGTGCGAGTTGGCTGAGATCTGTGTAGGAGCTGGCTGAGATTTGTGTACGAGTTGGCTGAGATTTGTGTGCGAGTTGGCTGAGATTTGTGTGCGAGTTAGCTGAGATTTGTGTTTGAGTTAGCTGAGATTTGTGTTTGAGTTAGCTGAGATTTGTGTTTGAGTTAGCTGAGATTTGTGTTTAAGTTCGCTGAGATTTGTGTTCGAGTTAGCTGAGATTTGTGTTTGAGTTAGCTGAGATTTGTGTTCAAGTTAACTGGGATTTGTGTTTGAGTTAGCTGAGATTTGTGTTTGAGTTAGCTGAGATTTGTGTTCGAGTTAGCTGAGATTTGTGTGCGAGTTAGCTGAGATTTGTGTGCGAGTTAGCTGAGATTTATGTACGAGTTGGCTGAGATTTGTGTTTGAGTTAGCTGAGATTTGTGTGCGTGTTGGCTAATATTTATGTGTGAGTTGGCTGAGATTTGTGTTTGAGTTAGCTGAGATTTGTGTTTGAGTTAGCTGAGATTTGTGTTTGAGTTAGCTGATATTTATGTGCGAGTTAGCTGATATTTATGTGCGAGTTAGCTGATATTTATGTGCGAGTTGGCTGAGATTTGTGTGCGAGTTAGCTGAGATTTGTGTACGAGTTGGCTGCGATTTGTGTACGAGTTGGCTGAGATTTGTGTGCGAGTTGGCTGAGATTTGTGTGCGAGTTGGCTGAGATTTGTGTGCAAGTTAGCTGGGATTTGTGTTTGAGTTAGCTGAGATTTGTGTTTGAGTTAGCTGAGATTTGTGTGCGTGTTGGCTAATATTTATGTGTGAGTTGGCTGAGATTTGTGTTTGAGTTAGCTGATAATTATGTGCAATTTGGCTGAGATTTGTGTGCGAGTTAGCTGATATTTATGTGCGAATTGGCTGAGATTTGTGTGTGACTTGGCTGAGATTTGTGTACAAATTGGCTGATCTTTGTGTACGAGTTGGCTGAGATTTGTGTGCGCGTTAGCTGAGATTTGTGTGCGCGTTAGCTGAGATTTGTGTGCGAGCTGGCTGAGATCTGTGTAGGAGCTGGCTGAGATTTGTGTACGAGTTGGCTGAGATTTGTGTGCGAGTTGGCTGAGATTTGTGTGCGAGTTAGCTGAGATTTGTGTTTGAGTTAGCTGAGATTTGTGTTCGAGTTAGCTGAGATTTGTGTTTGAGTTAGCTGAGATTTGTGTTTAAGTTCGCTGAGATTTGTGTTCGAGTTAGCTGAGATTTGTGTTTGAGTTAGCTGAGATTTGTGTTCAGGTTAACTGGGATTTGTGTTTGAGTTAGCTGAGATTTGTGTTTGAGTTAGCTGAGATTTGTGTTCGAGTTAGCTGAGATTTGTGTACGAGTTAGCTGAGATTTGTGTGCGAGTTAGCTGAGATTTATGTACGAGTTGGCTGAGATTTGTGTTTGAGTTAGCTGAGATTTGTGTGCGTGTTGGCTAATATTTATGTGTGAGTTGGCTGAGATTTGTGTTTGAGTTAGCTGATAATTATGTGCAATTTGGCTGAGATTTGTGTGCGAGTTAGCTGATATTTATGTGCGAATTGGCTGAGATTTGTGTGTGACTTGGCTGAGATTTGTGTACAAATTGGCTGATCTTTGTGTACGAGTTGGCTGAGATTTGTGTGCGCGTTAGCTGAGATTTGTGTGCGAGTTGGCTGAGATTTGTGTGCGCGTTAGCTGAGATTTGTGTGCGCGTTAGCTGAGATTTGTGTGCGAGTTGGCTGAGATCTGTGTAGGAGCTGGCTGAGATTTGTGTACGAGTTGGCTGAGATTTGTGTGCGAGTTGGCTGAGATTTGTGTGCGAGTTAGCTGAGATTTGTGTTTGAGTTAGCTGAGATTTGTGTTCGAGTTAGCTGAGATTTGTGTTTGAGTTAGCTGAGATTTGTGTTTAAGTTCGCTGAGATTTGTGTTCGAGTTAGCTGAGATTTGTGTTTGAGTTAGCTGAGATTTGTGTTCAAGTTAACTGGGATTTGTGTTTGAGTTAGCTGAGATTTGTGTTTGAGTTAGCTGAGATTTGTGTTCGAGTTAGCTGAGATTTGTGTACGAGTTAGCTGAGATTTGTGTGCGAGTTAGCTGAGATTTATGTACGAGTTGGCTGAGATTTTTGTGCGAGTTAGCTGAGATTTGTGTTCGAGTTAGCTGAGATTTGTGTTTGAGTTAGCTGAGATTTGTGTTTGAGTTAGCTGAGATTTGTGTTTAAGTTCGCTGAGATTTGTGTTTGAGTTAGCTGATATTTATGTGCGAGTTAGCTGATATTTATGTGCGAGTTAGCTGATATTTATGTGCGAGTTGGCTGAGATTTGTGTGCGAGTTAGCTGAGATTTGTGTACGAGTTGGCTGCGATTTGTGTACGAGTTGGCTGAGATTTGTGTGCGAGTTGGCTGAGATTTGTGTGCGAGTTGGCTGAGATTTGTGTGCAAGTTAGCTGGGATTTGTGTTTGAGTTAGCTGAGATTTGTGTTTGAGTTAGCTGAGATTTGTGTGCGTGTTGGCTAATATTTATGTGTGAGTTGGCTGAGATTTGTGTTTGAGTTAGCTGATAATTATGTGCAATTTGGCTGAGATTTGTGTGCGAGTTAGCTGATATTTATGTGCGAATTGGCTGAGATTTGTGTGTGACTTGGCTGAGATTTGTGTACAAATTGGCTGATCTTTGTGTACGAGTTGGCTGAGATTTGTGTGCGCGTTAGCTGAGATTTGTGTGCGAGTTGGCTGAAATTTGTGTGCGCGTTAGCTGAGATTTGTGTGCGCGTTAGCTGAGATTTGTGTGCGAGTTGGCTGAGATCTGTATAGGAGCTGGCTGAGATTTGTGTACGAGTTGGCTGAGATTTGTGTGCGAGTTGGCTGAGATTTGTGTGCGAGTTAGCTGAGATTTGTGTTTGAGTTAGCTGAGATTTGTGTTCGAGTTAGCTGAGATTTGTGTTTGAGTTAGCTGAGATTTGTGTTTAAGTTCGCTGAGATTTGTGTTCGAGTTAGCTGAGATTTGTGTTTGAGTTAGCTGAGATTTGTGTTCAAGTTAACTGGGATTTGTGTTTGAGTTAGCTGAGATTTGTGTTTGAGTTAGCTGAGATTTGTGTTCGAGTTAGCTGAGATTTGTGTACGAGTTAGCTGAGATTTGTGTGCGAGTTGGCTGAGATTTGTGTTTGAGTTAGCTGAGATTTGTGTGCGTGTTGGCTAATATTTATGTGTGAGTTGGCTGAGATTTGTGTTTGAGTTAGCTGATAATTATGTGCAATTTGGCTGAGATTTGTGTGCGAGTTAGCTGATATTTATGTGCGAATTGGCTGAGATTTGTGTGTGACTTGGCTGAGATTTGTGTACAAATTGGCTGATCTTTGTGTACGAGTTGGCTGAGATTTGTGTGCGCGTTAGCTGAGATTTGTGTGCGAGTTGGCTGAGATTTGTGTGCGCGTTAGCTGAGATTTGTGTGCGCGTTAGCTGAGATTTGTGTGCGAGTTGGCTGAGATCTGTGTAGGAGCTGGCTGAGATTTGTGTACGAGTTGGCTGAGATTTGTGTGCGAGTTGGCTGAGATTTGTGTGCGAGTTAGCTGAGATTTGTGTTTGAGTTAGCTGAGATTTGTGTTCGAGTTAGCTGAGATTTGTGTTTGAGTTAGCTGAGATTTGTGTTTAAGTTCGCTGAGATTTGTGTTCGAGTTAGCTGAGATTTGTGTTTGAGTTAGCTGAGATTTGTGTTCAAGTTAACTGGGATTTGTGTTTGAGTTAGCTGAGATTTGTGTTTGAGTTAGCTGAGATTTGTGTTCGAGTTAGCTGAGATTTGTGTACGAGTTAGCTGAGATTTGTGTGCGAGTTAGCTGAGATTTATGTACGAGTTGGCTGAGATTTTTGTGCGAGTTAGCTGAGATTTGTGTTCGAGTTAGCTGAGATTTGTGTTTGAGTTAGCTGAGATTTGTGTTTGAGTTAGCTGAGATTTGTGTTTAAGTTCGCTGAGATTTGTGTTTGAGTTAGCTGATATTTATGTGCGAGTTAGCTGATATTTATGTGCGAGTTAGCTGATATTTATGTGCGAGTTGGCTGAGATTTGTGTGCGAGTTAGCTGAGATTTGTGTACGAGTTGGCTGCGATTTGTGTACGAGTTGGCTGAGATTTGTGTGCGAGTTGGCTGAGATTTGTGTGCGAGTTGGCTGAGATTTGTGTGCAAGTTAGCTGGGATTTGTGTTTGAGTTAGCTGAGATTTGTGTTTGAGTTAGCTGAGATTTGTGTGCGTGTTGGCTAATATTTATGTGTGAGTTGGCTGAGATTTGTGTTTGAGTTAGCTGATAATTATGTGCAATTTGGCTGAGATTTGTGTGCGAGTTAGCTGATATTTATGTGCGAATTGGCTGAGATTTGTGTGTGACTTGGCTGAGATTTGTGTACAAATTGGCTGATCTTTGTGTACGAGTTGGCTGAGATTTGTGTGCGCGTTAGCTGAGATTTGTGTGCGAGTTGGCTGAGATTTGTGTGCGCGTTAGCTGAGATTTGTGTGCGCGTTAGCTGAGATTTGTGTGCGAGTTGGCTGAGATCTGTGTAGGAGCTGGCTGAGATTTGTGTACGAGTTGGCTGAGATTTGTGTGCGAGTTGGCTGAGATTTGTGTGCGAGTTAGCTGAGATTTGTGTTTAAGTTCGCTGAGATTTGTGTTCGAGTTAGCTGAGATTTGTGTTTGAGTTAGCTGAGATTTGTGTTTAAGTTCGCTGAGATTTGTGTTCGAGTTAGCTGAGATTTGTGTTTGAGTTAGCTGAGATTTGTGTTCAAGTTAACTGGGATTTGTGTTTGAGTTAGCTGAGATTTGTGTTTGAGTTAGCTGAGATTTGTGTTCGAGTTAGCTGAGATTTGTGTACGAGTTGGCTGAGATTTGTGTTTGAGTTAGCTGATAATTATGTGCAATTTGGCTGAGATTTGTGTGCGAGTTAGCTGATATTTATGTGCGAATTGGCTGAGATTTGTGTGTGACTTGGCTGAGATTTGTGTACAAATTGGCTGATCTTTGTGTACGAGTTGGCTGAGATTTGTGTGCGCGTTAGCTGAGATTTGTGTGCGAGTTGGCTGAGATTTGTGTGCGCGTTAGCTGAGATTTGTGTTTGAGTTAGCTGAGATTTGTGTTTAAGTTCGCTGAGATTTGTGTTCGAGTTAGCTGAGATTTGTGTTTGAGTTAGCTGAGATTTGTGTTTAAGTTCGCTGAGATTTGTGTTCGAGTTAGCTGAGATTTGTGTTTGAGTTAGCTGAGATTTGTGTTCAAGTTAACTGGGATTTGTGTTTGAGTTAGCTGAGATTTGTGTTTGAGTTAGCTGAGATTTGTGTTCGAGTTAGCTGAGATTTGTGTACGAGTTAGCTGAGATTTGTGTGCGAGTTAGCTGAGATTTATGTACGAGTTGGCTGAGATTTTTGTGCGAGTTAGCTGAGATTTGTGTTCGAGTTAGCTGAGATTTGTGTTTGAGTTAGCTGAGATTTGTGTTTGAGTTAGCTGAGATTTGTGTTTAAGTTCGCTGAGATTTGTGTTCGAGTTAGCTGAGATTTGTGTTTGAGTTAGCTGAGATTTGTGTTCAAGTTAACTGGGATTTGTGTTTGAGTTAGCTGAGATTTGTGTTTGAGTTAGCTGAGATTTGTGTTCGAGTTAGCTGAGATTTGTGTTTGAGTTAGCTGAGATTTGTGTTTAAGTTCGCTGAGATTTGTGTTCGAGTTAGCTGAGATTTGTGTTTGAGTTAGCTGAGATTTGTGTTCAAGTTAACTGGGATTTGTGTGCGAGTTAGCTGAGATTTGTGTTCGAGTTAGCTGAGATTTGTGTTTGAGTTAGCTGAGATTTGTGTTCAAGTTAGCTGGAAATTGTGTATGAGTTAGCTGAGATTTTTGTGCGAGTTGGCTGAGATTTTTGTGCGGGTTGGCTGAGATTTGTGTACGACTTGGTTGAGAGTTGTTTGCAAGTTAGCAGAGATTTGTGTTTGAGTTAGCTGAGATTTGTGTGCGAGTTAGCTGATATAAATGTGTGAGTTGGCTGAGATTTGTGTTCAAGTTAGCTGAGATTTTTGTGCGAGTTGGCTGAGATTTTTGTGCGGGTTGGCTGAGATTTGTGTACGACTTGGTTGAGAGTTGTTTGCAAGTTAGCTGAGATTTGTGTATGAGTTAGCTGAGATTTTTGTGCGAGTTGGCTGAGATTTGTGTACGAGTTGGCTGAGATTTGTGTTTGAGTTAGCTGATACTTATGTGCGAGTTAGCTGAGATTTGTGTGTGAGTTGGCTGAGATTTGTGTTTGAGTTAGCTGATATTTATGTGCGAGTTGGCTGAGATTTGTGTTTGAGTTAGCTGATATTTATGTGCGAGTTAGCTGATATTTATGTGCGAGTTAGCTGATATTTATGTGCGAGTTGGCTGAGATTTGTGTGCGAGTTAGCTGAGATTTGTGTACGAGTTGGCTGCGATTTGTGTACGAGTTGGCTGAGATTTGTGTGCAAGTTGGCTGAGATTTGTGTGCGAGTTGGCTGAGATTTGTGTGCAAGTTAGCTGGGATTTGTGTTTGAGTTAGCTGAGATTTGTGTTTGAGTTAGCTGAGATTTGTGTGCGTGTTGGCTGATATTTATGTGTGAGTTGGCTGAGATTTGTGTTTGAGTTAGCTGATAATTATGTGCAAGTTGGCTGAGATTTGTGTGCGAGTTAGCTGATATTTATGTGCGAGTTGGCTGAGATTTGTGTGTGACTTGGCTGAGATTTGTGTACAAATTGGCTGATCTTTGTGTACGAGTTGGCTGAGATTTGTGTGCGCGTTAGCTGAGATTTGTGTGCGAGTTGGCTGAGATTTGTGTGCGCGTTAGCTGAGATTTGTGTGCGTGTTAGCTGAGATTTGTGTGCGAGTTGGCTGAGATCTGTGTAGGAGCTGGCTGAGATTTGTGTACGAGTTGGCTGAGATTTGTGTGCGAGTTGGCTGAGATTTGTGTGCGAGTTAGCTGAGATTTGTGTACGAGTTGGCTGAGATTTGTGTGCGAGTTGGCTGATCTTTGTGTACGAGTTGGCGGAGATTTGTGTGCGCGTTAGCTGATCTTTGTGTATGAATTGGCTGAGATTTGTGTACGAGTTGGCTGAGATTTGTGTGCACGTTAGCTGAGATTTGTGTGCGAGTTGGCTGAGATTTGTGTACGAGTTGGCTGAGATTTGTGTGCGCGTTAGCTGAGATTTGTGTGCGCGTTAGCTGAGATTTGTGTGTGAGTTGGCTGAGATCTGTGTCGGAGTTGGCTGAGATTTGTGTGCGAGTTAGCTGAGATTTGTGTGTGACTTGGCTGAGATTTGTGTACGAGTTGGCTGATCTTTGTGTACGAGTTGACGGAGATTTGTGAGCGCGTTAGCTGAGATTTGTGTGCGCGTTAGCTGAGATTTGTGTCCGAGTTAGCTGAGATTTGTGTGCGAGTTGGCTGAGATTTGTGTGCGCGTTAGCTGAGATTTGTGTACGAGTTAGCTGAGATTTGTGTGCGAGTTGGCTGAGATTTGTGTGCGAGTTGGCTGAGATTTGTGTGCACGTTAGCTGAGATTTGTGTACGAGTTGGCTGAGATTTGTGTGCGGGTTAGCTGAGATTTGTGTACATGTTGGCTCAGATTTGTGTACGGGTTGGCTGTGATTTGTGTGCGAGTTAGCTGAGATTTGTGTGTGACTTGGCTGAGATTTGTGTACGAGTTGGCTGATCTTTGTGTACGAGTTGGCTGAGATTTGTGTGCGCATTAGCTGAGATTTGTGTGCGAGTTAGCTGAGATCTGTGTACGAGTTGGCTGAGATCTGTGTAGGAGTTGGCTGAGATTTGTGTGCGAGTTAGCTGAGATTTGTGTACGAGTTAGCTGAGATTTGTCTGCGAGTTGGCTGAGATTTGTGTACGAGTTGGCTGATCTTTGTGTACGAGTTGGCGGAGATTTGAGTGCGCGTTAGCTGAGATTTGTGTACGAGTTGGCTGAGATTTGTGTGCGCGTTAGCTGAGATTTGTGTGCGAGTTAGCTGAGATTTGTGTGCGAGTTGGCTGAGATTTGTGTGCGAGTTGGCTGAGATTTGTGTGCGCGTTAGCTGAGATTTGTGTGCGAGTTAGCTGAGATTTATGTACGAGTTGGCTGAGATTTGTGTTTGAGTTAGCTGAGATTTGTGTGCGTGTTGGCTAATATTTATGTGTGAGTTGGCTGAGATTTGTGTTTGAGTTAGCTGATAATTATGTGCAATTTGGCTGAGATTTGTGTGCGAGTTAGCTGATATTTATGTGCGAATTGGCTGAGATTTGTGTGTGACTTGGCTGAGATTTGTGTACAAATTGGCTGATCTTTGTGTACGAGTTGGCTGAGATTTGTGTGCGCGTTAGCTGAGATTTGTGTGCGAGTTGGCTGAGATTTGTGTGCGCGTTAGCTGAGATTTGTGTTTGAGTTAGCTGAGATTTGTGTTTAAGTTCGCTGAGATTTGTGTTCGAGTTAGCTGAGATTTGTGTTTGAGTTAGCTGAGATTTGTGTTTAAGTTCGCTGAGATTTGTGTTCGAGTTAGCTGAGATTTGTGTTTGAGTTAGCTGAGATTTGTGTTCAAGTTAACTGGGATTTGTGTTTGAGTTAGCTGAGATTTGTGTTTGAGTTAGCTGAGATTTGTGTTCGAGTTAGCTGAGATTTGTGTACGAGTTAGCTGAGATTTGTGTGCGAGTTAGCTGAGATTTATGTACGAGTTGGCTGAGATTTTTGTGCGAGTTAGCTGAGATTTGTGTTCGAGTTAGCTGAGATTTGTGTTTGAGTTAGCTGAGATTTGTGTTTGAGTTAGCTGAGATTTGTGTTTAAGTTCGCTGAGATTTGTGTTCGAGTTAGCTGAGATTTGTGTTTGAGTTAGCTGAGATTTGTGTTCAAGTTAACTGGGATTTGTGTTTGAGTTAGCTGAGATTTGTGTTTGAGTTAGCTGAGATTTGTGTTCGAGTTAGCTGAGATTTGTGTTTGAGTTAGCTGAGATTTGTGTTTAAGTTCGCTGAGATTTGTGTTCGAGTTAGCTGAGATTTGTGTTTGAGTTAGCTGAGATTTGTGTTCAAGTTAACTGGGATTTGTGTTTGAGTTAGCTGAGATTTGTGTTTGAGTTAGCTGAGATTTGTGTTCGAGTTAGCTGAGATTTGTGTTTGAGTTAGCTGAGATTTGTGTTTAAGTTCGCTGAGATTTGTGTTCGAGTTAGCTGAGATTTGTGTTTGAGTTAGCTGAGATTTGTGTTCAAGTTAACTGGGATTTGTGTGCGAGTTAGCTGAGATTTGTGTTCGAGTTAGCTGAGATTTGTGTTTGAGTTAGCTGAGATTTGTGTTCAAGTTAGCTGGAAATTGTGTATGAGTTAGCTGAGATTTTTGTGCGAGTTGGCTGAGATTTTTGTGCGGGTTGGCTGAGATTTGTGTACGACTTGGTTGAGAGTTGTTTGCAAGTTAGCAGAGATTTGTGTTTGAGTTAGCTGAGATTTGTGTGCGAGTTAGCTGATATAAATGTGTGAGTTGGCTGAGATTTGTGTTCAAGTTAGCTGAGATTTTTGTGCGAGTTGGCTGAGATTTTTGTGCGGGTTGGCTGAGATTTGTGTACGACTTGGTTGAGAGTTGTTTGCAAGTTAGCTGAGATTTGTGTATGAGTTAGCTGAGATTTTTGTGCGAGTTGGCTGAGATTTGTGTACGAGTTGGCTGAGATTTGTGTTTGAGTTAGCTGATACTTATGTGCGAGTTAGCTGAGATTTGTGTGTGAGTTGGCTGAGATTTGTGTTTGAGTTAGCTGATATTTATGTGCGAGTTGGCTGAGATTTGTGTTTGAGTTAGCTGATATTTATGTGCGAGTTAGCTGATATTTATGTGCGAGTTAGCTGATATTTATGTGCGAGTTGGCTGAGATTTGTGTGCGAGTTAGCTGAGATTTGTGTACGAGTTGGCTGCGATTTGTGTACGAGTTGGCTGAGATTTGTGTGCAAGTTGGCTGAGATTTGTGTGCGAGTTGGCTGAGATTTGTGTGCAAGTTAGCTGGGATTTGTGTTTGAGTTAGCTGAGATTTGTGTTTGAGTTAGCTGAGATTTGTGTGCGTGTTGGCTGATATTTATGTGTGAGTTGGCTGAGATTTGTGTTTGAGTTAGCTGATAATTATGTGCAAGTTGGCTGAGATTTGTGTGCGAGTTAGCTGATATTTATGTGCGAGTTGGCTGAGATTTGTGTGTGACTTGGCTGAGATTTGTGTACAAATTGGCTGATCTTTGTGTACGAGTTGGCTGAGATTTGTGTGCGCGTTAGCTGAGATTTGTGTGCGAGTTGGCTGAGATTTGTGTGCGCGTTAGCTGAGATTTGTGTGCGCGTTAGCTGAGATTTGTGTGCGAGTTGGCTGAGATCTGTGTAGGAGCTGGCTGAGATTTGTGTACGAGTTGGCTGAGATTTGTGTGCGAGTTGGCTGAGATTTGTGTGCGAGTTAGCTGAGATTTGTGTACGAGTTGGCTGAGATTTGTGTGCGAGTTGGCTGATCTTTGTGTACGAGTTGGCGGAGATTTGTGTGCGCGTTAGCTGATCTTTGTGTATGAGTTGGCTGAGATTTGTGTACGAGTTGGCTGAGATTTGTGTGCACGTTAGCTGAGATTTGTGTGCGAGTTGGCTGAGATTTGTGTACGAGTTGGCTGAGATTTGTGTGCGCGTTAGCTGAGATTTGTGTGCGCGTTAGCTGAGATTTGTGTGTGAGTTGGCTGAGATCTGTGTCGGAGTTGGCTGAGATTTGTGTGCGAGTTAGCTGAGATTTGTGTGTGACTTGGCTGAGATTTGTGTACGAGTTGGCTGATCTTTGTGTACGAGTTGACGGAGATTTGTGAGCGCGTTAGCTGAGATTTGTGTGCGCGTTAGCTGAGATTTGTGTCCGAGTTAGCTGAGATTTGTGTGCGAGTTGGCTGAGATTTGTGTGCGCGTTAGCTGAGATTTGTGTACGAGTTAGCTGAGATTTGTGTGCGAGTTGGCTGAGATTTGTGTGCGAGTTGGCTGAGATTTGTGTGCACGTTAGCTGAGATTTGTGTACGAGTTGGCTGAGATTTGTGTGCGGGTTAGCTGAGATTTGTGTACATGTTGGCTCAGATTTGTGTACGGGTTGGCTGTGATTTGTGTGCGAGTTAGCTGAGATTTGTGTGTGACTTGGCTGAGATTTGTGTACGAGTTGGCTGATCTTTGTGTACGAGTTGGCTGAGATTTGTGTGCGCATTAGCTGAGATTTGTGTGCGAGTTAGCTGAGATCTGTGGACGAGTTGGCTGAGATCTGTGTAGGAGTTGGCTGAGATTTGTGTTTGAGTTAGCTGAGATTTGTGTACGAGTTGGCTGAGATTTGTGTGCGCGTTAGCTGAGATTTGTGTGCGAGTTAGCTGAGATTTATGTACGAGTTGGCTGAGATTTGTGTTTGAGTTAGCTGAGATTTGTGTGCGTGTTGGCTAATATTTATGTGTGAGTTGGCTGAGATTTGTGTTTGAGTTAGCTGATAATTATGTGCAATTTGGCTGAGATTTGTGTGCGAGTTAGCTGATATTTATGTGCGAATTGGCTGAGATTTGTGTGTGACTTGGCTGAGATTTGTGTACAAATTGGCTGATCTTTGTGTACGAGTTGGCTGAGATTTGTGTGCGCGTTAGCTGAGATTTGTGTGCGAGTTGGCTGAGATTTGTGTGCGCGTTAGCTGAGATTTGTGTTTGAGTTAGCTGAGATTTGTGTTTAAGTTCGCTGAGATTTGTGTTCGAGTTAGCTGAGATTTGTGTTTGAGTTAGCTGAGATTTGTGTTTAAGTTCGCTGAGATTTGTGTTCGAGTTAGCTGAGATTTGTGTTTGAGTTAGCTGAGATTTGTGTTCAAGTTAACTGGGATTTGTGTTTGAGTTAGCTGAGATTTGTGTTTGAGTTAGCTGAGATTTGTGTTCGGGTTAGCTGAGATTTGTGTACGAGTTAGCTGAGATTTGTGTGCGAGTTAGCTGAGATTTATGTACGAGTTGGCTGAGATTTTTGTGCGAGTTAGCTGAGATTTGTGTTCGAGTTAGCTGAGATTTGTGTTTGAGTTAGCTGAGATTTGTGTTTGAGTTAGCTGAGATTTGTGTTTAAGTTCGCTGAGATTTGTGTTCGAGTTAGCTGAGATTTGTGTTTGAGTTAGCTGAGATTTGTGTTCAAGTTAACTGGGATTTGTGTTTGAGTTAGCTGAGATTTGTGTTTGAGTTAGCTGAGATTTGTGTTCGAGTTAGCTGAGATTTGTGTTTGAGTTAGCTGAGATTTGTGTTTAAGTTCGCTGAGATTTGTGTTCGAGTTAGCTGAGATTTGTGTTTGAGTTAGCTGAGATTTGTGTTCAAGTTAACTGGGATTTGTGTGCGAGTTAGCTGAGATTTGTGTTCGAGTTAGCTGAGATTTGTGTTTGAGTTAGCTGAGATTTGTGTTCAAGTTAGCTGGAAATTGTGTATGAGTTAGCTGAGATTTTTGTGCGAGTTGGCTGAGATTTTTGTGCGGGTTGGCTGAGATTTGTGTACGACTTGGTTGAGAGTTGTTTGCAAGTTAGCAGAGATTTGTGTTTGAGTTAGCTGAGATTTGTGTGCGAGTTAGCTGATATAAATGTGTGAGTTGGCTGAGATTTGTGTTCAAGTTAGCTGAGATTTTTGTGCGAGTTGGCTGAGATTTTTGTGCGGGTTGGCTGAGATTTGTGTATGACTTGGTTGAGAGTTGTTTGCAAGTTAGCTGAGATTTGTGTATGAGTTAGCTGAGATTTTTGTGCGAGTTGGCTGAGATTTGTGTACGAGTTGGCTGAGATTTGTGTTTGAGTTAGCTGATACTTATGTGCGAGTTAGCTGAGATTTGTGTGTGAGTTGGCTGAGATTTGTGTTTGAGTTAGCTGATATTTATGTGCGAGTTGGCTGAGATTTGTGTTTGAGTTAGCTGATATTTATGTGCGAGTTAGCTGATATTTATGTGCGAGTTAGCTGATATTTATGTGCGAGTTGGCTGAGATTTGTGTGCGAGTTAGCTGAGATTTGTGTACGAGTTGGCTGCGATTTGTGTACGAGTTGGCTGAGATTTGTGTGCAAGTTGGCTGAGATTTGTGTGCGAGTTGGCTGAGATTTGTGTGCAAGTTAGCTGGGATTTGTGTTTGAGTTAGCTGAGATTTGTGTTTGAGTTAGCTGAGATTTGTGTGCGTGTTGGCTGATATTTATGTGTGAGTTGGCTGAGATTTGTGTTTGAGTTAGCTGATAATTATGTGCAAGTTGGCTGAGATTTGTGTGCGAGTTAGCTGATATTTATGTGCGAGTTGGCTGAGATTTGTGTGTGAATTGGCTGAGATTTGTGTACAAATTGGCTGATCTTTGTGTACGAGTTGGCTGAGATTTGTGTGCGCGTTAGCTGAGATTTGTGTGCGAGTTGGCTGAGATTTGTGTGCGCGTTAGCTGAGATTTGTGTGCGCGTTAGCTGAGATTTGTGTGCGAGTTGGCTGAGATCTGTGTAGGAGCTGGCTGAGATTTGTGTACGAGTTGGCTGAGATTTGTGTGCGAGTTGGCTGAGATTTGTGTGCGAGTTAGCTGAGATTTGTGTACGAGTTGGCTGAGATTTGTGTGCGAGTTGGCTGATCTTTGTGTACGAGTTGGCGGAGATTTGTGTGCGCGTTAGCTGATCTTTGTGTATGAGTTGGCTGAGATTTGTGTACGAGTTGGCTGAGATTTGTGTGCACGTTAGCTGAGATTTGTGTGCGAGTTGGCTGAGATTTGTGTACGAGTTGGCTGAGATTTGTGTGCGCGTTAGCTGAGATTTGTGTGCGCGTTAGCTGAGATTTGTGTGTGAGTTGGCTGAGATCTGTGTCGGAGTTGGCTGAGATTTGTGTGCGAGTTAGCTGAGATTTGTGTGTGACTTTGCTGAGATTTGTGTACGAGTTGGCTGATCTTTGTGTACGAGTTGACGGAGATTTGTGAGCGCGTTAGCTGAGATTTGTGTGCGCGTTAGCTGAGATTTGTGTCCGAGTTAGCTGAGATTTGTGTGCGAGTTGGCTGAGATTTGTGTGCGCGTTAGCTGAGATTTGTGTACGAGTTAGCTGAGATTTGTGTGCGAGTTGGCTGAGATTTGTGTGCGAGTTGGCTGAGATTTGTGTGCACGTTAGCTGAGATTTGTGTACGAGTTGGCTGAGATTTGTGTGCGGGTTAGCTGAGATTTGTGTACATGTTGGCTCAGATTTGTGTACGGGTTGGCTGTGATTTGTGTGCGAGTTAGCTGAGATTTGTGTGTGACTTGGCTGAGATTTGTGTACGAGTTGGCTGATCTTTGTGTACGAGTTGGCTGAGATTTGTGTGCGCATTAGCTGAGATTTGTGTGCGAGTTAGCTGAGATCTGTGTACGAGTTGGCTGAGATCTGTGTAGGAGTTGGCTGAGATTTGTGTGCGAGTTAGCTGAGATTTGTGTACGAGTTAGCTGAGATTTGTCTGCGAGTTGGCTGAGATTTGTGTACGAGTTGGCTGATCTTTGTGTACGAGTTGGCGGAGATTTGAGTGCGCGTTAGCTGAGATTTGTGTACGAGTTGGCTGAGATTTGTGTGCGCGTTAGCTGAGATTTGTGTGCGAGTTAGCTGAGATTTGTGTGCGAGTTGGCTGAGATTTGTGTGCGCGTTAGCTGAGATTTGTGTGCGAGTTAGCTGAGATTTGTGTGCGAGTTGGCTGAGATTTGTGTGCGAGTTGGCTGAGATTTGTGTGCGCGTTAGCTGAGATTTGTGTGCGAGTTAGCTGAGATTTGTGTGCGAGTTGGCTGAGATTTGTGTGCGAGTTGGCTGAGATTTGTGTGCGCGTTAGCTGAGATTTGTGTACGAGTTAGCTGAGATTTGTGTGCGAGTTGGCTGAGATTTGTGTGCGGGTTAGCTGAGATTTGTGTACATGTTGGCTCAGATTTGTGTACGGGTTGGATGTGATTTGTGTGCGAGTTGGCTGAGATTTGTGTACAAGTTGACTGAGATTTGTTTGCGGGTTAGCTGTGATTTGTGTGCGAGTTAGCTGAGATTTAATACGTGGGTTGAGATTTGTGTTTGAGTTAGCTGAGATTTGTGTTTGAGTTAGCTGATATTTATGTGCGAGTTGGCTGAGATTTGTGTTTGAGTTAGCTGAGATTTGTGTTTGAGTTAGCTGATATTTATGTGCGAGTTAGCTGAGATTTGTGTGCGGGTTAGCTGATATTTAGATTAGATTAGAGATACAGCACTGAAACAGGCCCTACAGCCCACCGAGTCTGTGCCGAACATCAACCACCCATTTATACTAATCCTACACTAATCCCATATTCCTACCAAACATTCCCACCTGTTCTTATATTTCCCTACCACCTACCTATACTAGTGACAATTTATAATGGCCAATTTACCTATCAACCTGCAAGTCTTTTTGGCTTGTGGGAAGAAACCGGAGCACCCGGAGAAAACCCACGCAGACACAGGGAGAACTTGCAAACTCCACACAGGCAGTACCAGGAGTACCATGTGCGAGTTGGCTGAGATTTGTGTGCGAGTTAGCTGAGATTTGTGTGTGACTTGGCTGAGATTTGTGTACGAGTTGGCTGATCTTTGTGTACGAGTTGGCTGAGATTTGTGTACGAGTTGGCTGAGATTTGTGTGCTCGTTAGCTGAGATTTGTGTGCGAGTTGGCTGAGATTTGTGTGCGAGTTGGCGGAGATTTGTGTTCGAGTTAGCTGATATTTATGTGTGAGTTGGCTGAGATTTGTGTTTGAGTTAGCTGATATTTATGTGCGAGTTGACTGAGATTTGTGTTTGAGTTAGCTGATATTTATGTGCGAGTTGGCTGAGATTTGTGTGCGAGTTGGCTGAGATTTGTGTGTGACTTGGCTGAGATTTGTGTACGAGTTGGCTGATCTTTGTGTACGAGTTGACTGAGATTTGTGTACGAGTTGGCTGAGATTTGTGTGCGCGTTAGCTGAGATTTGTGTGCGAGTTAGCTGAGATTTGTGTGCGCATTAGCTGAGATTTGTGTGCGAGTTGGCTGAGATTTGTGTGCGCGTTAGCTGAGATTTGTGTGCGAGTTGGCTGAGATTTGTGTGCGAGTTGGCTGAGATTTGTGTGCGCGTTAGCTGAGATTTGTGTGCGAGTTAGCTGAGATTTGTGTGCGAGTTGGCTGAGATTTGTGTGTGCGTTAGCTGAGATTTGTGTGCGAGTTGGCTGAGATTTGTGTGTGCGTTAGCTGAGATTTGTGTGCGAGTTAGCTGAGATTTGTGTGCGCATTAGCTGAGATTTGTGTGCGAGTTGGCTGAGATTTGTGTGCGCGTTAGCTGAGATTTGTGTGCGAGTTGGCTGAGATTTGTGTGCGCGTTAGCTGAGATTTGTGTGCGAGTTAGCTGAGATTTGTGTGCGCGTTAGCTGAGATTTGTGTGTGACTTGGCTGAGATTTGTGTGCGTGTTGGCTGAGATCTGTGTACGAGTAGGCTGAGATTTGTGTGCGAGTTGGCTGAGATTTGTGTGCGAGTTAGCTGAGATTTGTGTGTGACTTGACTGAGATTTGTGTACGAGTTGGCTGATCTTTGTGTACGAGTTGGCTGAGATTTGTGTCCGAGTTGGCTGATCTTTGTGTACGAGTTGGCTGAGATTTGTGTCCGAGTTGGCTGATCTTTGTGTACGAGTTGGCTGAGATTTGTGTACGGGTTAGCTGAGATTTGTGTACATGTTGGAGATTTGTGTACGGGTTGGCTGAGATTTGTGTACATGTTGGCTGAGATTTGTGTGCGGGTTAGCTGAGATTTGTGTACATGTTGGCTGAGATTTGTGTACGGGTTGTCTGAGATTTGTGTACATGTTGGCTGAGATTTGTGTACATGTTGGCTGAGATTTGTGTACGGGTTGGCTGAGATTTGTGTACATGTTGGCTGAGATTTGTGTGCGGGTTAGCTGAGATTTGTGTACATGTTGGCTGAGATTTGTGTACGGGTTGGCTGAGATTTGTGTACATGTTGGCTGAGATTTGTGTGCGGGTTAGCTGAGATTTGTGTACATGTTGGCTGAGATTTGTGTACATGTTGGCTGAGATTTGTGTACGGGTTAGCTGAGATTTGTGTACATGTTGGCTGAGATTTGTGTCCGAGTTGACTGAGATTTGTTTGCGAGTTGACTGAGATTTGTGTCCGAGTTCGCTGAGATTTTTGTGGGAAATGGCTGAGATTTGTGTGGGAGATGGCCCACCATTATTAAATATCTCAGACAGGCCATCTGGATTTATCTGTGGAGAATGGATCTCTGCTGTTTGTGGAACTGCAACCCAGCAAGGAATCAACAATGGCAGCTGGGGAAGGAAGGACAGCAGAGAGAAGGAAATGAAAAAGAAGCTGGAGCTCAACCTGTCTCCATTGGATTGGGCTCAAGATTGAGTTGGGTAAGACTCAATATTTGAGAGTATGTTGGGGAAGGGTTTTCTTCTTCTGTGTGCTGCGTGCAACAGCACAATTACTGACTTGGCAACACGTAATGCACAGTTGAAAGCTACCCCATGATGGACAAATCACTGACTTGTATTGGCTCATTTACAAATCAATTCCATCACCTTCTTACATTAGTAATGCTCCAATACAGGTACTGAACATTCCCCAATTACTTCCCTGTCATCAACTCTCCAATAAACAAGTGCCTTTAATATAACAAAATTTTAAAATCAAGACCTTGCCTGACTAGGGGCCAGTGTAAGTCAGTGAGCACAGGGTGAAGGGTGAGCAGGACTTGGTGTGAGTTATGATATGGGCAGCAGGGTTTTAGATGAGAGATGGGTCCAGAGGGTGGTAGTCGGGAAGGTTTCTTGTCCACTTCCTCTCCATGTTCTCTCACATCATTGAAGGCAGTCATGCCTTGGTCAACTACAGAATATCACTGACAGATTACAATTCAACTGTCACTTCCCCGTCTCAGAACTGTATTTGATGCCTTGTATTTGTTTCCTGCTTTGACTCTCTTGTGCTTTGAACTGTAGATTTTATTTCCTTGCTGTTAGTGTGCTGTGACTTTTCAATAACAGTTTGATCCCAGACTATGATGAGTTACATAGAATTGCACAGAATTTACAAAAAAGAAGCAGACTATTCAACTTAGCTAGTCTATGCTCCACACGAACCTCCTCTCACCCTTCTTCATCTAGTCCCATCAGTATAACCTTCTATTCCTTTCTCTCTCGTGTTTAACCAGCTTTCCCATAAATGCATCTATGCTATTGGCCTCAACTATCCCTTGTGGTCGTGAGTTCCACCTTTTCACCATTCTTTGGGTAAAGAAATTTCTCCTGAATTCCCTACCGAATTTATTAGTGGCTATCTTATATTTATGGCTTCTAGTTCTGGTCTCCCTGACAAGAGGAAACAGCTTTTCTATGTCTCCCCTATTGAACCCCTTCATAATCTTAAAGACCTCTATCAGGTCACCCCTCAGCTTTCTGTTTTCTGGAGAAAAGAGCCCCAGCCTGTTCAGTCTGATAGTTATAACCTCTCAGTTCTGGTATCATTCTGGTTTTACTTTCTCCAGTGCCTCTACATCCTTTTTATAATATGGAGACCAGAGATGTACACAGTTATCTGTGTCTAAGTTTAGCAACATACTTCAAAAGTATATCATTGGCGATAAAGTACCGTGAGACTTCCTGAGGATGTGATAAGACATCTCCTCTACAAGACTCCAACAGTGCAATGCTCCATCAGTACTGCACTCAAGTGTCAGCCAAGATTATGTGCTCAAGACTCTGGAGTGGGATTTGAACCCACAATTTTTTTAAAACTCAGCAGTGAAAGTGCTACTCACTGAGCCCCAGCTGATACCTAAACTGCTACCTGCTCCTGAGAATGAACGGCAGGTCACATCTCAGTCAGTAATTCTACTGATTGAGAGCACCTGGGAAAAGAATAGGTCAATTCTAATCCTATGGAATATAAGTAACAAAAAAGGGATTTCATCGATTGGAATACAATACAATACAATGAGAAATAAATAGGAAGGGGTTTTGTCTATTGGAACAGTATTATGATTATCAATAATTTCTGAAGCTACAACTTCCTTTCTCTTCCTGCACTTTATCCCCAGTTTCCTTTTGGATCACGGTCAGTACTGGTTGCTAGAATAGCTAAACAGGATGAGTTAGGTAGAGTAGGAAGTGAATTAGTCCTTTGGAATTCTATTGAATTGGATGTGATTTGGTCCATTGGAACTCTGACCACAGTTATGGTTGAATGAGAATTTGAGGTGCTTCCAGACTACAGTAGAGAAGAATGTTAATGTTGCTGAAATGTGCCAGAGTGTGTGAGCTAATGGCAGCCACAGAGGGAGAATGCAAACAACACATGTTGCAAATATACTGTTGTACTCCTGGTAAACATGTAGCCAGGTTGCCAAGAAATATTCGGCTCTGATGAGACTATGCCTGAAAAATGTCATACTTGGCATCCATTTATGCTGGAGTCAGGATTTTTCGAGGCCTCCTGTAAAAATAAAAATGACCAGTTGTGTCTCAGCCAATTTAACCATTCATTCTGCATCTAAGTCTCAGTAAAAACAACTCAAACACAAGACATTGGGTAATCTTAACAGTGCATGCAAACCCCATTTGTGACTCATTTAGACTTAGTTCAACTGAGCCACAGAAGTGCCAGGCAATGACCATCTCCAACAAGAGAGAATTCAACCATCTCCCCTTGATGTTCAATGGCATTACCATTGCTGAATCCCCCACCATTAACATCCTGGAGGCTACCATTTACCAGAAACTTAACTGGATCAGCCACATAAATACTGTGGCTGCAAGAGCAGGTCAGAGGCTGGGAATTCTGCGGTGAGTAACTCACCTCCTGTCTCCCCAAAGCCTGTCAACCATCTACAAGGCACAAGTCAGGAGTGGGATGGAATATTCTCCACTTGCCTGGATGAGTGCAGCTCCAACAATACTCAAGAAGCTCAACACCATCCAGGACAAAGCAGCCCACTTGATCATCATCCCATCCACCACCCTCAACAATGATTACCTCCACCACCGACACACAGTGTACCACCTACAAGATGCACTGCAGCAACTCACCAAGGCTCCTTCGACAGCACCTTCCAAACCCATGATCTCTACCAACTGGAAGGACAAGGGCAGCAGATGCATGGGAACACCACCACCTGCAAGTTCCCCTCCAAGCCACACACCATCCTGACTTGGAACTATATCGCCGTTCCTTCACTGTCACTGGGTCAAAATCCTGGGACTCCCTTCCTATCAGCACAGTGGGTGTACGTACACCACATGTACTGCAGTGGTTCAAGAAGGCAGCTCATCACCACCTTCTCAAGGGAAATTAGGGATGGGCAATAGATGCTGGCCTTGGGCAACCCCCACATCCCAAGAGCAAATAAAAAAAAGCAAGGTCCCTCTGGAGGAGAGTCCAATGCCAGAAAACCCCTGCCATGTTGAATCGACAGGTTCTGCTTGTTGTTGGATGAGGTTTTAGTTGTGTCTTCCCAATAATTGATGAAAGGGTTAGGTATAGAAAGACTTGCATATATACAAACCTTTCACAACCTTAGGACATCACAAAGACAGAATATTTCTTCAATGGTGAGAGATTGGGAAGTGTTGATGTCAAAAGGGACCTAGGTGTCCTTGTTCATGAGTCACTAAAAGCTAGCGTGCAGGTGCAGCAAGCAATTAGGAAGGCAAATGGTATGTTGGCCTTCATCGCAAGGGATTTTGAGTACCAGAGTAAAGAAGTCTTGTTGCAATTGTATCGAGACCCCCCGGAGTATTGTGTACAGTTTTGGTCTCCTCATCTGAGGAAGGATACACTTGCCATAGAGCAAGTGCAGTGGAGGTTCACCAGACTAAACCCTGGGATGGCGGGATTGTCTTATGAGGAGAGACTGGGCCTATATTCTCTAGAGTTTTGAAGAATGAGGTGATCTCATTAAAACTTATAAATTTCTTACAAGCCGTGACAGGGTGGATGTAGATAGGATGTTTCTCCTGGCTGGTGAGTCTAGAACCTGGGGACACACTCAGAATAAGGGGTAAGTCACTTAAGACTAGGATGAAGAGGAATTTCTTTACTCAGAGGGTGGTGAATCTTTGGAATTCTGTACCCCAGAGGGCTGTGGAAGCTCTATCATTGAGCATGTTCAAGACAGAAATCAATAGATATCTGGATACTAATGACATCAAGGGATTTGGGGATAGTGCGGGAAAGTGACGTTGAGGTAGATGATCAGCCATGATCTAATTGAATGGCGGAGTAGGCTCGACAGGCTGAATGGCCTACTCCTGTTCCTATGTTCTTCACTGACAATGACATTCTTTCGAAGTCTTGTCACTGTATCATTGGATGAAATTTGTGCACAGCAAGCTCCCACAACAGCAATGTGAGAATGACCAGACAATCTGTTTTAGTAATGTTGGTTGAGGGATAAATATTGGCCGAGGAGAACACCCTTGCTGTTCTTCAGAATAGTACCATGGGATCTTCTATTTCCACCTGAGGAAGTAGATGGGGCCTTGGTTTAAGGTCTCATGTCAAGGATGACACCTTCAACATTTCCTCAGTACTGCACTGAAGTATCAGTCTAGATTTTGGGCTCAAGTCTCTGATGAGGGGCTTTGAACCCACAACCTTCGAACTCAGAAGGGAGAGTGCTACCCACTGAGCCACAGCTGACACCTTTGATCTTAGTCTTTGCTCCTACTGAGGCTAGCAGTAGCAGTTCGCCCATGATGATGCTCTATCCTGTCAGTTCCAGCTCAATGATGAAGAAGGTTGAAGATTGACACAGTAGAAAAATAGGGTCAGTGCAATGGTTCACCAATGAGAAGCATCAAAGACCAGTTATGTACCAGGAGGTGCCCAGAATTTTCCATGATGTGGGTCGATAATTCTGGCTGTACCATGGAATTGAAAAGCTGAGCAAAGATAGGGTAAGGTAGGGTGATCTCCTGTAGGAAGGGAGAGGAAATCAGATTTCAAATCACCACATGCCTCCCAGGCATCTAATCATGAGGGAGTAAATTAGGTCTTAGATCCTGTTAATTGTGGAATGGGCTATTTCATTGTGGGGTATGGAAGGAATGGAGAGAAAAAGATGAACAAGATCTCATAGAATCATAGAAAATTTACAACACAGAAGGAGTCCATTCAGCCTGGGCGAAGAGCTGCCCAGCCGAATCCCACCTTCCTGCACTTGGTCTGTAGCCCTGAAGGTCATAGCTCTTCAAGTAGAAATCCAAGTACTTCTTGAATGTGGTGAGAGTTTCTCCCTCTACCACCCTTTCAAGCAGTGAATCCTGATCCCTCCCACCCTCTGGGTGAAAAAATGTTTCCTCATGCCCCCTCTGATCTTTCTAGCAATTACTTTAAATCTATGCTCCCTGTTTTTGACCCCTTTGCTAAGGTAAATAAGTCGTCCCTAATTACCCTATCTTGGGCTCTCATAATTTTATCCACCCTCAATTAATTCATCCCTCAGCCTTCTCTGTTCCAAGGAAAACTACCCCAGCCTATCAAATCTTTACTCATAGCTAAAATTTTCCAGTCCTGACAATATCCTCGTGAATCTCCCCTGTACCCTCTCCAGTGCAATCACATCTTTCCTGTAATGTGATGACCAGAACTGTATGCAGTATTCAAGCTATGGTCTAACTAGTGTTGTATACAGTTCTAGCATAACCTGCCTGCTTTTATATTCTATGCCTCTTTTGTTAAATTCAAAGTAAATAATTTGTACAAATATAGTTCTGATGAAAGATCAGCGACCTGAAACATTAACTCTGTTTCTTTCTCCACAGATCCTGCCTGACCTGACCTACTGAGTATTTACCAGCATTTTCTATTTATATTTCACAATTCCAGCATCTGTGGTATTTTGCTTTTGTACAAATATAATGTTGTCTTGAGGTTAAAGTCTTATGAATGTTGGCTGACTCTTCCATTACTTAGTCAAAAAATATTGGATTCAAGTCCCACTCCAGGACGTGGGCACATAACCCAGGCTGACACTTCAGTGCAGTATTGAGGAGGTGCTGCAGTGTTGGAGGTGGAGTCCTTCAAGTAAGATGTTAAATAGAGGCCCTGATTTCTTGCTGCAATGGTTCAGGTGGACATTAAAGACCCCACGACACTAGTTTCTGCTCCCAACCCCCAACTCCAACCTCCCAAGCAAAAACAGATAAACTACCCCTTCATTCAACTGCTGTAGGTGGGATCTTGCAGCGTGTAAGTTGGGGGCTGCTGTGTTTGCCTACGTAACAACAGTGACTGCATTTGAAAGTAATTCCTGGCATGTGAGGTGTTGTGTATTCCTGAGAGATATCATCAGGTGCTGTAGGAATGTAAGCCTTTCTCAAAGGTGTTAGAAAATGGATTATAGGAACATAGGAAGATAGGAACAGGAGTAGGCCATTCAGCCCTTCGAGCCTGTCCCGTCATTCAATGAGATCATGGCTGATCTGCGGCCTAACTCCATATACCTGCCTTTGGCCAATATCCCTTAATATATTTGCTTAACAAAAATCTATCGATCTCATATTTAAAATTAACAACTGTTCTAGCTTCACCTGCTGTTTGTGGGAGAGTGTTCCAAACCTCTACCACCCTTTGCGTGAAGAAGTGCTTCCTAACATCTCTCTTGAATGGTCCGGTCCTAATTTTTAGACTATGTCCCCTAGTTTTAGAATCTCCAACCCGTGGAAATAGTTTATCTTTATCTAGCCTGTCTTTTCCTGTTAATATCTTGAAGACTTTGATCATATCACCCCTTAACCTTCTAAATTCTAGCGAAAACAGGCCTAATTTGTGTAATCTCTTCTCGTAACTTAACCCCTGTAGTCCAGGTATCATCCTTGTAAACCTACGTTGCACTCCCTCCAAGGCCAGTATATCCTTCCTAAGGTGTGGTGCCCAGAACTGCTCACAGTATTCCAAGTGGGGTCTAACCAGGGTTTTGTACAGCTGTGACATAACCTCTGTGTCTTTATACTCCAATCCTCTAGATATAAAGGCTAGCATTCCATTAGCCTTTCTGATTATTTTCACCATTTGGAATGGTGGAGCAACACTAACAGGAAGAACTGGAGAAAGTGATCGAGCTGGATCCACAGTTTAATGGGGGTGATTGGGAAACATTGTGGCACATTGGAATCTTATGTTCACACCAGAAGGGGTTTGAACGTGGAGTGAACTATGTAACTAAATAAATATAAAGCAATACTATTTTTGGCTTTCATTCAAAATTCAATCAGCAGCTGCCCACCCCCTTCCTGCAGTGCAGGTTTCAATTTGAAAGCAAGTGACATTTTATTCCGGGCTGTGTAATCAGAAAGAAAATACGCTCATCTCAGATCAAACGAACACGATCCAGCCTGCCGCAAGTGGGTGGGTTCCATGCCGGTTCTTGGCAAGTCCATCGCCAAAGAAACACTCATACTGCATTAATCTTACTGCCAGGGCAAAGGCCATGCATGAACACTCTGAACCCAATGCAGACACTGTATTACAGTGATGCGCATGTGATCAACAAGACACATCACTGGGCTCCTCTTTTACTGTACAATCCATAACAATGTGTATAGTATCAGACTGTGCTAAATAGGAGTGCATATTACAGAAGGTAGGTCACAACAATCTACCTGATATCATTCCATGGTATTTGAGAGAGTGGCATATGAGATATTGATCATAATGTCTCACAGAGTGGTGTATCGACGCTATTGTGGAGATGGTGGCCTAGTGGTAATGTCACTGAACTAATAATCCTGAGGCCCAGGCTAAAGCCTGGGGGACATGGGTTTAAATCCCACCAAGACGGCTGGTGGAATTTAAATTCAATTAATTAATAAAAATCTGGAATTGAAAGCTAGTCTCAGTATTGATGCCATGAAACTATCATCAATTGTTGTAAAAATGCATCTGGTTCACTAATGTCCTTTAGGGAAGGAAATCTGCCATCCTTACCTGGTCTGGCCTAAATGTGACTCTAGACCCATAGCAAGGTGATTGACTCTTAACTGGCCTCTGAAATGCCCGAGCAAGCCACTCCAGTTGTTAAGGGCAATTAGGGATGGACAATAAATGCTGGCCTTGCCAGCGACACCCACATCCCATGAAAGAATTAAAAAACATGTGTGTGGTGTTTCAGATCATGGTGTATTAGTGAAAGTGATATATTTCCCTTTGCAGGGGTGCAGCACAGGTTCACTAAAATGATAGCAATGCTTACAGAGTTAAATTATGAGGACAGGTTTGTTACGACCAGGTGAGAAAGGGGTCTAGGAGTCCCTTTCAGCCTTTACCTGGTCTTACCTTAACAGGGTTTAATTTTAAATACGCTGTGTTTTTAGCTGCCCCTTGGTGAATCCTTGTTCACTGCTTTCCGATGATAAGGCAAAGAAACCAGCACAAACAGGCTTTCTTAGGTTTAAAGAAGAAAAGTTGAAATTTATTAAACTTAAACTCTAATTTGGTTAACGCCTATGGATACACGACGTGCCCACGCTAGCAATCATAAGCGATACACACATGCAGATAGAGACAGAAAAGAGCAGAGGAAAAATAAAGTGGAAAAGTTTGAGGCAATATCTGAAGAGTTGTTATTATGGTTCTTCGAGCTCACTGTAGAGTCCTTGATTGTCGGTAGATCTTGCTTTTCGTTGGGGCCCAGTATTCTTCTTAAACCTTGTTCACTGTAGGAGGCTTTTCTCTCTTGGGGTTCATGTGTCTTCAATGGATTCAGAGGCTTGTGAGAAAGAAATGGGAGCAGATAGGAGAGATCTTCTCAGTCCAGGAGCAAACAGACTTTCTGCCCAAATGGTTTGTACAAATTCAAAAACCTCAAGTTGCCCATCCGGTTAGTCATGTGACTAGATGGTTTGACCATATCCGTTTGTGTATTTGGCCATCTTAGCAGTCAACCTGGAGTGTGCGCTCCCAGCTTCAACGTCTGGTGATCAAAAGTCCATTGTGGGTTGAATGTGTCAGGGAATGGCTGCTTTATCCTTCTAAACACTGTCTGTTAATATGCAAATATCTTTCCAGCCACGATCTGGCAATTTTTTAAAGCAAGTCCTTTCTTCATGTCAACAGCAGTTTGAAATTTAATGTCCATGTGGTGAAATTAATATACCTCATGCTTGCAGGTGGGGGCCTGCATGACAGGTTACATAAACTTGGTTGTATTTCCTTGAGTGTAGAAAATTGAGAGGTGAATTGATTGAGGTGTTTAAAATGTTAAAATGATGCAACCAGGCAGATACAGAGAAACTATTTCATCTGATGGGGAAATCAAGGGGGCATAATCTCAACGTTATATTTAGGCTGTTCAGAAGAGATATCAGGAAGCACATTTTTAACACAAAGGGTGGTGGAAATCTAGACCTCACTCTCCCCCAAAAGGATGTCAATGGTGGGGGACAACTGAAGCTTTCAAGGTGTATGGAGTGAAGGCAGCTTTTTTTCATTTGGTCCTGGGATGTGGGCGTCGCTGGCTAGGCCAGCATTTATTGCCCATCCCTAATTGCCCTTGAGAAGATGGCGGTGAGCTGCCTTCTTGAACCGCTGCAGTCCATGTGGGGTAGGTACACCCACAGTGCTGTTAGGAAGGGAGTTCCAGGATTTTGACCCAGCGACAGTGAAGGAACGGTGATATAGTTCCAAGTCAGGATGGTGTGTGACTTGGACGGGAACTTTCAGGTGGTGGTGTTCCCATGCATCTGCTGCTCTTGTCCTTCTAGTTGGTAGAGGTCGCGGGTTTAAAAGGTGCTGTCAAAGGAGCCTTGGTGAGTTGCTGCAGTGCATCTTGCAGATGGTACACACTGCTGCCACTGTGCGTCAGTGGTGGAGGGAGTGAATGTTTGTAGATGGGGTGCCAATCAAGTGGGCTGCTTTGTCCTGGATGGTGTCGAGCTTCTTGAGTGTTGGAGCTGCACTCATCCAGGCAAGTGGAGAGTATTCCATCACACTCCTGACTTGTGCCTTGTAGATGGTGGACAGGCTTTGGGGAGTCAGGAGGTGAGTTACTCGCCGCAGGATTCCTAACCTTGACCTGCTCTTGTCACCACGGCATTTGTATGGCTACTGCAGTTCAGTTTCTGGTCAATGGTAACCCCCAGGCTGTTGATAGTGGGGGATTCAGCGATCATTGCCAGGCACTTGTGTGGTCTGAATGTTACTTGCCACTTATCAGCCCCAGCCTGGATGTTGTCCAGGTTTTGCTGCATCTGGGCACAAGCTACTAATCTGTTAATTGTGTATCAATTGTTTGATTATTTGCAGGTGGAGGGTGTTAATTGGGGTCTTGCTTGAGCACTTATAAGCAGACACTCACTGAAACTTGGTGGAGGGTTTTGAGCGATAAGCGACATGTTTGTAATCCTTTATTTCTGCACAATAAATGTGAAACTGAGTCAAGATAGGCTGCTGACCATTGTGCAATCATCAGCAAATAACCCCACTTTTTATCTTATGATGGAGGGAAGGTCATTGATGAAGCAACTGAAGATGGTTGTGCCTAGGACACTCCCCTGAGGAACTTCTGCAGCGATGTCGTGGTACTGAGATGATAGACGTCCAACAACCACAACCATCTTCCTTTGCACTTGGTATGACTACAGCCAGCGGAGAGTTTTCCCCCTGATTCCCATTGACTCCAATTTTGCTGGGTCTCCTTGATGCCATACTCGGTCAAATGCTGCCTTGATGTCAAGGGCAGTCACTCGCAGTCTCACCTCTGGAGTTCAGCTCTTTTGCCCATGTTTGAACCAAGGCTGTAATGAGGTCAGAAGCTGAGTGGCCCTGGCGGAACCCAAATTGAGCATCAGTGCGCAGATTATTGCTGTGAAAGTGCGACTTGATAGCACAGTCGTCGACCTCTTCCATCACTTTACTGATGATCGAGAGTATACTGATGGGGCGGTAATTGGCAGGGTTGGATTTCTCCTGCTTTTTGTGAAGCGAGATGTCACGATGCAGATCAGACTTGATCTAACTGAAAGACAGAGCAGGCTCAAGGCGTTTAAAGGTCTCCTTCTGTTCCAAATGTTCCTACCTGCAGCACCATATGCCAGGATAGAATTAGTGCCTGTAGAACTGTACCCCAGGATAGAATCAGTGCCTGTAGATCGGAACCCCAGGATAGAAGCAGTGCCTGTAGAACTGTGCTCCAGAATGGAGTCAGTGCCTGTAGATCGGGACCCCAGGATGGAGTTAGTGCCTGTAGCACTGTACCGCACAATGGAGTCAGCACCTGTAGAACTGTACCCCAGAATACAATCAGTGCCTGTAGAACTGTACCCCAGAATGGAGTCAGTGCCTGTAGCACTGTACCCCAGAATAGAATCAGTGCCTGTAGCACTGAACCCCAGACTGGAGACAGTGCCTGTAGAACTGTACCCCAGGATGGAGTTAGTGCCAGCAGCACTGTATCCCAGAATGGAGTCAGCCCCTGTAGAACTGCACCCTAGAATGGAGTCAGTGCCTGAAGAACTGTACCCCAGAATGGAGTCAGCACCTGTAGAACTGTACCCCAGAATAGAATCAGTGCCTGTAGCACTGAACCCCAGACTGGAGTCAGTGCCTGAAGAACTGTACCCCAGGATGGAGTTAGTGGCAGCAGCACTGCATCCCAGAATGGAGTCAGCCCCTGTAGAACTGTACCCCAGAATGGAGTCAGTGCCTGAAGAACTGTACCCCAGAATGGAGTCAGTGCCTGCAGAACTGTACCCCAAGATGGAGTCAGCACCTGTAGAACTGTACCGCAGAATGGAATCAGTGCCTGTAGAACTGTACCCCAGAATGGAGTCAGTGCCTGTAGAACTGTACCCCAGGATGGAGTTAGTGCCTGTAGAACTGTACCCCAAGATGGAGTCAGCATCTGTAGAACAGTACCCCAGAATGGAGTCAGTGCCTGTAGAACTGGACCGCAGAATGGAATCAGTGCCTGTAGAACTGTACCCCAGATTGGAGTCAGCACCTGTAGAACTGTACCCCAGAATGGAGTTAGTGCCTGTAGAACTGTACCCCAGAATGGAGTCAGTGCCTGTAGAACTGGACCCCAGAATGGTGTCCGTGCCTTTAGAACTGTACCCCAGAATGGAGTCAGCACCTGTAGAACTGTACCCCAGAATGGAGTTAGTGCCTGTAGAACTGTACCCCAGAATGGAGCCAGCACCTGTAGAACTGTACCCCAGAATGGAGTCAGTGCCTGTAGAACTGTACCCCAGAATGGAGTCAGTGCCTGTAGAACTGTATCCCAGAATGGAGTCAGTGTCTGTAGAACAGTCCCCCAGAATGGAGCCAGCACCTGTCAAATTGTACCCCAGGATGGAGTTAGTGCCTGTCGCACTGTACCCCAGAATGGAGTCAGCACCTGTAGAACTGTACCCCAGAATGGAGTCAGCACCCGTAGAACTGTACCCCAGACTGGAGTCAGTGCCTTTTGCACTGTACCCCAGGATGGAGTTAGTGCCTGTAGAACTGTACCCCAGGATAGAATCAGTGACTGTAGAACAGTACCTCAGAATAGAATAAGTGCCTGTAGAACTGTACCCCAGGATAGAATCAGTGCCTGTAGAACTGTCCTCCAGGATAGAATCAGTGCCTGTAGAACTGTACTCCAGGATAGAATCAGTGCCTGTAGATCGGAACCCCAGGATAGAAGCAGTGCCTGTAGAACTGTGCTCCAGAATGGAGTCAGTGCCTGTAGATCGGAACCCCAGGATGGAGTTAGTGCCTGTAGCACTGTACCGCACAATGGAGTCAGCACCTGTAGAACTGTACCCCAGAATAGAATCAGTGCCTGTAGAACTGTACCCCAGAATGGAGTCAGTGCCTGTAGCACTGTACCCCAGAATAAAATCAGTGCCTGTAGCACTGAACCCCAGACTGGAGTCAGTGCCTGTAGAACTGTACCCCAGGATGGAGTTAGTGCCAGCAGCACTGTATCCCAGAATGGAGTCAGCCCCTGTAGAACTGCACCCTAGAATGGAGTCAGTGCCTGAAGAACTGTACCCCAGAATGGAGTCAGCACCTGTAGAACTGTACCCCAGAATAGAATCAGTGCCTGTAGCACTGAACCCCAGACTGGAGTCAGTGCCTGTAGAACTGTACCCCAGGATGGAGTTAGTGGCAGCAGCACTGTATCCCAGAATGGAGTCAGCCCCTGTAGAACTGTACCCCAGAATGGAGTCAGTGCCTGAAGAACTGTACCCCAGAATGGAGTCAGTGCCTGCAGAACTGTACCCCAAGATGGAGTCAGCACCTGTAGAACTGCACCCTAGAATGGAGTCAGTGCCTGAAGAACTGTACCCCAGAATGGAGTCAGCACCTGTAGAACTGTACCCCAAAATAGAATCAGTGCCTGTAGAACAGTACCTCAGAATGGAATAAGTGCCTGTAGAACTGTACCCCAGGATAGAATCAGTGCCTGTAGAACTGTCCTCCAGGATAGAATCAGTGCCTGTAGAACTGTACTCCAGGATAGAATCAGTGCCTGTAGATCGGAACCCCAGGATAGAAGCAGTGCCTGTAGAACTGTGCTCCAGAATGGAGTCAGTGCCTGTAGAACGGAACCCCAGGATTTTTTTTAGATTAGAGATACAGCACTGAAACAGGCCCTTCGGCCCACCGAGTCTGTGCCGACCATCAACCACCCATTTATACTAATCCTACACTAATCCCATATTCCTACCAAACATCCCCACCTGCCCCTGTATTTCCCTACCACCTACCTATACTAGTGACAATTTATAATGGCCAATTTACCTACCAACCTGCAAGTCTTTTGGCTTGTGGGAGGAAACCGGAGCACCCGGAGAAAACCCACGCAGACACAGGGAGAACTTGCAAACTCCACACAGGCAGTACCCAGAATCGAACCCGGGTCCCTGGAGCTGTGAGGCTGCGGTGCTAACCACTGCGCCACTGTGTCGCCCTGATGGAGTTAGTGCCTGTAGAACTGTACCCCAGAATAGAATCAGTGCCTGTAGAACTGTACCCCAGAATGGAGTCAGTGCCTGTAGCACTGTACCCCAGAATAAAATCAGTGCCTGTAGCACTGAACCCCAGACTGGAGTCAGTGCCTGTAGAACTGTACCCCAGGATGGAGTTAGTGCCAGCAGCACTGTATCCCAGAATGGAGTCAGCCCCTGTAGAACTGCACCCCAGAATGGAGTCAGTGCCTGAAGAACTGTACCCCAGAATGGAGTCAGCACCTGTAGAACTGTACCCCAAAATAGAATCAGTGCCTGTAGAACAGTACCTCAGAATAGAATAAGTGCCTG